>NW_015505248.1:1894616-1959149 GCF_001515645.1 Sinocyclocheilus grahami | reverse complement strand
TATGCACACACACGCATATATATACATATATATATATATATATATATATATATATATATATATATATATATATATATATATACACATATACGTACAATTATTAATAATTAAAAACAAAATCTATGAGAGAGATGCACAGGAAAAGACAAAGCACTAAACATCCTGATCTGCAATGGTTTTCATTCTCACTCACAGTGTCACACACATGCAAACAAACAAGTGCAAAAAAAAACACGAAATCACATGCACACATATGCTCTATGAGAAGAAACAGGACACCATATTGGTGGTGGTGACAGTTACTTGCACATGTGAGATGGTTTGTCTCTTGGTGGGAGCTCGTGGCAGTTGAGATATTATCATTTTTTTCTTATTTTGCTTTGTATTTCTTTTTTCTTTACACCATCACTCCCTCACAGTAGCATTGGCACCATAATAACTCTAAAAATATGCAGAGACAAAATAGAAAAATCATCATCTCTGCATTACCTCCCCATTCAGTTACTGGAGATTACCATCTCTAAATGTGATTTTCACCATTTACTACTTATTAAACCTCAAGAACCAAATATTTACAAAACCGCAGAAGCTAAAATTGCTGGAAGAAGTCAGAATAAAGCATTCATTTCACAAAGGAACAAGAAAAAAATGAAAAGAAGACTAAACATGAAGGTAGTTATTGAGAGACTGCAGCGACGAGGGAAACGTCAGATGATCGGAAAATATGTTACAACAAAGAGAGTGTCTGGTGCTGCTTATCAGAAATGCTATGTGGACTACAGGGGCTGACACGCATATTAACACAACTGTGAGTTAAGGTCCCTTAGTTGTACACTCTCCACACCCCAGAGCATCTCCATATCATTAAGATGTTATCAATTTATAATCCGCCTGAAAGAATAAATAATAAACTGTAAACTGAATTGACAAAAAAAAAAAACACCCAAAAGTGATCAGGACATGGAAACGGTTGCATCTTCCATGCTCTCTTTTCTAAGCAGGATATTGCATGGCCAACTTTCTGTGTCTGACATCTTTGCTTTTCAAAACTATCAAATACATCAAAACTATATTATATATATATATATATATATTCGTCCCTTAGAACGATAGTCATCAACACAAACATATGGCCTCCAAAGTTATGCAAATAATCAGTGCAAAAATGATAGCGCCATCAATCCGATTATCCGAACATAAAACTAATTTGTGCTCCAGAAATACATATTTACCTGTGTTCCCCAAAGGAAAAATGCCTGGTAGATTGAACATAGCTTAGAGTAGGGCAAGAACAAAAAAGGGGGGAAAAATACCATGTATTTCTTATATATAGTCAACTTTTAGCAAAGCTTATTCTGGCAAAGGTGGCTGACGGATGGGGTTCCTTTTTTAAGCCCTTTCAGGGAAAGAAAATAAGCTCAACGTTGCAATTTACCGAGCCATATAAATCAGCCCGTGACCACAAATAATTCTGCGAGGGGAGAATTTATATGTTTAATTACGCAGTGCAGGTGCCAGGCTTGTCTTCCTCATTACTCTAAGATACATAAAACACTCAATAACACATATAGCAGCAGGACAATGGGAAGACAAAGTAATTAGCTGGCTGTTATTTAATAAGTTACTTCTATGAGCTGCTTCATCTTGCTCGAGTTTAGCATACTGTATTTCGTTAGCAAAGTGCCTTACATAGCTGGGTTGTTCTTTCATTCTGTTGGCAGTTATTACCTCTTGTTTTTTGGGCTATGTATGTACTGAAAACTGGAGCCCAATAGGGGAAGCCCATTGAGAGCAGGATGAATCCGCTTTCCGAGATATGTTCCGCACACCTGAGCAACGTACACGGGCACCGGCGAGCAATGAGCAGCGGTGAGCCAGTTCCAGCTGTTCTGTTCTACCGCTGGGCCTGGAATCATATCAAAGTCAAGCAGCATGCCAGTGTGGGTGGCATGGGATTCAAACCACAAGGTCAGGGGAGTTCAGAAGAACAGAAAAGGGCCTCTCAGGAGAGATAGGGCAAGAGAGGAGGAGTTGAAGAGAGACTGATGTAAAAGCCACATGTGCAAAGGGCCTCCTCTCTCTTCTTCTTCAGCTTGCCGCAGTCCAGCTGCCCTCACCACAATCCCAGCCTGGGGATGTTTAACTACCCATTGCAATCAGGGGCCAAGTCGCTCTCTTTTCTTTTGCCGCATCTCTCTTTCTCCATTCCAGAACCCACAAAGTCCTGAGTAAACATAGTCCAGCCTACCTCACTGGCCATTTTCTTCTCATTGGGCCTGGGGCTGTTTACAGACAAGCCAAACCAGGTCCGGTCCCCCCTCCCTGCAGGCCTCACACAAGGCCTGACCTCACCCACTCGTGGCTCCCACACAACGGGCTGTGGGTAAGCTAATATAGGCCTCTCTCACTCACACTCACCCACATGGCCGTATTGGACTTGGCCGGCGCTGGTCTGGCATGAGTTGACAGGCGGGCAGCAGAGGGCCGTGGGAACAGCTTGGCGAGGTTTGATGTCCGCGGGGCCGTTTGGATATGCTGAGAGTTTTTAACAGGATGTCATGGACTACCTGGCCCGCTCAATCTGTTTCGACACGTCTCAGCAGACTCGGACTGGGCACCGGGCCGGACACAAACCATTTACTAAAATGGCACATTTACTCTAACCGCAGTAATGACTTGACAGCAACAACACGGGTGACCATATTTGACAGACACACTCAAAGGGGCATTACAAAAACAGATTCTGGTGTGGTTAAAACACAAAATTGCACTTGTTTAAACTAGTTTATCCAGGTGCTGCTGCCATTGCTGCTTTTCTTGTACAGTATGAGATTCTTTGGATTTTGAGATTGGAAACATACTCTAAATCAATACCTTTCCCCTTATGAACATTAGCTGTGTAATAAATAAAATGGAAAGCACAGTAATTATTGTCTGCTTATACTGTTTAAGTGGGTATGCATGATTAATATCAGCTATAGACGTTCAGATAGCAGATATATCGAGGCCGTAAGGAAGACACAAGCTCATTGATTACATTGTTGGCTTCTCATGTAAATGCAATTCTGTTATATCGAATGCACATAAGAAAACTACCAGAGTGTGGTGAAAAATACTAAATCATAGAATTGTCACAGCCATGGCTTAGCAGTTAATGTATCTTTCCTTGTTCTTGCTACAATATCTATGAATAAAAGTGGCAAAAAGGGGGAAAAGTCATTATTTTTGCTCCTATAAACAAGATAAAATGATAAAAGAAACAAGATAAGATAAAAAGATGGCCAGTATGAGTGCACCTGTAAAATCATTGGATGGCGTGACATCACTCAACACCCAGCCAAGTACTTTAAAGCATCTTTTAACTGTGCTTTTTCATCTAAGTAATTTGTTTAAATGTGGCAAAGCAAGTCCATTTGGAATAAGAAGAGAGAGGATGTCTAGTAAAGGTTAACAGATAGGCAGGCATGATAGAATGGGACAAGATGGACTTGGCAGTTTCTACCTGAATTAGCTTATCACAGTCTCTTTCAATAAACACGAGTACGTAAACACACATGAGAAAGAGTGAAATTCTATTACAGCAGTTAAAAATCAAGTCATTTTAATTTTGTTTATTTCTCAAAGGGACATTTTAACCAAAATGTAATTCTGTAAAAACTCCTAAAAACTGTATTACTAAAAGTTCAATGTGCTTAATTTCCAAGTTTTCTGAAGCCACACATGAGCTTTTTGAGAACCAGTGGCATTTGACATCATCAATGTCAAACCTGGCATGATGAACCCTCGCTCACCAGTGAAAGTGAAAGTGAGGTGTAGCCAAGTATGGTGCCCTATACTCTGAATTTGTGCTCTGTATTTAACCCATTCAAGTGCACACTCACAGCAGTGAGTAGTGAACACACACACACAGACACCATGGACACACACCCGGAGCAGTAGGCAGCCATTTTTGCTGCGGAGCCCAGGGAGCAGTTGGGGGTTCGGTGCCTTGCTCAAGGGTCTCACATCAGTCATGGTATTGAAGGTGGAAGAGAACACTTTACATTCACTCACCCCACCTACAATCCCTACCGGTGCCGAGACATGAACCTGTGACCTTTGGGTTACAAGTCTGACTTCCTAACCATTAGACCTATCTGAATATAAATGAACGTAGATGACTTCTGAAAGGTTGAAAGTCAGATTCTTTGCTATTTGCTATATACAAAGCTATTGAATGGATTAAAAATATGCAGCATGATTCTATCTATATTAACTATTTTTATGATACTTTATTCTATGATGATTTATGCACCCTCATTTTATTTCAAACCTGTATGAATTTCTTCCTGCAGAATATAAAAGAAAATGTTTGGAACTAAAAAACATTGGTAAAAGCCTCAAAAAAGCAGCATTAACATCCGGCCTAAAATCTTACTTTGTGGCCCATGCAAGGAAAAAAGTCACATGGGTTTGGAAAGACATGAGGGCGAATAAATTACTTTTTTTTTTTGCATGAATTTTCCCTTCAAGATGCAAGTGAGGCATTTGAGACATGCAGAACTCAAAATCACCCAGAGGAAACGCAAATAAAAAGTACATGACAATTTAAAGCATGCCTTGGTTTGTTGCATTTTGAGATGCCTTCCTTCCAACTGAGGCACCTATGCCACTGGTTTCCTGGCAGGAAAAGGACTATGGCAGGACTGAGCTGGACCAGGGTTACTTTATAATGAGAGGAGGCAACACTCACAGAAGACTGTCAGATAAACTAAATCCCACCAGTGAGATCAGCCCTGAGAGTGGGAGGAAATGGAAGCAAAGATGAGTGTGTTGATAGAGGGGGAAGAAAGGAAAGCAGAGAATGAGGAAAGACAGGAGAGACAGATGACAGCATCAAGAGCCGCTTGCCCATAGCACTCGCTATCTGAGATGTTGCATGATGGGCGATGGTCTGACAAGGGGTGTGAGGTTACTGGGAGATGGCAGAGTAAATGCTTGGTTTCTCACTGGACAGCCAATAACCAATAAGAGTCATTTTAAACAGGCAACTAATGAACTGACAACATGCACAAAAGAAATTTAAATAGCATAATAAAGAAGCTCACTCTGCCTCTAATTATTATTTAATGTCTACATATTTTTAAAGGCAAAAAAATCCCAAAAATATAGCATACAAAAAATTGCAAAAAATGCAGGAAAAACGTATAGAGAGAGGAAAAATAAAGCCATTCATGGGTTGATTTCCTTAAAAGTTTAAAAACACAATGGGTTTTTCACGCAAATTCACCAAGATGACCAACAAAATGCTGCTTGGTTTGAAAGTGACCTCTGTGTGAGAGCTGCTGCGGGACAGTGGACCTTTTTTGTCAGAAAAATTTTACTAATGTGACTGCGCCGTATCTGCTTGTCTGATAAGTGTTGGGATAACCTGTCTGAAACAAGCCATTACTTTCACAATTCTATTTGGTGATGCTAGTGGCACAGAAATTGCACATTTCACCTTTAGAGGTTGTGTGATGGAGAGACCCTGAAGCACAAGGGATGTCCCACAGTTCCCATTCCAAATTTGCTTTAATCAGGGTAAAGAACACCAAACCCCTCTCAGTATCCCACACATCTCACTGTCCGCTTCTTGCACATGGCCCAGACACTCCCCTGACCCACTTTAACACATCTGGATCAGCCTCTGAACTCCGAAGCACACTTTAACTACTGCATGTGTCATTTCAACATGTGAGCAGGGGAAGCTATTTTGAAAGCAAAACATGCTGAGCAACAGGCTATACCAAAAAAAGCTCATTAGTGTTTTAGTGCTGGTATCCTCACATATTTACAATTTCAGTACCGACATCGGTACTTTTGACAACATTAAAGCTAACTACACTGAAGTTATCACAAGATGTATTTTTATGATACTAAAACAATCTTAATTAGCTATTCAGTGATAGCAAAAAAACATACAAGTAACTTTACACTAAATAAGCTCAATTAAAAGTAGCAAACATCCAAATTTAATATAGAGTAAGAGGCAAAAAGCAAGATTTAAAATGCTGAGCAAATTGACATTGACATTCTAAAACCCAGAAAAGTATTAGCCATTTTGATAATTAACATTTTATGCCTTTTTGAGAAATAGCATTCACAGGTTCCCTCAAAAAAGTTATGTGTTTTTAGAATGGTGCTGAATTACATAGTCATTCTTAAACGTAAAAACTGTAGTGTGCTTTAAAAGATTTCTAAATTTACTAACAAGTTATATATATAAAGAATCTACCTCTACAAGGATGCAAGTTTATACACGTCACGAATCAGACAACTGTATTAGCTCTAATTTGGAGCAATCCATAGTGGTGTATTGATCAAGGTTAGCACTCTGTGAGAGAGTGCATCATCCCTACCGCGCCGCTGGCTGGAGGGCATCGCACACACACACACACAGTCTTGACTAGGTGTCTACTCTAAAAACAGTTCTCCACGTCTAAGCTAACAAGGAAATCTCACGGGCCGGTCTGGGCTCCGGGGAAGACCGAGAGAAAGGGAAAGAAAAAAATAGTTTACAAATAACTTCTGAAAAAGGAAAAAAATAACTGTGGATACTGAGAGCTTGATCAAAGCAGCCGCCATACTAGCACCTGCTCACCTCACAGTGCAAACAAATAGCCACATGGACAGAGACAAATTACAAAAAGAGAAAAAAAGAGAATTCTTTTAAAAACTGATTGGTAACGCTTTAGATTACAACCCGCAATGTACTGCGTAAATAAACAGAATTTACAGCGTAACTTTTTTCTAATGACAGTGTACCTATTCAGTACCTAGGTATAAGGGAACAATATGCGAAATTTGGGGAATAAAGGAGTAATAATCTGTAAAATTACAAATAATTTCTACTGTAAGTATTTTGAAACTAAGGGGTACCTATTCTAATATTACATGGTAACAACAATCTTATATTTGCAAGTGATTTAGCAAAAACATACACTGTGTACTTTTTTATAGCCTACACATACAGTATAAAACACGCTGGTAATTGTTTCAATCCAAACGCTCGGGGGAGACTGTTGGGTTAGGAAGCTGGCTTGATTTGACCCAATTTGGGTTGATATCAGTAATAAGTAACCCGACGTTGCTGGGTTATGAATGTGGAGGACGTGAATGAGAGCATGCAGCAAGTCACATGAATTCAAACGTGAACGGCTCTGTGTGCGACGAAATCCATGATTGTGGTGCTTAAGACGGGAACATGTGTGGAAAATAGGAGAAAACTAATTGAAGCGCAGACGAGGGACAACTTTGAAACTATCTGGAGTGTGTTCCTTTAAAACTGCAGCAGTGAATGTGGTGAGCGTGAACTGGAAACAGCTGGAATGGCGCATGAGACGAGTCAGAATATGTGTAGAAAATACAAAAAAACTAATTGAAACGAAGAGGAGAGAGATTTTTGAAATGGACTGGAATGTGTTCTTTTTAAACTGGAGGGTTTTGTCCGAGTATGTTCTCAAAACATTGAGCAGCGACTGATGAGCGGTAAAACCGGGAACTGAACTAAGTTATTCAAAATGGTGCTTGAGGACGTGGATCAAAACGGTCAAATCAAAGACGGTAAAATCCTGTCAGTTTGCTATAATAAACAGTTTAATGCTGTGTGTTTATTATTGGCATGATGGTTTGGCCATAATAGTTTAACTAGCTAAATCATTCTCAAACATAAGATTGTTTTTTAGGCCAAACATACCACGTAATATTAGAATAGGTACCTCTTAGTTTCAAAATACTTACAGTATAAATGATTTTAATTTTACAGGTTGTTACCCCTTTATTCCCCAAACTTTGCATATTATTCCCTTATACCTACACGGAGGTACTGAATAGGTACACTATAATTACAAAAAAGTTACACTGTAACTTCAGTTTACTTACGCAGTTCTTTGCAGGTTGATTATCTGGTTGTTACCCCCTTATTACCCAAACGTAACACATTGTTCCCTTATACCTACACGTATGTTCTTTATAGGTGCACTATAATTACAGAAACGTACACCGTAAATTTAGTATACTTACGTAGTTCTTTGCGGGTTGTAATCTAAAGCTTTACCAACTGATTTAAAAATGATGTGATCAATTTTTCAATTCAATTTTTTTAGGAGCAATGACCTTCTGATCAATGACAGAAATTAACCTTCCCATTACAAGGTGATATCTGACTCTTAAAGTGATTTGTAGGGGCATTTTTTTACCTTTGTAAAGGTATTTTTGGAAGCTATATTTAATTTAATTAGAAAAAAAATAAAATAAATAAACCTAAAATGTATCAAATATACATAAAATGTGTATGAATAAAAACATAAAACATTATAAAGTATAATATGAAATATTAAAATGATATTACATTATAAATTATGACTTAATATAAATAAAATTGTTGTTGTTGTTGTTATTATTATTATTATACCAAAACTATGGAATAACACAAATGGAAGTATAGGTATATCGTATATACCTATAGTATAGTATAGTACCCATATACCTATATTATAGTATAGTATATTTTCTTTTTGTTTTTAAGGAATGTTTGGGCCTATTTTTAACTATTTTCCATATTTTGGACTAATAGCAAGGTCACCAAAACTATTGAAAGACACAAATGGAAGTCAATTTTGTATTAACAAACTAACTAAATATTAACTAACAGTAAATAAATGTGTATGTATACTATATTTAGGTACCCACTCTTCACTCTGGACATTTCTCCATCAACTTCACAAAATATCCGCCAGGGAAGCTTTTTTAAACAAATTAAAATCTATTATGTGGGGCTCTAAAATGCCCATTTTGTCCTAATGTCCATGCTAATCCTCATAGCTCAACAGACAGATGGGCTTTGCTCTTCAGCAAGTGGTTCAACAATTACAAACGTTTTCCAGTTTAAATTCTGCAGCTGTCTTAACAGCCACATTCAGCTGAACATTCCCAGCATGGAACACTCCAACAGAGAAAGTACATGTGGTTTTGAGGGATTATGGACCAAACCACATGCACATGTAAAAATCCCTGCAGAATAGGGTATTTTCAAGCTTGGCATGTGTGGTTCATCACAATTTGGATAAATTTTAACGGAGGGATTAAGATCTTTCAGAGTTAACAATATTGAATAAGACACTTATTTCGTCAGTACTATAAAAAATGTTGCGTTATAAAAAGACAACTCTTAAATCCATGAAAATTGGAAAACCAGAAAATACCTGAAACAATAATTTTTTTTTGTTTTTCCTATGTCACAAAAAGAGGTAAATCCGGCCCTGCATATGACTAGTTTAAAAAAAATCATATTAGTTCTGTAAAGTAATTCATATGCCAGGTTAGATTTAGGAAATGTTTTATCTGACTAATTTCAAAAATGATATACTTTTTCACATTTTAGCTTATTCAAAAATAGCCACACTTTGCCTAGATTACAGCTCTGCTCATTACATGACACTACGTGTATAGATATGCACTGTATATGTATACATGTACAGATACACTATTGAGTTTTGTAGACAGATTATTTTATACTGGCACAATTTACACTACTGTTCAAAAATTTGGGCTCAGTAAAAGGTTTAAATGTTTTTGAAATAAGCCTTCAATGCTAACTGCATTTATTTGATTAGATGTACAGTTACAACATTAATATTGTGAAATAGTATTACAATTTAAAATAAATGATTTCTATTTTAATATATTTGAAAATGTAATTTATTCCTGTGATAACAAATCAAAATTTTTAGCAGCCATTACATATCATATGCTGATTTGATATCTTCTTCTTATTATTATTATTATTATTATTACCAATGTTGATAACAGTTGTGCATCTGTATGTCTTCTCGTTTGTTGTGACCTTGAGTAAAGTGCCAATTAAAATCAACTTTTTTTTCAGGATTCTTTGATGAATAAAAAGTTCAAAAGAACAGCATTTATTTAAAACAGAATTTTTTTGTAACAATGTAAAAGTCTTTACAGAGAAAAAAAATCCTACTGACCCCAAATATTTGAATGGTAATCCATATTATAAATCACAGAAAAAGAAAATTATGTCAACAAAATTTTGCACTTATAATTAGGATATCTGCAATATATGCCTAGTTTACTACTACTGCTCTCAAATCTCTCCAAACACATTCCATCAACACGAAAATGTACACATAATTATTCCAGATACTACCATAAAATGTGAGGTATGACTATTTATTATTTTGAACATACATTTTGAATTATCTGTACATGTGACCAAAACATTTTAATGGGCTCCCTACTCTGTCACAAAGCACCAGTAGAGATAATGGAAAACCAGATTTGGCCAGAGAGAAAGATCAGACATGGCAAAAGCCATCTGAAGGCAGTTCCCTCACAGGACCGTGTTAGGGAGCAGAAGTGATTCTACATTCTCTCTCTCTCATCTACTTGTCAGAGAGCAGTCTGGTCACTCTAAATGGATGGAGAAATCCCCTGCTTACTCATGCATACCGCTGGCAAATTGTCCCTCTCAGATCCCGGCCCTACCATGTGATTTGCGCAAGACGCTGCTATGTAGTCTCTGCCTCATATCAGAAAAGGGCACCGCGGAAATAGACAAACTAGTCCGAGAGGTGCATTTGAAGAAAATTATATCTTTCAGGGCTAGCCGACGAGACTGCGCAAAGGAGAAGCCACTAGGAGAAGAGTGAGATGCCTTTTAGTGGCGACCTTGGCAGGGGAGTGGGCGGGTGGCAGCATTTTGAAAGGTCGTGCATTTTGTTGTCATCATACTGCGAATTAGGAGGTAAAGGAGAGAGAGAAGAAGAAGAAAGTCGAGAGCGGCTAGGAAATATCAAACAACGTTCACCAAGCTAGCAAACAATTCTCATGAGAGATTTGAGAAGAGATCCTGGTTTCATGGCGCAGCCGAGTCCCACACTATCATTATGATGTAGAACACTGGCTCTTTTAAGGGGAGTGTGGGTTTGTGGTAGGATGTCAGGTACAAATCATGAAGGAAGGGGATGTTGAACACACCGGTGAGCTTGTGGGTTGCTATATCTGGTGCTGCCGTTACAGCATTGAATCCCACCAACAGCCTTCCATTTAGACTAGGTAAGTGACTGTGGGCCGAACAATCTTCCTTAATATTAATAATGGCTTCATGCTCCCCCTATGGACTGTGTGATTACCCCCCGGCATGTTCAGGCGTGCCACGGCACTGCACAACGAGTGCAGATTATTAATGCTTTTACAAACTTTGCCTCCAAGATCATCTGTAATAACAGAGAACATCCGTTAGCGCTGAATTAGATCAATTAGACAGCACTCTTAAAAGAGGTTACAGAGCAATTCATAAATGGAGCTGTGAGGGAAGGCAAGAGCGGAGGGGGAAAAAAAAACCCGAGCCATGTTATAGTCCATGAATAACAATGAGAAGGTATTAGACAGCCTAATAGCACCAAATCATGCACAGACCTGTTGAGCTTCAGTCGCACTACAGGAGAGATAAACTTGGTCTTGTTACCAATGTGATTTATGCTAAAGACAGACAAGCCTCAGGTACTCGCAATTGTGGACTCTCACACACACTGATATATTACTATGAGCTTTAATTAACAGACACTGTATATCAGGGATACACACGCTGCAAGAGGGCTGGTTTCTAAATTTTATTCCCAGATCTGAGTAATCATATATTATTTAGCTTGTTTCAGGAGCTACTATGTTGTATGGCTAAGGAATTAATAAACAATGTGCATTTCAGCAATATTAGGAGTAATTGAGAATTTGTTGAATAAATATTTAATTTACTTGCGATTCAAACTTTTTATTTTTCCCTCTATGATTGCTGTATATACAGTTTATGAATATAATTTTCAGTTTGTCAGCCTTGTAAAAGTGACAAATAATAAATAAATACACATATGTATGTACTGTATGTATATAAATGTACAGTATATGTCCATGCACTACCGTTACACTATTAACAGCAAAGACATTTATAATGCTACAAAACAATTATTTTTCAAAATAAATGCAGGGAAAATAAATAAATAAATAAATAAATAAATTTCTGTAAAATGTATTAGAATGACAGAATATTTTTTTATTTTCTGGAGGATCATACAATGCTGAAGACTGGAATTATGGCTGCTGAAAATTCAGTATACGGAAATACATCAAATTTGAAAATATATTAAAATAGAACACAGTTATTTTAAATTGTAGCCTAATAATATTTAGTTCCTCAAAAACATTGAAAAATTGCTATGTCATGTTGCTTTTCCAGTGTTAAGACTGCTTAATTGGAGGGAAAACAGTAGAAGTAACAACAAGAACAACAACATATATTTATAATTGATTCATAATTCATAAATCACACTGTAGAGCCCTTACAGTGTAAGTCAGTCTGCTTTAAGGTGAATAATAAAAAAAGAGGAGAAGAATAAAAGTCAAACACCAATACAAAACAGGTACTAAGTAGAGAATATGCCAAGTTTGTCTTCTCTTTTCAAATGGGACACTACAATTTTCCAGCCATAAACATCATGCATAGAGCTCTTTTAAAAGCAACCCACATTTAACGTGTATTTGCAGAGGAATTCTGCCACATAATGTCCAAACTCTCATTTTTCTGATTTCTTTCTTCTCTCAGTTTCCTAAAATCTCCTGATATTTAATCTCTGTGCCAGTACCTGCAATACAGATTATGGCAGCTTGCTACTGACAAATCAGTTAAATCTTAGCTGGCTGACAACTCTGGCAACAAAATTATTTGAATATAATTCTCAAAAGGGAAAATGTTTTAATAACAGGCAGCCAGCAAGAACACAACCGCATTGGAGGGTCATATTTGGCGGCCACTGACTCGCATTAAAATGAGCAAACAAAGCCCAGAGTGTACAGAAATCCTTGTCCAAGTTGTGAGCAATTGATGGGTGCATATCAACCATCTGCGGTGATAGTGCTGGTAGGGATTGTGAATGTTAAATGACACATGATCTGTTGTTCAAAGCCACATGACAGGCCCACAGAGGCACTGATTTTACATTACTGCACTTAAGTCTTCAAGTAATCTGCATACGCTCCAATCAAATTGGATGCAAAAAGAGCACATGTTGTCTGCTAAGTCACCAGTTACCTGCTATACCCGTCTTAAACGTCCTAATAGTGCACAAGTACCACTCCCAGCAGTCTCACTCGACTGGGCTGAGTTGAAGTCAAAGGAAGGGAGAACAGATACACAAAGAGTGAACGCACTGCCCTCTCTACTGCTCTACTGGCTGTTCAGACTGCTTTACGCACACTGCAGGCTGGCTAATTATCATGGGGTTCTATGCTGTCCCCCCTTGCCCCCCTCCAATCAAGCTCAACACACCCCCACATCCCCTGCGGGCATGGGACGCACTGACAGTAATCTCCCTGTGACAGCACTTGGACGTGCCGTCATTAAGCCGTCCGTGTTATTGAGATGATAGCCCTGAGAAAGTGGCCATCGTGCCAAAGAGAGCGAGCGATGAGCAGCTCTTCCTCTCTGGCTGAAAGACAATGAAAAAGAAAGAAAGGGAGGACAGACAGTTTTCCTCTATCCCAAAAGCCACACCAGTTTAATTCGTGCTTTTAACATGCTCTTGCCAAGGAATATTTTACAGTCTGCATGTTGACTTATTTAAACAGAAAATCGACTTTAAAAGATCTCCTCCACAAGAAAAACCCAAAACAAAACTGATTTAAGAGTACACAGACAGGGCGCTAACAACAAGCGATAGTTAAAGGAATAATTTACACATTATTTACTCACTGTCATGTTGTTCCAAACTATCACAGTCTCTTTCTCACATTTCTCTCTCGTGGTAAATACAAAATTATATATGTTGTAGATTATTGGCAGCTCTTTTATATATAAAGGAAGTGAAATTGAAACTGAAATTACAGCAACGAAATTATTAGGGTGAAACAGCCCAAAAAATTGGAAGGCCGAAATCATTGACCAAAACAGTGAGGTTTAATTACAGCTTCTCTGATGACGCATATTAACTGTGAATAAGCTACAACAGGTAAACATATCAGCACTGTGAACCAAAAATGATGTTAGAGTAGCAATATGTAAAATTTGTCTAAAATAAGAAGAGGCGGCTTGTTGCCAAAGAACTCCACTTCGACTGGCTTATCACCTGAGAGCATGACACCCTGAACAGCATACCATTACCAAGTATTGAAACATTTGTTGTTGCCGTTTAGGTTTTCTGCAACGTTTCGGTCCCTTTGTGTGTGAGATAGAATGAATTTCAAGTTGTTATTTATTTACTATAATCTTTCTCTCTGCTGCAACACACAAATCTCATTTGTGTGATTTAAATATGCACAGTTTAACATTTGAAACATCACAGTCAGTTGCGAGACACTTGCGAGAAGCAATTATGTTTTGCATCTTGATGTCATCTTGACACATCTTTATGTGCCCAATTTAAATATACAGTATGTGAATGAGATTTGAGAGCTGTTGCGAATGGAAAGACAAAGGTGTCAAATGGCTTAAAAATATATATTAATATAGTGCATGCTTGTGTTGCAGTACTTGAGACCGGTCTTGAGACCATTTTTTGACCAGTCAAGACCACAACTGCAGGGATATCACTAAATTGCCGGTGCATTGTCTGATTTATGTTAACATCATAACTGTGATTGGATGTGAAACTTCCTGCTTCAAATGCTGGAAAAAAATATTCACAGTTTAATAGTAATGACTTTATGAATTTCTTCACTGATAAAATGGATAACATCACAAATACAATAACAAATGTAGATTCTACAGCGTATAATACTTCAGCTTCATTCATCGCACCCAAAGATAAATTGCAGTGCTTTAAATACTATACAAATAAACTTGAATTGAATTGAATTGAAATGCAATCAATAACTTAATTTAATTTGATTATTTTGATACTTTTATGCCAGGTCAGATTTTAATGGGGAATTGTGTCAAGAATTTCACCAACATTAATTAAGCTTTAGCGTTAGTTCTGGCAGGTCACGTGAGTCAAGCTTGCATCAGCTGATCACATCTACCTATAGGAATACGACACCTATCGTGGCATTCCTATATAAGCTGTATTCAGTATTATTCAGCAGCTTCTCAGCTTGCTTCGGAGCAAATTACCCTCCTCCAGCCCCAGCTCCACCTTTCGCCACAGTCAGGACTTAGCTTTCTGATATTCCTTGCTAATCAGACTCCTTTATCTTGAATAAAGTGTTACACTTAATTATCATTGAGTACATTAATGATATCTGCCTTGTTCTGTTCTGTTAACCCTGGGGGGTTATTATTGCTGCTCTCCCTGCTCATTCATGACAGGCTGCATGGATGGGCAGGGAGGTTTTTTGCCCAGAACAGAACCATACCGCCAAACCAAACTTTATGCTAAGTATCTATCATTTTGACGATAGTGGTCCTGACAGAAATACAATTACCCAAAAATTTCAAGATATGATTGCAAAAAAGTACCTGTATGAAATCTTGTTTTTATATTATATATAATACGATTAACATATAATTAAGCAATATCAAAAGAGCAAGAGAGCTGTTTTCACGAATGAATCAGCTGCTTTGAAAGAATCATTTGAATAAATGATTCAGTGACTCACTCATGGTGATTTGCCGCCACCTAGCTTATTGGCTCTATAAAGTGTCTTAATATTGTAATTGTATTTATTGATTAAACGTCAGGCATTTTTCAGGCAGTTAATGTAGATCTTTCATATGAATTTGAGAAGTGCTGGTTTGGTCTTGGTCTTGACTTGGTCTCGCCCTGCCTTGGTCTTGGTCTTGTCTTGGACTCGCCCTGCCTTGGTCTTGGTCTTGTCTTGGACTCAACCCCTAAAAGTCTAGGTCTTGTCTTGGTCTCAACACTCTCTGGTCTTGGTCTCGGTTTAGGTGGTCTTGACTACAACATTACTGCATGCACCATATGGACTATTTTTATGATGTTTTTTTTGTCATTTTTGGAGGCCCTTGTCACCATTCACTTCCATTGCACAGAAAAGGGCAGCATGAACATTCTGCTAAACATTTATTTTTTTGGCATGTGGTAAATTGTTTTCATTTTTAGGTGAACTAACAATTTAACATGTCAAACTGTTTTATAAATTGCAAAACCACATTATCCTAAAGAAAGAACAGAAAGATCAGAGGAGTGACAGAGTGAGTAAGGGAGAGAGAGAGAGAGGAAAGGAGAAAACTTTTCCTTTCCCCCTCCTCTCCTCTCAGAGTGCCCTGACAGGGAAACAGATGGCAATTTAAGCAGATAATTTATGAGCGCCACATTCTTAATGTTGCATAAAGAAAAGAAAAAGACTCGCATCAAGCCCACTGACAAATGTTCTCGCTAATATTAATGCACTCCTCATTCATCCAATATGCTTCCTAATTGCTTTTCTGTACACAGTAATATGGCACCTGCTGCTCAGACCTTGCTCCGGCGTTCAGGAACCAGGCAAGGCATGGGCCGCCACTGGCCCTCGCGTCGTGATGGATGCAGGGCCGTGCATCACGCACCGAGCCTGTCAGGCAGCATAATTAAAATTTTAGACTCACAGCCGAGAGAGAGAGGGAGGGAGGAGGGGTAAACAATCAGACAGAAAACACGGCCACTGCTCAAAGGCATCTTCACAGTCAATTCACACACTCTGAATACCTCTAGAATAGTGACTGACACAATCACACACACATACACAAGTTCACACAAACAAGTGAGAATATTAACATGAACAGCCACAATATAACCTATACAGATTTGTCTAAAATAGCATATGGACTAATGAATTTGATGACTTCCTCAACACCACTTCTTAACATCACTACTTACGAAAAAAAGAAAGAAAGAAAACATTTATTATTTATTTATGAATTATTGTTAACGTGGAGGTAAAATATGACCGGGGCATTTTGTGAGATCCACACACATTCACCCACATATCAGCCCCTGATAGTTCGTGTGTGTTTTAAATGTAATCCAGTATCCATGTATCCATTCTTGGAATCATCATACATTTATTGTTGTTCAAGAAAATAAATCCTTGATTTTTCACTCACTTAAAAATTACACTCACTTTAAATCTCGTTCCAATGCTCAAGCCTGTAGTTCCTGCATGCTGAATGAGTGTTTGAGTGTGGAATTACACCTTGCACAGAGTCATTTGGGATAATGTAGATCCTCCCTATAGCTCTTGTCATTAACTCTATAACAGCTGCTGTTAAATGCACTAAATTGTACTATAATGAGCAAGTGAATTGCAAGCAATTACAGAGTTAAATTGAATAAATCCTCAGAGCAATAAATTGTCAGATGTCAATTCTTCAGATGTAATTGATGCATATTAATATGGAGACCCACGCATATAATTTTCAAGGAAACAATTCTGTCTTCCATTTACGAAAGAAGAGGGGATGCCACACAGTGGTAAACATGGCCTTGTCCCAACTTTTTTGAGATTGTTGATGCCATGAAATTTAAAATCAACTTATTTTTCCCTTAAAATGATACATTTTCTCAGTTTAAACATTTGATATGTCATCTATGTTGCATTCTGAATAAAATATTGAAATGTGAAACTTCCACATCGTTGCACTCTGTTTTTATTCACAATTTGTACAGTGTCCCAACTTTTTTGGAATCGGGTTTGTAGATAGATTCACTAACACTTTCAAGATCTGGTATTAACATCAAACAGATAATATTAAAACATTACAAATATTAAAACATATACATACACAGCACTGACT
This sequence comes from Sinocyclocheilus grahami, assembly GCF_001515645.1. Lineage (NCBI taxonomy): Eukaryota > Metazoa > Chordata > Actinopteri > Cypriniformes > Cyprinidae > Sinocyclocheilus > Sinocyclocheilus grahami. Next base: position 1,941,382 of record NW_015505248.1, on the reverse strand, counting down.
AATCTATTTTAAATGTATAGGCCTATAACACAGTTTTAAATGGGTAATAACATGCAGTTTTGGTAAAACTATATATATAAATACAAACATTAAAATACTCTCTCTCCATATATATATACATACAGTATATATATATATATAATAGATTTTTTTTCCCCAAAAACAGTTTTTTTTTTTGTGACCATTATATACCCTTTCTATGAATCTTACAGGGTTTTCACGCTAGGCATGTTTTCCTGCCTTCCAAATCCGAGTGTGATTGTTCCCGGTACCCCCTGCAGTGTTGGTCTCGTTTCAGACTCACTTGGTTCTATCGAACCCTGGTGCATTTGAGTTCATTTGAAATTACACTACAGGCTCACTCTCGCTCGTATCCAAGGTAAATCATCACCACTGCCATCTCCTTCATGTGTTTTGGTGAACTAATAATGTCATCATTGGCTAAAATGCATGTTACTTTTTACTTCCTGAACAAGTGTGGAACCAAGTTAGAGCTGCATTCACATTCACGTAAATTGTGCCATAGTTCCATTGAAACCAAACTCAGACCACCTCCTACAGGTTGTCTCAGGTTCAGTACCGCTGTGTGTTACTGGGTCCGCATGACATAACATTTTCATGCAAACCATGCACTGTTTCAAACTAAACTGCCAGTGTGCCACCTTAAAATAAAAGGGGCCTGTTTGCCGCTTACCTCAAATGACTGAGCAGGCCAAATTTCTCAACACCAAATGTCTGTTGTTGTCCAGTCATTTCAGAACAGTTTTGGAGCTTGGTTCTGAATATAATATTGTTACAATATGTTTCCATAGAAAAATTAACAAAATTGTGACTGGTCAAGATTGGTTCCCATTAAAGCAAATTGTTAAAAGTCATGATCATGACTTTTAGAAATAGAAAAACCACGGGTGTGATTTAATGTAACTTTAATAAAACAAATATAATAAACAAGAACACTGATTTGCAAAGCTATTAAAAAAAAAACTATTCTACAATCATTCATGCATATACACTTTCTAACTCTTCTCCCTAACTCAGCACTCTCTCACACACACACACACACACACACACACACACACACACACAAAGGGCTTGACAGTGTTCTTTGGCTCTGATTCTATGTCAGGGACTAACTCTGTTATGTGTGTAATGGGGAGTGTTGTGCACCTGAAGGCACTTGTCAACACAGGATCCCAGGAGCTGCCAGCAGCCGGGGGCCCCAGCGCCACACATCTGCTGTACCCACTTCCAATGGGCAAACTTATCAAACACACAATCCGTTCAGACACACACAAATGCACAAATAACCTCTCGTTTAGCATGAAAGGCAACAAAATCTTGATAAAAAAAAATTCAATACTAAATAAAATAATAAACTAATAATAATAATAATGAAATAAATTTTATATATATATAGCTTGTAGCTGGGTTGCTGAATAACCATTTGCATCTAATAAGGTTTTTTGTTTTTGTTTTTCTGCAAGTGTGTGTAACAAGAATGTGCTTGGCTGCAGCTCTTTCCTCAGCCCGTGTAAAACTACTCGCGTTCAGACCGCCACACACGTAGCATTTAACACAGCAAGGGCATGCGTTTGCAAATCTCAACACCTTACATTACCGTGCTCATCTGTGCAATTGCATTCCTGAGACAGCTGCAAGTTCCTGCCCACTTATGCTCGTGCACATCCCAGATAACTCTCTTTGCTTCAATGTCACCACAATTACACAACACAGGCACGGGACCCAGGTCCAGTTTGCAGGCGTGAGGTAATAATTGGGTTGTATTTTATGGTTTGTGTATTTTAAGATTGTGAGAAATAGCTCTGCTGAATAAATCATTCATACGTTTAGAGTGATTACCGGAGCGAGAAAAGGGGGGAAGTTGGATCGCCCAAGATAGATTACCCATAATGCATTTCAAGAAGGCAACTAATTAGCAGAAGAAAGGTCAAGTAAAACTAGAAAGTGATTAGAGAGAGGAGACAGAAAAAGAGAGAAGAGAAAGCGAGCGAGAGATCTTCGCATCTCACATACTTTTAGTCACTTTTGGAAAGTGGCCACATTTTTTTCTCTACCTCGATATTTGAAAGCAGTCGTTTCAATATTTAATGAAATGCTTATGTTGTGGCACCTGGACACATCTGCATCCACAGCGACCCGCTGCCTCCCAAGTGGGTCATTACTGTAACCATTTGCAAAGGGCACGGGCCTCTCTCCGCCAGCAATGATGCCAGTCTTCGGGAATCTGCTGCAAAACAGCAGGGGATGTGGGGGCGGAGCCGTACCCATCTACCGGGAGGACAGAGTACCGCTGCAGAGAAGAAGGAGAAAAAAAAAAAAAAAAAAAAAAAAAAAAAAAAAAAGGGTGCAACAACAACAGTCCAACGTTGCACCTAGAGCAAAGCTACTCCCACTGAGCCCTGCTACGCTATTACACTGAGATTATAGCGCACTGCCAGCGCAGGCACGGCGGACACTCTTCTTCTGGCGCATCTCTCCTTTCAACAGCAAAAACACAGCATTGCGCTGGCACCCCCCGCCCCCCCTAATGATCCAATGCATCAATACCTTCAGCCATCAACAGGGAGCAGATGTCCTCCGTTACTGTATCCTTGGCCGGGATTGGGAGCGCTGCTTTAAAAAGCATTAGTCTCCAGGTCCAGGATGACTGTCTCACCGTGGTCCGCCACCCGCTTCCACTGGCAGGTGATCCCGGGGCCTAATGGAATTGAATTACTTCAGCCACATTAATCATGGCTACGGTGGAACAGCCACTATTTCATCTCCACTCTTAGGGGTTATTAGTACAAATACATTGTCAAACTGCATTGTGGAAGTGGCATTTTAGGTGTCATCGCCTGTACATTTATTAAAATCTATATCAATATCTTTCAGCGGACACTTCTCTCACCACCCCCCTCCCTGGTTGTCTCCCATGCACATTAGGGTTTCAGACAAAGTTTCCTGGCATGAAGTGACACCGGTCTGAGAAACTTTTCCTTCATTAATTCTTTCCTGCCACTCCTGCCCGTCGTTTGACGATTGATTGGACGTGGCTGGCAAGGACAGCAGAGCAGCGCTTCAAGACAACACTCTGAAATAGAGACTTCATGCCCTGACTTGATAGAGGTGTCAAAAGCATTACTCAATTCATTATATTATTAATGGTCCGATGGTCACAAGCGCTTTTCACAATGGTAATGTTTCATAGATAACACCTGGCAACGTATAGGCCTACCTGGATAAATGATCTATTGTTGTTTTTCACTAGCAAAACAAAAATAAAAAAAAACTCTAAACCATTTTTTAGGAAATGTATTTATTATTATTTATTTACAACATGTTGTCCAGCAATCCCCTCCCACATCCCCCTTAAATATTGTCATTTTTTAGAGTTTTATTCTTTAATTCTATAAAGACTTGGAAAATAATAATCAATGTTTTCGCCCCCAAATTTACAGTGTTTTATTTTCTCTTAATACTGCATGGCATTATCAGCTCTACCACCTTAGCACACCTAAACTAAAATAGCACTTTACACACAAATGTATATCTAAAATCACTCAGCCAAGGACCAGGTGCTGGTTTGCTCTGTTTTAATTATTATTTCTAGCCTTGAAATAAAAATCAATAGGTAGATTATTTGAGTCCTCATTATACTGTTTCATGTATTTCATAGTAAAATAAAAAGCCACAATAGTAATATGTGGAATTTGAGTCCTGCTGCTCTAAAAACTCAAAGGTCAGGGAAATTAATTTTACTGCCTGTGGAGGTGAAGAAAGGAAAAAAAGGTGAAACCACATTAAAAACTCCTGCTATACAAAACATTTCAACAGCATTCGCTGTTCCATACATTTCAATATTTCCTAATGCAAGCCTCGCATGAGGATTCAAACACAGCGACAGCTGAATTAGACAAGAGACCTGCAATGAGAACTTCACCTCGCTACTGAAACCTTAACCTCCCACATTCTCCACTAACTTCCAGGTTTTGTTTTATGTGACAAACTGAAAAGCATAATTTTTCCATACTTGAAAAGTTTCAGACAGGCTATTTTGTAGATATGCATCAATTTAATAAATATACCAATAGACATCACAGTAAAAAGTCCACTCAAGATTCAACTAAAATCAATCCCGAATAAGGTTTGAATCAGGCAAAACAGTAGTTCTACAGCAGAAAAAAAATTACTGATTTTATTTTACACACATAACATGCGTGCATTCAAAGCAAATGACGAGAAACCGCCTAAAGCTCTGCTTTGATGAGGATACACCTATCAATAAAAACGTCTCGGGTTACGCATGTAACCCTAGTTCCTCGAGGGAACGAGATGCTGCGTCGAAAACGCTAGGGGAACGCCCTTCAGCGTGATGGGCTCTGAACCTCGTGTGTAATCAGACCAATAGATGGGCGAGACATCACGGCGGGTGACGTAATGACCAGAAAGCTATAAAAGCACGTGCGGTGAGACCAGTGTCAGCTTCTTGGAATGAAGCAAGCGCTGGCAGGGACGCCGGAAGTATGGCACCGAGACGCAGCGTCGGGGAACTAGGGTTACATACGTAACCCGAGACGTTCTTCTTACAGGAACTCGAGCTGCGTCAGAAACGCTAGGGGAACGCGACTGCCCACGGCGCCAGACTTCTAATTCTCTGCCTAGTGTGGAAGACTGCACAGCTAGGGCGAGAGAACAGAAGAGCCAGGAGTGGCTCGCATGTCTAGGTCATAGAACCTGACGAAGGTCAGGGGCGTGGACCATCCCGCAGCGTCGCAGATGTCCTGCATGGAGACACCTGCCAGGAAGGCCTTAGAGGTCGCCACACTTCTAGTAGAGTGAACCTTGACCCCAAGAGGCGAAGGGAGATCAGAGGACTCATAGGAAATAGAAATGGCATCCACTATCCACCGCAGTTCTGTGGATGTATGCGTCCAGTGCTCGCACTGGACACATACAGTTAATCTTCGCTGGTCTGGATCCCCTAAGGGACGAGGACTTAGGGCCTGGAGCACGACAGGCCATGGTGTAGAGGAGGGGACCTTAGGAACATACCCCGCTCGAGGGTACAGAAACGCTTTGGCCAGACCGGGCCCAAAGTCAAGATAAGAAGGGGCCACTGAAAGGGCCTGCAGATCCCCACCTCTCTTGAGAGAAGATATCGCCAGAGGAAGGTAGTTTTGATAGTAAGGAGGCGATCAGATATCTCCTCAATAGGCTCGAAGGGAGGCCTACAGAGAGCCTCTAGCACCACAGCCAGGTCCCACGTGGGGACACGAGATCGTACCAGAGGCCTCAGCCTCAGCGCACCATGGAGAAAACGTGTAACTAGGGGGTGTCTGCCCACTGACTGGCCACGTAGGCCGCAATAGCCGGCACGTAGACCTTCACGGTGGAGTGGGTCAACCCTGCAGAGAAACGGGCCTGCAAGAACTCCAGCACTGTACCAACCGGGCAGTTAACTGGGTCGAGCTGGCGGTCTCCACACCAAGAAGTGAAAAGTTTCCACTTCAAGGCGTACAGTTTCCTCGTGGAGGGAGCTCTGGATTGGAGGATGGTCTCAACAACCTCAGTTGAGAGACCGGAAGCTACGAGTTGTGCCCCCTCAGGGGCCACACCCACAACTTCCACAGCTCCGGGCAGGAGTGGATGATCATACCCTCCGCCTGTGAGAGGAGATCTCTCCTGACGGAAATGAGGTGGGGGAGAACCAAACTGGATTCTGTAGCCTCTCTCTACAGTGTGCAGGACCCACTGAGACACATTTGGCAGTAGTTTCCACGCTGCCAAAAAGTCTACTAAGGGAATCAGTCTCTCGAGACTGATCTCTGGTATAATACGAGCAGCCAGCTCGGTGCCCTGTAAGAGCGAACCGGCAGGTAACAACCGAACCCGCTGCTCTAGAGACCTCCGCGGAGGTGGCAAGCCTCTTAACCCCGCTACATTGCCGGGCGGTGACTGAGAGTGGAGCTCGCGGGAGACCGCTGCTCCCTGTAACTCCGGCAGGGTTAGCAGCCGATCTCCTGAGGGCACTGAGGCAAGACAGACACCGTGTAATGCGGGGTAACCCGCTGCACCCCAGAGGGGACTGCCCTCATAAGTCCTTGGCCAGTGGCGTCAGGACCTTCTTCGGAACTATGAAGTACCGGCTGTAGAACCCGGACTGCCTCGCATGAGGAGGGACCACCTCGATGGCCTCCTTCCTCAAAAGAGTGACTACTTCTTGTTCCATGACCAAAGCCTGCTCGGGGCCCACCAGCGTGGGCATAATCCCGTTGAAACGAGGCGGAGGAGAACCAAACTGGATTCTGTAGCCCCTCTCTACAGTGTGCAGGACCCACTGAGACACATTTGGCAGTAGTTTCCACGAACCTGCTGCTCTAGAGACCTCCGCGGAGGTGAAGAGCCTCTTAGCACCGCTACGTTGCCGGGCGGTAACTGAGAGTGGCTCTCGCGGGAGACCGCGGCGCCCTGTAACTCTGGCAGGGTTAGCAGACCGATCTCCTGAGGAGTCCTGGGCCAGTGGCATCAGGACTTTTTGGCCAAGGACCTCTTAGTCTTAAGTACGGTCCGCAGATCCGGCTTAGACTTCGAGGCCCCCGACCTAGAGCGTCGCCTCAGAGGAAGAGAGGTAAACACGTGCTCTCACTCTCGAAAATTTATTTATTTATTTATTAAATACGGTCTGGTGAGTAAGATTCACATCGAAATCGAATTATGATATATACGCGCTGCCTCGGCAGCATCAGCAAGCTCTCACTCAGAGGGGGAAGAACCGTAGCGCGGGCTTCCGAAACCTCGAGAGCGGGCGCTGGATCTGGTGGTTAAGGAAGCAGATAGGGACGTGCCCGTCTACATTCCCTCCACCGGATCCGAAACCCACGAGCACAGCCGTCGCTCCACCTCGGCGAAAGCGGGGCCGGCACCGCGAGGAACGCTAGTGAAGGCTATCTTCTCAAAGACAGCCCTCTGAGAGCGAAGCAAGGCAGTAACAACCGCTACCAAAACAGCCGTCAGCTCCTTTTTTTTTTCGAGAGCTGACTCTGCGTGCATGCTCTCAAGCAGACAACAAACAAACTGTGTGTATCCCCACCCGTAAAGTAACGCGGGCAGGGAAGAACACACAGCTTGAATGCTGCCTGCCCTCGCCTTAGTGTCTGGTTTTGTCTTGAGATTCGTTTTGACATACAACACTAAATAAGACTCACAAACAGATATCAGACTGACACACACACAGAGAGCGCTTGCTGAATGACAAAAAACTGACGCTGGTTTCACCGCACGTGCTTTTATAGCTTCCTGGTCATTACGTCACCCGCCGTGACGTCTCGCCCATCTATTGGTCTGATTCCACATGAGGTTCAGAGCCCGTCACGCTGAAGAGCATTCTCCTAGCGTTTCCGAAGCAGCTCGAGTTCCTGAAGAGGAACATAATGGATCTGGATCAGAGAGCTTGTTAGCTCGCTCACAACCAGACTAGAACCCTATAGCACTGACAAAAGAAAGTAGGCGCTTTTAACAAAGGCATATGAACAGTGAGGTCTTGAGCTCTGGGCTATATAGATTACTATAAGATTACTAGAGCCTATGCTTGCGCATGTGTGATGTTATGTGAGGGGGGTGTTGAGTTGATGAGGTTCAGGTAGCCAGAGAGGCAGTTGGGCTGCAACAGAGGATTCTGGGTGTGAGAATGCGAGCGGTGGAACCCTCTGGATCCCTGCCACTCATCTGGCCACCTTCCTAAGCAGGGCAGAAAATCAAACAAGTAGGAAAGAATTAAATAAAAGCAAGAAGAAAAATGATTTCTTATAAATAGCAGGCTTCGCCAGAAGGCATAGGAAATGAGAGCAGCGAGGCGCAGGAGAGGAGCTTGAGCTTGACACGGGTCTTAAAATTGAGAGGGGGCGGAATCAGGGACCTATTGCGCAAAATGGCTCCAACCAAAGTAAGGATTAGTGTTCCTGCCGCCACAGCCAAGATTCTCCAGAACAACTAATCACCTTCAAGTTCTCTCGTTTTTTTTCCCTTTTCCTCCTCACTGTCTCTCGCTCTCCTTCACACTCCCTTTCTCTCTCTCTATCCTCTTTAAAGTATCATTTCACCCCTCACAGCCATTATGGCTAAAATTAAGCAGAGAGTGTTCTGCCAGCACCGATTAGACACATCCCTGGATCCGCGCTGAGGAGAAGGTGTCATGTCAGTTACAGCTCTGAGAAGAAACGTGCTTCACCGCGACAGTCTACACGGGCAGGCTGAGAAAGTGACGTACATCTGTGCCACCCAGCGAAAAGACTTGTGGTGAGAATAGTTTTGATTCGGGTTCAGAGGGCTAAAATATCAGCCGGCAATTAGAAACGAGACAGAACAGCTTACAAAATGTTGTGGAACATTTTGTGTGAAACCGTTAATAGACTCCAGCGTGTTTTGAGTGAACAAGTGTTATACAACTCAAAATAAAGACAGATAATATACTTTCAAGTGAGCATAATTATCCTGCAAGAATAAAAATGTACATGGGTTTACAGTCGTATGAATATTCTAGTAGCTACAATTCACTTGAATTCATTTACTACAAAACAGTTTGCATATCAGTCAGAAGCATGCAGTGATCAATTAGCTTAATACAAAGAAACAAACAAGCGCTTCTTTGTTGTTGCTTAAAAATACAAAATGCAAACATCAGCAAATCTCACATTCACACTTTAACCCAGTTACAACAAAAAGCCAAAGAAGAAACTGAAGTTTCACAGTTAGTTATTGCAAGGATGTGCATAAGAACACATGTTTAGGCTACTTTATTTATAAGCAGAATGAGTGTTTGTACATCTGTTTAATGTGACATTCTGTGAGAGATCTGCATCTCACAAGCACGGCTTCGCTCGCAAAAGGCAGCGATGATATTGATAAAAGAGACGTTTTATAATCACAATGATCTGGAGAACTGCACTGCCACAGAAGGTTTAAATGAGTCTTAGATAGGTCACCTTCAACTTTAAGAGTTTTGTCTGACCTTTAATTCTTTAATGTCGAGCTGCTGGTTTCAAGAAGAAGAAAAAAGTAGAGGAAGAAGGATGGCTGTATGATTTCTCCTATTCAGAGACAGATGAAATGGGCCCTGCATACTTGCAAATGACTGGGAAATATGCAAGTAATTTACCGTTAAATTCCATAACAGGAAAACCTAATTGTACAGCATGTCCAGCCTAATTGAATTGTTCTACAAGTGCATTACTGTTATGGAAATAATACTGACAGGAGTGATAAGAGATTGAATGAGAGACACTGAATGAAGAATAAAACTGCTAGGCTAAAAAAAAAATCATACACAAAGTAATTCGGATCAAAAGTCTAAAATGAACAAATTATTATAAATTAACAACAGAAATAATCAAATCTTGATTATGCTTATGTATGCATTAAAAATAAACAACAACAATTTTAAAAAATAGTAATAAATGCTTCCAAATTAGAAGCATTGTAAATTACAACACTACTCATCCAATCTGATGTTTCGACTTACAAATGTTATTATAAACTACATATTTAAAAAAAAAATACTACATTTGCAATTTAAATAAAACACTAAATAACAAGTTCATTTGTCAAAAAAAAAGAACAGCTTCATGCACCCACAAAAAAAATGCCCTTTTGCTTGCTCTCTGCTGGACAGAGACTGAAGTGCAGGTGACCCTTCTACAGTTTTCCTGCAGTATCAACTAACAAAAGCATCAGCCTGCGTCAAACCAGGCTGTCAGTTTCAAAAAGAAAGGTGTGTATGCATGTGAGATGCCGGATGCGCAGAGCAAACACATATAAAGAAAATTTGCATCCACGCTTGTGTGCACCAAACACATTCAGCCAGTAAATACATGCTGCCAAGCCTTTCTTACAAAAAAAAATTACACACAGATACATACATATTTACATGTATGCAATTATGCACGTATAATGCAAAGGTACTTATGTGCTTTATTGTATCAATATACTTCTAAGTTGGAAGCAAGAAACAAAACAATCTTGAAATATTTCTGCTGTGAATATTAGCCTTCGTTTGATTGATGCAAAGCACACATGCAGTTATATTGAAAAGCTCACGAGTGATAACGTCGAATTGGGAATGTAATATCACCAGCATTTCCAAGAACTGCCAAATCTACATTTATGTTACACTGACAAAAAAAAAAAAAAATCTCATTAAATCACATCACTCTTAAGCACAGGAACTGCCTAAATATAATGAACCTTGTGATCTCAAGCCACCGAATCTCTTTGACAGCAGGTTATTTCAGCAATGATAGGTTAATGTAATTTCTCTTTTGTTTTCATTCAGTCATCACGGAGGAGATGTCCTTCCATGATGACATGCAGATGGTGAGCAACTTCATTTCAGCCCTGGATTATCTCACGCATGTGACAACATCTTCCTTTGTTGCCAAGAGTGTCGAACTGCTTTGAACTGCCGAATGACAGAATAGGGAAGCCATTCCAAATGCAAATGTAAATTATTGTTACTTACACGTTTAACCCTCTAGACACTGTTCTGTCCTAGTATGCAGAGGAATTCTGAAATCGTGTTGCCCTCTTTTGGCAGGCATGTGTGACTGCAGATTCTTTCCTGACAATTACAACTGCTTGAAAATGGGCAGATATTTAAAAAAAGGATAAAGGTGTGATATCATGATACGATGTTGAAAAATGAAGAATATGAATGTGAGATATTTGAAAAATCAAACAGATATGACAATGTTACAAATATAAAGGTTATGACCTTGCGGTTGCCTTACGCAGTATTGTACAAAAACGAATGACTGGATTTCACAGATGAATTCAACTGCAATGACCAGTAGAAAACCTGTAACAGAAACCCTGTAAAAGAAAACTTGAAAAAGAAAACCTGTAAAGGAAACATCATTTAAAAATGAATAAACAGTGACCTGTACTCGCCTCACTAGGCCAAACTACGCTGTAAAGGACTATTAATGAATATTTCCTTTTCATACCAACTCTATTCCAAACACATTTCTTCCTGTGCTTTCATTGCTACGGTCTCATTTCATACTCACTTTCTCCGCCTTCCCCTCCCTCACTCATCCTCAGACCTGTGGGTCACTCCAGCAGGAACAGGAAGTATCCTTCCTCCTTTCCAGAGCTCACCCCTTCGTCAGTTTCCCCAGCGTTCTCCCAGCATTCCAGTCTTTGATTTCCCACTCGTCTGCAAAGATAAGAAACAAACCCCAGCAATGGGAACTTTCAGTGAATATCCTTTTCAGCCTTCACACCTACTATCTGTTTTGCTTTCTCTTTTTTTTCCTCCCTCGTTCATCTCTGAGCTCGGGGAAAGTGAAGAGGTGGGTAGTTTATTCAGTAATATTCAGAACGGTTGATCTAAATAAAGATGCTCTTCAAATTCCAGTGTATGTCTAATGGTCTATCACAGAGGGAGGATTACTGATCTGATTTAAAAGGCTAAACAATGCTGAGTGGAAAGGAGGAGCGGAAAAATGACTTTTGTGGTGACAGATGCACTATCGAGAATTTCAGTGGCTCATATTTCAAGCTGGTGAAATAGAGTCATTTAAACGGCCTGTACTGCCCAATATATAGTGTTAAATAAACTATAAAAGCTTGGCGATAAGCAACCTGCCCCACACTCTCTCCTTGCAGCTGAATCGATACGGCCTGTGCAGCATATCATTCATCTCATAAGTATAATGAATACTTGTGTTATTAATCTCATCTTTATACAGGGGTAATATGATAGTTAATTCAGCTCAGTTGAAATTAATGGAAATAAGTTAATCACAAATGCATCGCTTAGGAAAAATCCATTTGGGTGAGATATTCTAATAAAAATACGTATAGGCAACGAGCACTAATTCCATCATGCATAGAAACCAATATTTCACACCATTCATCTGACTAACGCACAAATGGAATATTTCACACTCTTTTCTTCAGTGAAAACAATATAGATTTTGATTTGCTTGCAAACAATTTTAATAAAAAGCTATTGATGGGATATTGATTGGTTAGCTCACAGCACAGCTCGTGGGCCCAGTGTGCAACAATCATTATGCGCCATGCTTTTGGGTTCATTTCAACTCATATGGTCAATAAAGACTCCATAGGCTCTTGGCCCTTTGAACACGTTGGGATGCTTTTTCCACAGCGTCCTTTAAATCAAACTCTATTGTCAGGATGAGCCAAAAGAAATACTCAAATGTAGCACTGCTCCAACATCCGACTGACCATGAATCAAGATATGCTGAAACAAAAACATGTCGGACAAATTGATACTTTATATCAATGTAATATAATAGAGAAAATAAGAGTCATTATGTGTTGGCGGTGCACTATGATTTCCACCATCACTGAAACTTCAGTAGTACATAAGTAAATCAAATTTAAAATTGGCCAGTGTTTTAAGTCTTTTCAGCTTTAATTTTCCAGGAATCACAATTATACTGTAGTTTCAAAATTTGTGGCATCCCTCAAGGCTCCCTGAGTGGTTCCTTGACTTCTCTCCAGTCTGTACCTTCCTTTAAGAATGTGATCACTACACTCAAATATCTTATTTATAACCATGTCACTTTGTAAAATCTTTATTCGTGTGAACATATCTTTTAAATGTGAGAGCCACTGGAGTAACGGCAATAAAACGCTGGAGAGGGATCAATGCTGAACGCATTACGCCTCGGCACAGAGACTTGGCTTTAATAATCAAAAAATTGATCCATTAAGCTAAACCTAATTCTTTGCCAAAATGGGAGAGGTGCTCAGTTTTTAACACATGGTTATGTGAAGAATTGCAATTTTTCACAGAGACTCAGGTCTAATGACACAATATTGAAGATGAAATGGGCTCATTACATCATAAAGACAGACAGACAGATAGGCAGATTACATCATACAGACAGACAGACAGATAGATGGATAGATGTATAGAGCAAAGACTGTTGTAACTTTTTTTTTTTTCTTGAAGTGACCTAACATTTACCAAGCCCTTCTCACATGACTGCGATCGTTCTCCACACACACTTCAAAGGTTACCGGATGCGCCTAATTCAAAGCTGTAAATGAGAGTTCTACTTTTGAGTCTTTAGGATTTACCAAAAAAGATGAAACCTTATACATGCTACTCTGATGAGCTGGAGCATGTGTGTCTATTTAACTGTGAACGAGCAAATAGCAAACTTTAAGAGAGCAAATGATAGGGGGAAGTGAATGAAAAGGAGCACAAAGGAGGTAAACAACCAAAATCCTCTGAAACAAGACCAATGGCAGAGTCGTTTGGACCTCGGTGAATGCGCAGGTCGAGCATCACAGCGCAGAGACACTTCCTCTGTGCCGTGTCCCTGGGCTGCCGCTGCAACTCAACACCAGCGATATCGATCGGACTCCTAAGCCTCCACCAACCTGGTCAAACCTGAGTCCTTTCTGATATTTACCCACTAAAGTATTCCCTTCTGCTAGCGCTGCCAACCTACAAGACATGGAGGGAGAAAAAAAGTCAATTATATACAACGTGCTTGGTTTCCCCTCAAGGATGGAATCCACCCTTTCTAATCCGATCAATTCATGTCAGACAGGAGGCTGGATTCAGTGCTATCTCTGAAGTCCTGTAATCCAGGCTAAGTCTTCACACTGCCTGCCTCACCTCCACAAGAAAAGGGTTTGGTCCAGAGCATGATACAGCAAATTAGCCATAGTGTACATTCAGACACGCTGTAGTGGATGGGTGCCAGTGTGCTAACAGCTAAGCATAATTGGATAAGCAATTCAGCTAATTCCGACTATAGTCAATGCTACAGTTGGCACATATAATAAAGGGGGACTTGGGGCTAGTTGTCACACTTTTGTATTTTTATTTTATTGTTGAAAGCATTTTTGAAAGTTTATGTCTATACTAGCAGGTGTGTTGAAATACATAAAACAATAAAAAGATGCCATTTCACAATAAAATAAACAGTAACAGGAAAAAATATATATTATTATGAAGTAATTTTTTAAAGATTTTTGAAAGATTTTCAATTTCTATTATACGGAAATAAAACAATAAAAAATATTCAATTTCATGATAACATAAACAGTAACAAAAAAATATCAAACCATTGTTTTAGCCACAAATACAGCACAAATTTAGGCATAAATTCAAAAACATGACAATTTGCCTCAACCTGACCTGATCTTTCAATTAAAATCGACCTTCATTATATATACTTGACTCTTAAATGTTTTATTACATTTACTTGTTTAAACATTAACGAAGGCAAAGATATGATGCTGTAATTTTAGTTTGGTGAACATAATTTCCAAAAAATATTTGAATTTAAGAGGGTTTTAAACTAGATATCTGGTCTCCCTTATTGTAGATATTCACTAAGGTACAATCAGATTTTTTAAAATACTTTTTTTACTTTTAGTCACTGGTGAATTATATACAAGCAATATATAACTTTGAAGTATTTGGCTGGTGGTGAGACATGGGAAGGTGTCCCATTACAGACATGCAATGGCTAATAGCCAGTGCGCACAGTAAATGATCAGGAACGAGGAGAGAGTGCTGGGACACTTTAATTTCCACTGACATATTGTGCTTCATGTACAGTCTGAATGGCTCCATAAAGAAAGTGTAATGATGGTCCAGGACCATGGCCAAATAGCTGACATGCACGTTTTCCCTGGTCAGCTCAGCACCAGGTTTGATCCGTCTCATTACACCAGTCATTCAAATAATGGACAGCTATGGGAGCTCTGGTAAAGCTACAACTAATACACATGCCAAAGTCTACATCATAGTGGTTCATTCTCGCTGTCTGCTTAGTATGCACAGGTGTTCAGGGCTGAGAACGTAAACATATAACTCTAGATTTTTTATTTATAACATACAATAATAAAATTATATAAACAGATATAAAAAACTATATAAATAGCAAAAATATATATATTTATTTGAAGAGAGAGAGAGAGAGAGAGAGAGAGAGAGAGAGAGAGAGGCGCGATAAATCGGCCACCCCTGCTCTTGTCTCGCTTCAAAAGAATCTGTTAAGAGAGAAAGGGAGAGGGAAAAAAGCAGGGAGCAAGACCCACACGATGTAGTTCCAGCCAATTGCATTCCAGAGAAGTGACCATGGCTGGAGATAAGCAATGCACTATAGATCATGCTCCTCAAAAGGTATAAAAGAAAGGCAGATGCCGCAGGAATAAGGCAATAGCAGGAGAAAATAAATAATCTCCGTTTCTTCAGCAATTCTGGAAAGCATAATTGTATAAATCCTTTATTCAGGATTGCCATTAACCCTGTGCAGTGTACGGCTGTAACAATCTGCATGTGAAGGGAAATAGGAACCCCTCTCTCTCTCTCTCTCCCTATGTGAGGTTGCCAGGCTCACCCTCTCCAAACCACAGTCAGAGCCAAAATCGCTTTAAATTGTTCCTCACTGTCACAAAAAAAAAAAAGCATTTAACACTCACCCATTGTGCAGGGACTGATCTCTCAACCACTCTAGCACCCCGTCAACATAAGCACAGATATCCTTCCACAGATATGTAAACAGCCCACTAAGATTTCTTTGTTTGGATTTTGAAGCTGGGTAGATTTGCCTTTGCTGCGCTTGCTTTTACAGCTTAGAAGCAGGTGGATGACAAAACATCAATCTCTCCAGGCACAATGTGTAGCACGCACGCTTGACACTCTACACAAGCAATATACAATCACACACTCCAATACAGGGCTCTCAGCTGTAATGATGTGTGTTTGCTTAAAGGCAGCTTTATGAATATAGTAGCTTTATGAAACAGCTCTGAATATTTGAGCATTTTTGGAATAAAAAAGAAAAACGCTGCATATTAGAGCCTGTGATGTTTAATGAAGAGGGAATTAGACATCAAAACATTCATCCATGGACATCTGCATCCATAGCATCAGAGCAGAAAATGACAAGGACAGGGTAAAGTTATTATCCACGTTTTATATGTTCACTCTAGTATTAATGCAAGGCAGATGCTGTCTATTGGGGGAAAATAAATGTTTAAGTGGAGTGTTGCCACAAAGGAAACCTGTCAGAGAACAACTGATATATGCTGATATTTGGAATATTGTGGCTATGTGTCACACCATTTAGCCCAGTTTCTGTATGAACACATAGACACCTCACACTTGGCTACAAATAATAATAATAATAATAATAATCATCATCATCATCATCATCTTTAAGATTTCCACCGTTTTGCCCAGTTAAAACAAATATTTAAACGTTCATTTAACATCACACTGAAACATGCCTTAAACAAGATCTCAACTAGATGGCCCATTAAGGAGCCTCAGCAAACTTCCAAGGGGACGACATGAATTACTTTTTATTACGTTTTATTGTTAAAATAATCTAAGTCTAATCTAAAAAGCTAAAAAAACAAAACAAAAAAAAACAAAGGTAAAAATGTAAACCTACATCGACCGATTTCCACAAATAATTTACAGTAATGTATGATTATTTGCCTTTACCTGTAAATGTCAGTCCTGAAAACACTGTTCAAGCTCTTCATAGTTGACTATATCTATGCAAGTTTGGGTTTATTGCGTTCACTTGTTCACCCAACAGACACAACAAAAATATGGCGATACTGGAATTAGTTTGGAGGACAGAAGTCATAAAACTGCTGCAAAATGCTCCTAAAATAACGTTGCGTCACACGGGACCTAGGGCCTACCTGTCGCACTGTGTAGTTTGCTTGTTTTGATTTGAATTAAAGCGAATTAAATCATCCATCAAATGATTAACTAATACTAAACTTCACATATTGCGCAATAGCACCTTTATTTTACGAGATGTTGAGATTCTGTACGTCTACACTGCCGATATATTGCAGTGATAGATTTGGTTAACATTATTCAAATATTAACAGTTAAACAGGCCTTATGTGGTTAAATCCTGTTGCACATTAGTTCAAATAAAGTTCGGCCATTCAAACTTTAATGACGTCGGCGACGCTCGAGTCTTTTCGCGGGAAGTTACTTTCGCTTTGCCTGGATCACAACAGCGGAAGAGGCTTCTGACTGCAGCGACTGTAGAGCTTTAGGCTGTGTTTATATGGCTTAGTTTATTGTCGAGACATCTAAATAGGTGTTTAGCTAGAGGTTTATATTCAGCCCGTGCTTTGACATACTTATGTTTCATCATGAGCTGTTTGCTGATGAGAGAAAGCCCTATGATCATTGCGCTTAATAAGGAGAAGACAGTCTATGACGGGTTCATCACAGTACTGGTAAGAAAAGCTTCACATCTCAGGTCACAGTCATGCTAAAGAAGACAGCGTATGTTGTCAGCTGCGTTTACAGTGTGGATATGTAATGTCGTGTGAATCGTATACCAGTGAAGCGATTGTCACAAGTCTCATTATTTAATCTTTGACAGGAAAAAGACTTCAGGATAAGAATATCTCTACCTCCTGATCATCAGATGAAACAGGCTAAGTATGACTGAAATAGTATTTCTTTAATAGTAGTTTTTTTCCCTTTTATGTGATGTCCATCGAATATTATTTCTGTGTATATTGTCTTTGCCTTTTTTATTGAGGTAACAAAGAACATAAACAACATGTATCAATCAACGTGAAGAACATTACACCATATACAATTTATGATCATATGTAAAATGTCATAAATAAGTAAATAATAAAACTCAGTTACACTAATAACAAAATATTCCATATTGTAAAATATTGCAAAAATACTGTAAAATCAGTTTTATATGTGTTCTTTTTGATAAAGCTACCAAATTGCTTTTAAATTAGTGAAAAGCTTTTTCATTCCATTTAAGTTTGTGTATATAATATTGAGCCAGTATATTTAAGTCACGTTATAAAGCGTTGATTTTTATTATTGTCATTTTAACTGTTTCATTTGACTTGTTTTATATATATATATATAATTCCAACAGATATCATTATTATTATTATTTTATTTTCTTGTGCTTGTCTTTGATTGTTTTGCAGATTGCATTGTTGCTGGCAAATGAAACGGCTACTTCATGGTTATCAACATATTGTGAAGCAGGTACAATAGGAAAAGGAAATAGTTCGCAGCTACAGGTGCATCTCAATAAATTAGAATGTCGTGGAAATGTTCATTTATTTCAGTAATTCAACTCAAATTGTGATTTTGCTTGACAATCCTCATAAGGCAGTTAAGTCTAAGTCTCTCGTTCTCTCGGTTAGTTGTGCATCTTTTTCTTCCACACTCTTTCCTTCCACTCAACTTTCTGTTAACATGCTTGGATACAGCACTCTGTGAACAGCCAGCTTCTTTGGCAATGAATGTTTGTGACTTACCCTCCTTGTGAAGGGTGTCAATGATTGTCTTCTGGACAACTGTCAGATCAGCAGTCTTCCCCATGATTGTGTAGCCTAGTGAACCAAACTGAGAGACCATTTTGAAGGCTCAGGAAACCTTTGCAGGTGTTTTGAGTTGATTAGCTGATTGGCATGTCACCATATTCTAATTTGTTGAGATAGTGAATTGGTGGGTTTTTGTTAAATGTGAGCCAAAATCATAACAATTAAAATAACCAAAGACTTAAACTACTACAGTCTGTGTGCATTGAATTTATTTAATACACGAGTTTCACAATTTGAGTTGAATTACTGAAATAAATGAACTTTTCCACGACATTCTAATTTATTGAGATGCTCCTGTATTTCTCATCATTCTAGAAATTAGTCTTAATTAACACACAATGTTTGGCTTGGGGGAAAAAGCTTTTCCCCTATGCCTCTAGGGTAAAAAGACTTTTGATTCGCCCTGCCTAGATTTATGCGGTACCCTAACTAGTTAAAGTTCTTTATTTTCTTATGAATTTAAAATGATTAATAATTAACTCTAATGGTCACTCTCATTAGTTAAATGACAGGTGCTGGTTTTGACATTCTGTATGTTCTACTTTAATCACAGTATTTGTATTTATTTTCTTTGAACAGAGGTTACAGCATTCAGCTAATTTGATGGCTTTTATCCTGGAACTCAGGACAGTATTGGTAAATATTCTTAAAATATTGCATGATTTATCCCCGGGGTTGGACATTACCATATTCATGTTGACAAATGTTATACATGATGTAATGTTCAGCATCATATTACCATAATAAGCACATGAGTCCCGCAGATAGAATAAATGATTCTCATTACGAACTTGTCTATTATCAGGAAGTGGCATTGAAGAGCCAACCAGGATGTCAGTCTTTCTCACCACCTCAGTATTATTCCCAGCTGATAACAGAAATGGAGATCTTAGGATGGGATAAGTATGCTGTTTCTATTGGCCTAGTGCTTCTCACATTGCGTTGTGTTCTCTTATAATTACATACAGTACAAATCCTTTGCATTACTGTAAACGTGTAAGACATTAATAGCACGTACTTCTGTCATCAACTAAAGTTACTATAGTTTAATGAAAACAGTGTGTCAGATTTCTTGCTTTGTAATAGAAGAGGCTAATGTGGTGTCTGTCTGCCATGTATCAAGCTGTGATTTCACTAGGCTTCTCATTTTCCACTTTCTATTAATGTCCAAAGATATAATTATGATATTAGCAAATGCAAATTGGTCTAATTGGAGACCCACTCTCAAGATTAATGGGGAAATGTAGGCTGAAAAGTTAGGCTGGAAATAAGGTGCACGTTTCAGACCTGAATTGCGGTCAGAAGTATTATACACCAGCGCTATCTGTAAATGCACTTGAGATTAATTAAGATCCTTAATTCGTGTCTCTGTTAATAGCCTCAAGTCCGGCAGAGTAGAGGACCCTGATTGGTTTAGGAAGGGGGAAGTGCCGCAGAGCCTGGTCATTTTAATGAGTTTTAGTTGCCTTGAAGAAGCCACATTTACTGTTAATTACTGTATAGATGGGGTCAGGTCTGTTCTCCCCTCTTATCCCCAGAATAGTTCAAAAGAGTCAGATATTTAGAAAATTACAAAACATCAGTCTCTGGCTGCTTTATAGTGCAGTCTAAGTATGCTATTTGGAATATCACAGCAAAGCGTTAGGTCATAAGTAAATGAAACTTGAATATTTTGACTTTGCTCCCATTTCACTGTGAGATATTGCGTTTGTCATCTGAAACGGTTCAGATTTTTTTAGACAATTGGTGCATGGGAGCCATGGCGAGAGGTTGTCACACCTTGCACATGTATGAGAGAGAAGCACGGGGCCTCTCGCTGTGGTCTTTTAACACCCCGCCAAGATAATGACACCTGAGCAGGTTTCCTATTGGCTGGTCTTCTCACCATCTCACTCTAGCCAGCAGTTATATCTTAAAACCCATGATCCCTGGTGGCACCTGTGAGAATGGAATAACTGTACTATTTTCAGCAGCTGGCTTTTTGCATATCTGGAAAGTTGTGATGAAAAGTCTTTGCAAAAGTGGCCTTGACGATATTAGAGTTTGTGTTTTCCTCATCTTACTCTTCCGATTTTTTTGTATTTTTTGTACAGCTTTATGCTTTCATCTATGGCCTGTTTGTATGCAAACATGCCAAATGTTCCTTCGCCATTTATGAAGGGAGCTGATTTTCTAGTTGCAAATGTAATGCTCTCATCAATCCTCCCAGCAAGACATCGAGCCGTCAAGCTGTTTCAATCAACTGAGGTGAACGCCAGCAAGGCCTGATACTGTGGCGGGAGATCCCTGTAGAATGCAGAGTGGCTGAATGGGGTTCCAGCTCAGAAAGGAGATCTCAATTTTGAGGAAATGAATGATTGGTGTGATTTTGTGCCAAAAGCTCATGTAATTGAATGCGATGCAAAAGATTTTTCCCATTGCTTCATGGGTTGTGAGAGAAAAACACAGGGCATTAAGGACATTTTGAACATTGGAACAGAGAAAAAAAGATAGTTTGTTGGTGGATCTGTCAAAATGTTTGCATTACAAATTACAAACAGTGTTCACAAATGTTACCACCAATGTCAACATTAATGGTTTTAAAATAAGCTAACAAAGCACTTTTTAAAATGTAATAATATACATTCATAAAAATCTATAAAATAGCAGCTGTACATTATACATTTGCATTTACTAAGCTTACATACAGGCTTTATGTCGGTCTTAAAGTCTTTAAAGGTCTTAATTCAGAGCAGACAGTTGTTACATTAAATGTTGCATGAATATCTTCCTCAGTATTTTTGTCTTGCTTTCTAGAATAAATATCCCATTGTCCTTAAATCAATATACATTTGCTTGAGATGCAGAATGAAGTCTTGTTTTCTGGGAAATTGAACAAAATTAAGTGAGTTTATGCTTAAAACATGAACAAATATCAGTTAGTGGGGTATGAGAACTTGTTTTCCTTTTGAATTAAATAAATTTTTCTGAGTGCATTGGCAGATATCTTACAACATTGTTCTTGTTTTAATCAAACTCTCTTCATTTTGATCAATTTCACAGAAAACAAAACTTCTTACGTTATTGTACTTCTCAAGTAAGTGTCTCTTGATTTAAGAATATTTAGACATTTGCAATGGAAAACAAGACAAATACGGAGGAAGAACATTACTTTTCTTCAGTGTGATCACTTATGTTAAGTCATTCTATATTTTATTGGTTGGGAGTGGTGGTAGTAAGTTTTTCTTTTTTTAATTAAAATAAAATTTGAGCCAAAAAAGTGTAGAAGTTCTTCTCCCAGAGTTTAGGGACAGAATGTGGATATGTGATCCTACAGTTTTAGCCGATGGGAACACTCAGAGCAAAGTGTGCATGAATGGACTAACCGCGATATGCTGTTATACATCTCGTAAATATGCTGCTGAAATGCAAGTGTCATGTGAAGTGCTGGAATTTTAGCAATAAATCAGCTGTGGTCGCTGTAGTCGATTCAAGACTTTCCGCACTGTTGACCAGGAGAAAGAATTGTGTAGGTCTGAGGAGCATCTTTAAATGAAGAAATCAACCAAAACCATGTGTGGTGCTATTGATCTGTTTTGGCAGGCTGCTCTTCATCGATGCAGAGTTCCGCACACTCAAGCTGAAGGCAGAGGACTCTGCAGGTCGTCAACACGCCATTGCAGTCAAGCTCAAGTCCAAGGTGAAGCCAAGGGTCAAGCCCTATTTCATTTCTTATTTTCTCTCAGTTTTTATTTTATGGTCAGTTTAGCATGGTCCTTATTTAAGAGTTTTGTGATTTGCATTCAGTAAAAACTAGGTTTGTCAATTTAACACAATAATTTAGTATGATTATTTATGTAAGAAAAATAAATAAGATTTATTTATCTCTTATGCTTACCAAAGCTGCATTAAAAACAGAAATAGTGTGAAACATTTTTACAATTTAAGATAATCGTTTTAGTGTAATACAATTTAAATTATAATTTAAATGTAAATGTTTGAATGGTGTGTGTGTGTGTGTGTGTGTGTATACAGTATAAATATATATATATATATATATATATATATATATATAGTAATTTATTTATAAACTGTCAAAATTGAGCCACATTTTTCTAAATGTGAAAACCTCTCCTTTTTTATTAAATAAGTTTCATATCAGGGTTCACAAAAAAAGAAATTTAAAATATTTAGTTTAGAAAATGCACATTTCTGATTTGTGTGGGTCACAGATGGCTGGACTAGTTCACACAGCTTTCTGTATCAGGATCCTCAGACTCAGCTGGACTGCAGAAGGAGCAGAACTTTGGTTTAGTATCTAACTTTAAGCAGGTGGCACTAATGTACTGTGACTGTAAGATTATGTTGAGAGATGGAGCTGTGAGATTGTGACAGGGCCTGAATGAGAGGTGAGAGAGTGTGCAGGGATGCGGTGGCAAAGATAAGACCACGAGTGATCCTCATAAGGTGATTACAGGGGCCACAGAAGAAGCAGAAAATTGTGGCGTGTGAGTGGTTTAGTCTGAAAGTCGGGCTGTGTGTGAATGAGCTCTGCTTGGCATTGCAAGTGGTGGCATGGTATAGATGCCAGTGGCTCCTTGTGGACACTGCACGGGGTCCTGATGAGATTCAGCAGGGCGTGAGAAGCCCCCTGTGCCCACCTGCCCACCGTCCTGCTGGGTGCTAAAAATAGCCGTGATCTACCCACCTCACATCTGCTCATCTTCCCAGAGCCGGGCACCTTTCACAAGGCCCTCCGTCACCCAAATGTGGGTTGTGGGGTCATACACATAGTTGTATTATTGGTTGAAGCGTGGAAACATGTAAGAGAATTTCAAGCTTAAAGAGGCTAAATAAGAAAGGTCTTCAGGTGTGGTAAGTTGTCCTAGTAATTTAGTGTATTATTAATATTTTTAACAGTACTTGTATTCATCTATTATTTAATTTTATATATAAATATTATATAATGTTATATAATATGCACTACTGTTTAGTATTCATATTATATACCATTGTCATTATTCCAAGTCTCTTATGCTCCTTAAGCCTTACCAAAATGAAAAACAATAGTACCGCAATCACTGTTTTTCAATTTGAATATATTTTAAAATGTAATTTATTCCTGTGATGGCAAAGTTGAATTTCAGACACTAAAGACTGGCCATTACTCCAGTCTTTAGTGTCACATGATCCTTCAGAAAAAATTCTACTGATTTGGTGCTCAGGAAACATTTCTTATTATCAATGTTAAAATCAGTTGTGCTGCTCAGTACTATTGTATTGAGTATTTTGATGAAAGATCAAAAGAAACAGCATTAATTTGAAATAGAGATCGTATGTAATATTGAAATTTACTGTCACTTTTAAAAAAAATATAATAATAATTTGACCCCAAACTTTTGAGTGTATAAACTTTTTTTTTAATACTTTTTATACAATTACTAGCAGGAGCCATCATTTCAGTCAAATTGCCATTTTTGCCAAGTAGATTAAAAGTAAAAAAATCTAGTTATAAATAATCTAAGCATGTTTTTTTTACAATGTTTTTCACTAAATAAGCACAAGGAAGGATGATATTTAATAATTATATACATAACAAAATGCAGTAATAAGCATTAATGCATGCCTACATCTTACCTTTTACACTTTAATATTTGAAAAACACCATTCTAGACTTCCATTAACATTTTTAGTGATAAAAGCATGATGCATCTGCTAAATTACTTGCTTACCATATATACTGTTTTAAACTGATTATATATCTCTGTCTTTTTTTCTATCTTTTTAGTATCCAACTGAGGCCCCAGAGTTTTCTGCAGATCTCCCTGTTCCATTGGTCATCATGTGGACCTCTCAGGTAGTCATAAATTACTTAAAACTTTTTGAACAGAACAAATTGTTATTGAAAAGTTGATTTGGCTTTTTATCATATTACCAAAATTGTCCCTTTTTTTTTTTTTTTTAGAAAAACAATTAAAGTGCAGTGTTTTTAATTAACAAAGTGTTTTTTTGGCATTTGAAGGTGTGTTTTTCTTGATAAAAGGTGTTCCGTTCCACCACCACTTTGATGTTGCTTCCATAAAAAACAATAACTCCGCTCACAAAGGCTCAAACTGTGCCAAATAAACTGACAGGATGGCGATCTGGAAAGCTACATATGTTAGCAGCCTCTAATGAGCCTCGACGAGTTTCCTCTTACGTATAACAATTAAAAGCGAGAACGGAGACCCATTTTTCACTGTCGTTTTCTTTTTATCATCGTCCTATGTTTTCGCCTCCTCCCCTGAAAAATAGGCTCCTCTTCAGTCATACGTTTGCTCCAATTACTTTGAGGTGGATGAAAGAGACTTGGCATATTGCACAGCAGTGGTGTGAGTTAGGGAGGGTTGTGCGTTGTGTTGGATGAGGGATGGCAGTGGAACATGGCTCTCTGACAGAGAAGACCAGCTCAGCACATAGCAGCCTTCTGTCGGCTGAAGTCCTGCTGCGCTGCTGATGTCTTGATTCATCTCCTCTGTTCAGGGAAGAGAAAGGCCTGTCTGCCTGCCTCTCACATACATTTGAATGAGTAATGATTACCTGCGCTCAACTGTGTGTGTGTGTGAGAGAGTCAGTGAGTTTGTGAATAATGTATAATATGGATCAGGAGATTTGGCGGGGTGTGCTCTTTGTTTGGTGGCGGACACAGCGGTGCAGGTGTGTCTCAGCGGGATTTGCACTCAACCAGCCACCCAGCCCGACTCCTGGAGTGCACAAAGAGAAACAATGCTCACTGCATGAATTTTACCCCCTCAGTCTGTTTCAAAAAATTAAATGGCATATACATAAAAAGTTTAGGGTCTTTAAGATGTTTTGAATGTTTTCGAAGTAAGTCATACGAAGTTATATGCTTACCAAAGTGGCATTTATTTAATCCAAACTACAGTAAAAACAGTAATATTGTAAATAAAAATTAAATGCCTTTACTGTCACTACTATGTAATATCATATATATGTATATATATATATATATACACACACAACATTTTTATTAAATATATTTATCTATTACACATATCCATGCAATCTGAACTGAAAAATATAATTATTATATTAATATTATAAATATATTTATATATCACTTTTTTCATTTAGTTATTTAGCAGATGCTTAACAAATAAACAAAAAAGCTATTTATAAGATATTATAGTCATAAGAGATAACAATATTGACATTCTTCTAAAATAATAATAATTATTATTATTTGTTTTGTTTCCCTAAACATGTCAACTACAAAACAATGATAAAAATTAGAAATGTAAATTAAATGTAAATGATTGCCATTTAATTATTGAATATATTGATATCTCTAATTTTATTTTATGAGCGCTAAATGGTCTAAATTCATTGTCAAAGGTATCCATTTATTATCTATACTGAGATACCAATGACCAAGACTGTGTTATTGATTCAACCCTATACAGTGATAATGAATGATTACCATATTCATGTACATTTATGTTTATATTGTACTCTAAGGTACTGTGCTTCAAAGAATGGTAGTACTCATTTAGAGGTCATTTATGACTTTATGACATTGTGTGTAATACAGTATAATAATCATTTGTTTAGCCCAGCATTGCTTTATTACGTGGTGGGTCCTTAACAATCACAATTATAGACTATGAGCATTAAGGAATACATATTTCTCTGTGTGCAATTATTGATTTATTTACTTGACACTTGTTCATTAAGTGACTGAAAATGCACCATTGAACATTATGAGGAGGGACCTAATTGGGAGAGTTAACAGAACAGTAAGCATGCTGTCACCTCACTGGGGAGGAATCCATTGTGCCGCTCCACATTTCAGGCACATTTCCAAGAGAAATTCAATTATGAGGACATCTCGCCTGCACCATATATTTAAATAAAAGCATAACTATAATCACACAACCGGCATTAATTGGGAAATAATTGCTGTGTCTTTGCACCTGTTCAATGCTAAATTGTGTGTGCTGTATTGGCACAATGACCCATCATATTTGTTTTATGCTGTCCTTCCTATATCGAAGCATCCTATCCTGTGTGGCATCAGGAAAAATCTAATTCACATTCATGTGTTCTAGTATTAAGAAAGACTAGATTTATCCAGATTACTATGCTGTTTTTCTGATGTTCCTATCTGCATATCCCTTGCCTGTCTTAAAAAAAAAAAGTCATTTGATTTGTTTTGTTATGTTCAATTACCAGCTCTGGCTGCTCCATTCAGCTCTGACTCTGTGCTCTCCAATTTAACATGTATGGAAATGTATCAGAGAATCAGGCACATAATCAACACACAAATTATGTGACAAAAGAAAAACACATGAGATCTCATCCTCTAAATGCAGCCAGTTCTTTCCCTCTTAAATCAGCTGAGATTGATTGTATTATGTTGTTGAGATATTACAATGCTTCAAAATTACTGTTGACAAATGTGATTTAACATCTCGCAATCGAAAATCAATCTAGTTTTATCAATCTAGTTTTCCTTTGAATCACAGCAAAAATACACAGACCACTAAAAATACACTGTGCATTTTTTTTATACTAATATCTAATAATCCTTATTTTTCAGGGTAGAAAAGGTTAATCAGCTGTTTTACTGTGTTCACATTTCAAGCTACAGCTAACATTTTTTGACCAAGATCCTCAAATATGATGAGACCCCCTTCTAAAAATAATTTAAAGCAAATCTTTTTAAATAGGTATCCATCTGTCCATTCTTCAAACTATTTGTCATATTGAATAAGTCATAGCAAGTTATACTGTGTGTGTGTATATGCATGTTACTATGACTGTAAATAGAATAATAAATAATATCAGTTAATATCATAATACTCATTTCCACCCAGTTTTTAAAAAGCAGAATGAAATAAACTAATTTCAAATTCTCACATTGACTTTGACAGCCCTAAAAATGTTTTGTAAAAAAAAAGAAGACACTTTTCCAGAGACTTTCCCCTGGTCTAAAACCACTGGTCTAATTAAATAGATGATTTAAAGATATGCTAATTATAAATAACTAAAATATCTAAATTAAAATATCATTTAGTTTTGATTTTGAAAGTTTACCTTCAGCAGTATATGTGTACTTACAGTGCTTATAGCATATGGGCGCTTAGTGTGGCATAATTTTATATATTCAAAGTTTTGATAACACACAAAATGTTCATTTCAGTTGTTGCCTTTTTTATGCTAAAAAAAGCCTATTCATATTTATCATCATTAAAAATAAAGCAGTGGTTGTGGCTTTGAGCAGAGAGGATCTGGTGTCCAGACTAAAGCGTTCTGATTTTGGGCTGAGATTAAAGACCTTGAATTGGCAGCCGGGTGGAAAGCGAGGAGTGTGGGTCTGAGGTCACAGCAGTGTGGGCGACCTGTACTGCCTCACTCTGACAGCATGGAGTGAAACAGGGCCAAAGCCCATCAGCTGTCAATCATCAGCTGTGATTTATGAGCGGTCATACTCAAACCATTAGCTCTGCCTCACCACTGGACAGCTCCAAAGGAAACAGAGGCCTACTGTGTTTGTATATGTTAGAATTAGAGGAAGCCGTTATGCTGAACCGTAGATTGGTCGTCTGTGGTTCTCTGTGATCAAGCGCTATTGCTGAATTTCTCTTGTTTGCTGATCTATGAGTTTTGGTCTTTTCCTGTTCAGTCACTTTTTGTATTTGATTTGTTCTTGGTTGGTGCTTTAATCAATGGTTTGTTGACAGGTAGTTGATGAAGACTTGGCAGGACTTCAGTGGGAATGTTTCTTTTTTCTTTTTCCTCCCCGAGTGTTGATGGCAGAGGGCTGAAGAGTTTGTATAAAGCAGTGATATGAAACCAGACATGTGGACCGTATCAACATTTTCCATATGCAGAAGTGTTCAGGAGTTATTAAAGACAGCCTAGCCAATGTCAGACTGAAAAAAAAACCCTGTTGTTCCTGCATATCAAGAGTTGCATAAGATTTTAAAAGGATGCTATTTCTAGCGTCTATAGGCACTTCTGAAAGTCGGAAAAACGTTTAAGAGTACAACTGCTGACTGAGAGGCTTCATGTTCATTCAAACTGAAATGTTTGAGCCAATTGGATTTTAAATGCAACACAAAAAATCTAATATTAAAATATGATAATTGATTAATTGCATGACATTGGCAAAAAAAAAATCAAATGCTATGGCAGAAATCATGCACTAACATTTGGTCAATACAATAATTTTGCTCTTTCTACTGATCATTTTAAAGTTGCCATGAAATGTACTCACTCTTTCTAAATAGATGTTATTGGTCCAATGATGTTTTTTATTTTTTAAATCAAAACTTGATCTTCTGGTAAAATGACAGACTTGTCTCTGCTGACGTATGGCAGACTTTTCCGATCATTTAGTCTGTTTAAACCCCGACTGCAAGCTTATGTTATTAACAAACAATGACTAGAACAAGTCCCCGTCCTACACTTTTGTTCTTTTCTAATAATCTGTTACACTTGGATGTATGTCACACAATACACCAGGAAGAAAAGATCTGATGCTACTTCCTTTTTCTGTCATCACCTCCCTAATGTCGCCATTTGACTTTTCTTCTGTGGAAAAAAAAAATTAATAAAAATGATCTGAACTGTTCTTTTCCATGCAATGATGATGCATGATGATCACTGGCTGTCAAGTTCGGTTGCATTTTTGTTTGATTAACAATTTGGTTGAGTCCACCTAGGACCCCAGTGGGTAGCTGTTTGTAATGTCTGATCAAACATAAACATTCAATTAAAAAAATTTATAGGGTACAGATTAAACTAGCAGTCTAATCAACTAAAGGTGTGGTCACATTTAACACCGTTCAGCTAATTTTTGCAAGTAAAATCCAGTCATTGCAGTTGGAATCCAAACAATGAGGAAAGTCTTGTAAGGGTAAAAGATTCCTTCAAGCAGATTCACAACAGGTTCAGTTTTTTCCACTGGAATTTGCACATTGACCAATAGCTGCTTGATTTGAAAGTGACTTCTGTGTGAGATACAATTCATACACATTTATACACAATTGACAACAGACATTGGACCTTTTTCGTAAATTTTAGTTGAAATTAATATGACAGCACCTTAACCGTATGCTAAAATAAAAAAACAACAACAAAGAATAATAAATATTTCCATTCACAATGTGGTCCACAGAAACAAGAAATTTAGACCGGTTTGGAACGACATGAAGGTAAATAATAATAAAATGAAGGTAAAAAAAAATATTATTATTATTCGTAAATAATGAATTTAAAAAAAGTAATATAATTTTTTGGTGAACTGCCGCTTAGTGATAAACATAAGTCAAATACCACCTTTCAAGCAGGAAAAATACATCTGAGACTAATTCATTGCCCTTTTCTTCTATACCCAGAGCACATTAGCCAATGTCCACAGTCAGTTCCTGCTAAATGTGGAGGCTCTGTCTGAGTTCTGGTCGGTGCTGGATGAGATAGATGAGCAGACATGGGTACTGGAACCAGAAAAACCCACAAAAGCAGACTCCATGAGAAGGATCGCCATTGGTAACATTACATTCATATTACTACATTTAAATCTCATTATTTGCAGATCACCCGCCATCCATCCAACTATGCCCATCCACAATCATTTCCTGTGATATTAAGCTGCCATATCGCTGTTCTTCCCCAGGAAACAATGTCTCAATAAAGGTACAAATTGACCCCAGACACCCCAAAATGCTGCCGGAGTGCTGTTTGCTCGGGGCTGAGCACGGTAGGCATTTTTCATATCTGCAAATCTCTCTGTTTATCTCCATACAGCTTTTATTACGGTTTCCTGCATGTGAGAGGCAGCTCGGATGTGAGAAACTCGTACCTCCCTCTCACGCTCTTGTTTTTCAATTACCTCCGTACATAAGTGCACATGCTGTAAATGCTTTACTGCATTTAGACAGGAGCGCTACAGCTGGAGCGGCCGAGCTGACAGCCAGCAATATGTTTGCGGCGCAATGTGCTTTTAGATTTCGAGTGAGATGGTGCTGGAATGGAGGTCAGTTTGCACTATTTAAGCAGCCGTGATTGTTTCTTTAAATCCAAGGTCATGCTTGGCTGACAATAGCACACAGAACACATTGTCAGTTGCCTAGCAATGTTATTCATTGATATTAAATCCACACTTCAGTAGTCAAGACGGTGGCAGTCGCGGACCCTCCGAGCGTGGGGTCAGACAGAAATATTGCTTTTTGCATTTACAAATGACAAACAGAGAGTGTGGCTATCACGTTCCTCCCAGATTGATCTCTCGGGTGGAACAGCCATGATGAGCGCGTTTTATTTGAATTATTTGAATATTTCCCTTTCTGTCAGACTGTTTGTCACAATGGGAAATGCCCTGTTCTTTTGCCCGCTCTACTGTGGCATTTCTTTGAGAGAATAGAGATTAGAGGTAAGAAATGACGCGGCTGTGCCTTGTCTGTCAGTGCTCTCCGATCAGGTGAGGAACGCTGAATGAGAGATGAGGTAGAGTTAATTGAAACTGCTCGGCTACATTAGAGGGGTGAGCGCCGTTCTTGCCTTCATATACAACACTCCCTCGGGCTTGTTTTTGCCATGCAGATTGATTGTTATGATTTATGTTGATGGCATTTTTGTCCCCCAGTGCTTTGCAAGCATTATGAAGTCCAGTGTGGATTGCTATTACAAAAAACATAAATAAGTGTGTATGTTTTAATACGATGTGACAGAACAGATAACAGCTTACTTAATTTAACAATTCTCAATAAAAGTTAAAGGTTAAATGTCCATACTTGTTATTTTATTAAATGGTAAATAAAAAAATGTGTTGACATATAGTTACATTTTTTAATAATTAGTTAATATTTAAATTAATGATTTAATTTAAATGAATATGGATTCATGTGGATATATTTGTAAACAATATACACAAC
The DNA here is from genome assembly GCF_001515645.1 of Sinocyclocheilus grahami. Taxonomy (NCBI): domain Eukaryota; kingdom Metazoa; phylum Chordata; class Actinopteri; order Cypriniformes; family Cyprinidae; genus Sinocyclocheilus; species Sinocyclocheilus grahami. The sequence goes on along the minus strand of NW_015505248.1, from coordinate 1,910,069 downwards.
CATTAAAAAAAAAATATATATATTAGACAAAAACACATTAAATTGATCAAAAGTGACAGTAAAGACATTTATAGAGTTAAAAAAAGAGTTCCATTTCAAATAAATGCTGTTCTTTTGAACTAAACTGCTCGGCTACATTAGAGGGGTGAGCGCCGTTCTTGCCTTCATATACAACACTCCCTCGGGCTTGTTTTTGCCATGCAGATTGATTGTTATGATTTATGTTGATGGCATTTTTGTCCCCCAGTGCTTTGCAAGCATTATGAAGTCCAGTGTGGATTGCTATTACAAAAAACATAAATAAGTGTGTATGTTTTAATACGATGTGACAGAACAGATAACAGCTTACTTAATTTAACAATTCTCAATAAAAGTTAAAGGTTAAATGTCCATACTTGTTATTTTATTAAATGGTAAATAAAAAAATGTGTTGACATATAGTTACATTTTTTAATAATTAGTTAATATTTAAATTAATTATTTAATTTAAATGAATATGGATTCATGTGGATATATTTGTAAACAATATACACAACCATTAAAAAAAAAATATATATATATATATATTAGACAAAAACACATTAAATTGATCAAAAGTGACAGTAAAGACATTTATAGAGTTAAAAAAAGAGTTCCATTTCAAATAAATGCTGTTCTTTTGAACTTTCTATTCAAATAACCTGAGGCAAAAATGTATAACAGACTGTTTTTAACATCAGTGATAATAAGAAATGTTTCTTGAGCACCAAATCAGCATATTAGAATGATTTCTGAAGGATCATGTGTCACTGGAGAAAGCTGAATCTGCTGAAGATTCAGCTTTGCCATCACAGGAATAAAATGCATTTTAAAATATATATTAAAATAAAGTAATATTATTTGACAATATTACTGTTTTGCTGTATTTTTGACCAAATAAAAGCAGTCTTGGTGAGCTTCTTTCATAAACATTAAAAAATCTTACCAAAAACGTTAAACATTGTTTATTAGTATTGTTTGCTAGTATCGACTTAATACTGAAGCAGCTGTACTTTTGACTTTTGTCACTATAATTCTGTAATTATAACTCTTGCTTTTGTCTTTCAGTTGTCACTCCTTTAAGGAATAAGTTGAATGCTAATATGCATTTATGGTAAGCAAATAATTATACATTTCTGTTTGATTCCAACTACTCTTTTTTTTCGAAGGAGGTTGAACAAGATTAACGAGGAATCAAAGTGGATGTTGCATATTTCAATGCAAATTTGCCATTTCATGTGCATGCCACACATATTGTTCAGTGGATATCTGTATTACAGTGTAAAATGAATCAGAAACCACATGGTGAGAATGTCTTGGCCCAGAATGTTGATTCTCAGTGATATCCTGTATTTTTTTGGGCAGTAATCACTGAGCTGTATTCATTATGCCATCATGACTTGACTGTATGCATTTCATTAGTGTATAAAGGTCCGATTTCCTTCTCTCCTCATAGGAACCCTGACTGCAGTGTCCTACAGAATATGAAGGATGTGTTGGAGATAGAATTTCCATCACCTACCACCCACGAAAAATCTGTACGTTGCATATTTTCATCTCATACACTGCCACTTACAATTAGTTCTACAGCACCATCACATTTGAAGCTTGCAGGGTTTTTTTCCCCCCTCCTTTTCTCTTTATGTTTTTATCATCGGGAGAGGTGGGTACGGATTTCCTTTAATTGGGTTGTTTACAGATAAGATCATTACAATAACAAAGGCGACAGAATCTTCAGCACTATCAAGAGCTGTTTAATCATAGCTCCGCCATTTATCTTTTTCTCCTTGTGTGCATTTTTTATGCTTTCTCTCTTTCAGCTCGCGGGTTGAAAGGGCGCAGTGTTTATTCACAGTCTGTACCGCAGATTAATGCTTGACCATCATTAACATTCTGAAGCGAGAAAAGTTTACTTGACCAGATGTTGAAATTTTTGTCTTCTATCCTTTTAATGGATTGCTCAGGGGAAAAAAAGCCTCTAATTATCTGAACAGCAATATGCAAACACGGACAGTGGAGGAGAAGAGAGCAGAAGCATGGGGGGGGGGTCAAGCATATATAGGGTTGATGAGTCCACCTGAGTCTCCTCACCCTGTGGGAACAAATATGAGCCACCGCGCACCAGCAGGGAGAGTGAATTTCAAATGCAGAATTTCAGATCAGACTCAGGGGTACAATATATGAAAGTGATGCTTTTCATTTAGTTTTAGTTTTTATATATATTATTTTCACCATTAACTCACAGTGATTATTTACTCACCATCATGTGATTCCAAACCTGTATGACTTTCTGAATGATTTCAGTGGAACACAACTGGAGAAATTTTGTTTCAATGTACAGTACTGGTCACTATTTACCAACCATGCAATGAATGGAGACTGGATTTAAATTAAGATTAAGATTAAGATTTAAAAAAAAAGTGGTCCATACTTCCTACGAAGAATTTTAAAACTTATTGTGAAGTACAAATCAAAATCATTGTTTACTGAAAATCAGTGCATTTATATATATATTTTTAGAGTTGCTGAATATTTTAATTGAATCAGTTGATCCAGTTCACAAAACCAGTCTGAATGATTCATTCACAAATTCAACTCACTGACTCAGTTGCCAAGGCAAGCTTTTCTAAATGTTCAATTTGCATCTTATATTTATACTTTATTTCAGCTTTATTTAAATTACAGAAATTTTCAGTTTTAATTAACATCAACTCTGCTTACTGGAAAGGAAGGTTATCGGTTTAAAAAAATAAAACTGTTTCTCACACAAAGCTATCTAGCGTCAAAAGACTTAGGATATATTTTATGAGTGGACCACTTTTATGATGCTGCTTTTATACACATCTTTTATGAAAATTAAAAGATTCTATCCCCATTCGTTTTAATGGCATATAAGAATAACTGGTAGATTTGTCAAAATTTCTCCTTTTGTGCTCCAAGGAAAAATTGAAAATCCTACAGATCTGAAACACAAAGGTGAGTAAATGATGACATAAATGTCATTACGGGATACACCAAGCTATCTTTTTCCTTCATTGAAAGCTTGTACATTTGAAAGCTTATCTCATTTTGTTGCTGTATACACAGAGTTTCAGTGTTGAATGTGGCATCTGCTACTCTTATCGACTTGAGTCAGCAATTCCAGATCAGGTCTGCAATGACCCGCGCTGTGGCCAGCCTTTCCATCAAGTGTGTCTTTATGAGGTAAGAGCTTCAGATTCAGCAATCAGAAACACTGACCCTCAGCCCATACAAAAATAAAGTTTAACAGTATTGTAAACAACAGAACAATTGTAGATTACCCTGCTGAGACCAGTATGCCATTTTCTAAAGTTTTTAATTTGGTATAGTATTTATTTCATCTTTTGAGTTATTTGTCTTCACAGTGGCTGAGAGGTCTGCCCACCAGTCGCCAAAGCTTCAGTATTGTGTTTGGAGAATGTCCTTACTGCAGCAAGGTAATAGTCAACTTGATCACAAAAACACAGCAAACACACAATTAAAAAATCACTTTATTTAAATCCACAAATACATGTATAGTGCAAAAATGGCTGACAAATAATTCATGCTAATTTCTACTTTTTTTTTTTTTTTTCAGCCCATCACTGTGAAAATGGTCACAGGAAACGCTTAACAAAATCTGTTCATTCAGAGTAGGGGTCAAGTGTCATTACGGCTCCAGTGAGGGTAATACCAACAACAGTCAGTACCATAACAACAAGGAAGATCAACATTCTTTTGATTGGCCATTTAGCCTGATTTTCTGATTTCCCAAAGCCATCTCCTTCTCTGTAATGGTACCGCGTCCATTCATCTTCCTGTCCACACACATCACTACCCCAGTGGTTTCCTTCATCGTCAGTTTCTTCCCACTGCTTTGGATTCCAGCTGTGTTTCCTGCTGTAGTTCCCCCAATAATCGACTTCACTGCTGACTTCTGCATGGTCGTCATTTAGTGTCAGAGTATGTGTTTGCTGGTTCTCGTAGTGACCGTTTTGTCTTCCCCTCATGGTCATCCAGGTCTTGCCCTCGTAAACATCTGCGTTCCTCTTTGCCTGTGTTGGTGGAGCACATGTTATGTTTTCAAAATATAAGAAATAGAAATGAGAGGGCTGGTATGTTGAATTTGTTAATAGACTTTTGTATAATATAATAAACACAGCAAAACATATTTGTATTTCCTGTGACTCTTGATGCTTTTAAAAAATTGATCAATTTGAAAAAGTAAATGATTGACTGTGCTCTATTTGGCATTTGGCCTGCACTCTGCTGCTGGTTTTACTTGTTCAAGTTCCTGTCTCTGCCGTGCTCCTGCTCTTGTTCTAGGATGAACTCGTGGAGGGAGGGGCTCATCTTCATCACTGATGTCCTCATCACTTTCATAAGGCCTAGGACTTTGCCTGATGCTTCCTTTAGCAGCCATGTCAGCTTTGTTTTGTTTCTATGAAGATGACACCAATTAATAATATCAATGAGAGTGTATTAAACCACTGCATGATAACACTATATATTAATTATGTATGCAAGAGCAACTTTCTATTTATCAAAAATACTGAGAAAAAAGTATCAGTTTCCACAAAAATATTAAAGGCATAGTTCACCCAAAAATTTTAATTCTGTCATTAATTACTCACACTCATTTTGTTCTAAACCAACAATTATTCTCTTCCCTGTCATCTTATTTTAATAATATTTACAATGTTGCTGTATTATTGATCAAATAAATGCAGTCTAGTTGAGCATAAGAGAATCAAAAACATTAAAAACCTTGCAGACCCCAAACACTATGAACGGTAGTGTAAATTTTCATGTATATTGTAAATACCCATTTATACTGTGACAAACGTAAGTTGATTCTTAAATTAAACAATTGGCTTTTAAGCCAATTTTATTCGGTTGTTTTTAGAATTATACCTGTTTGTGCGTCTCTCGTTTTGTCTTGCTCCAAACTGTGTTTGATGTTGACCCGCGCAACTCTTCCTCATCATCTTCCTCTGCCGTCACCACAGGCTTTGATCTTGCTGTTTTTTTCTCAGTAGTCCTGGGTTGGCTTGCAGCCTGTGGGAAGTTAAATTAAATGACAGGAATTTACTTGCTTTTGTCTCTGAGCATTCACAAGAGAGAGAAAGTGAGTATTCAGTGTTCCCTCCCTGACCTGGATCCTGAGAGGAGAGGACCTGCCCTGATTAATCACATCTACTGCTCTCCCTAATGTGGCAACTGTCCAAACTAAGTTTGGCCACAGATCACCAACGAGGTCAGCTGTAGGCAAAATAAACTCCAGGAGTGTTGGAGTGACACAAGGAGCCGTTGGCCTCACACTGCCTGACGTGGTTTCAGGAGAGCTGAGGCACGAGGGGGACATTGATGGTGTTGTTTTAGCTTTTATTCAAAGGAACTTCAGCTACATCTTCTAGAAGGAGATGAACAGAACCACAGAAAAATAGAACTACAAAGAAAAGAGGATTCAAATCTTAATGCCCTTGCTCTTGACACTGATGCTTTCCATCTGTGCAAAAGGTGGTCAAGGTCAGAGGAAAAAGACACTTCTGCACACTGCTTTATAAGAACTCTCCATTCATCTTTGAGAAAATTAACATTCAAATACATTGATACAGCAACCATCACCCAACTACCTGCGCACAAAACAGGAACATCTATGTATTCACTGAAGGAACAATCAAATCTTCTCAACTTTGAACTTGCAGTATAACCAATCCAGCCTGAGCAACATCATCACACACTGTCCTGTAGTCTAACCCCTATCAGGGAAACACATTTTTAGTCTAACACTTGTCTGGTGCATCTGGAAAGCTCCTACATCTAGGTCAGGAACCACATATTCAAGTTGGAAACAAAATACAGAAATAGTTGGGGGAAAAAACAACAACCAATGAATGACAACAACAGCTCATTGTTTATCTTGTATCACTGGGTAAAGATCAGGGTTGTGCAGAACTGTGAGTGCGGTCATGTTTACCATTGTCTGCCGAATTTTCTTGCGTGAAATCCATTTATTTCAATTGAAATCCAAGTGATCAGGAATTATGTGTGAGGACAGATTTTTTTACTGGGTTCAAGTTGGTCAAGGGATCAAAATAAAGCTTAACAACAGCTCATTGTTTATCTTGTATCACTGGGTAAAGATCAGGGTTGTGCAGAACTGTGAGTGCGGTCATGTTTACCGTTGTCTGCCGAATTTTCTTGCGTGAAATCCATTTATTTCAATTGAAATCCAAGTGATCAGGAATTATGTGTGAGGACAGATTTTTTTTACTGGGTTCAAGTTGGTCAAGGGATCAAAATAAAGCTGCTTGGTTTGAAAGTGACTTGTGTGAGCTTCATACATCGCTACAATATTGACTTCTTACCTTTTTTTTTTTCAAGTGAAATTCCACTTTAATTTCTTAGTTCATTCATGCCATGATATTTTTTATATTATTCAAATCATCATTTGATTTTTATGATCCATGATTTATTTATAAAACACTTGAAAATGCAAAGGTCAATCTAAAACTAGAACTGAGATATGTTCTTCAGGTGGTCCACAGTGTTACTGTGCAGAGTGGTTTCAATATCAGGGTACAAAGGAGAGTAAATGACACCCTAAACACTGAGGGTATTTACCAACCCTTCTCCAAATCCTCAACACTGAGCCTTCTCTATTGAACCACAGAATCAAACTGCTGGACAGCTCCACATAAAAGTGAGAGGCAATTCTAACTGGCAATCTTTTGGCCTCCGCAAAATGTGTGTATTCAACAGTCCCAAATTGGGTTGCTCGGGTGTTCGCAAAAGCTCAGCGTTTCAAGTTGGCAGTGATCAACTGTGAAGTGATTCCAGAGGAATTAAGGTCTCTCCACTCCAGACCTCTTGAGATCAAATAAGCCTTTTGGCAAGGTCAGCAAAGGTTAACCTATGACACCACGGTCAAGATCCACCAGCTTATTCCCCTTATAGAGGAAAAGTGCCATTCTTGTCTCTCATAATAGAGTGCAGGAATTCAATGTAGTGTATTTTAGGCAGTTCAATTCTGAATGCGCATACAGACATTGAAATACACTGCATGTGATTGCAATAAATAAAAGTGCTTTAATTAAATAGCTCTCTTGTACGTTTTTGACACTGCACTGAGCTGTGGCCCCAGGCTGAGGGCCTTTAGTAACTTTGAGTCTGTCACCACTGTGTAAATCATTTTTTTTCTGGTCCGCACCACTTCGGCCCAACTGCCACGCCGGCAATAGGCCAATCAGACGGCTCTAAGCAGAAGTGGGAGTCAGTGTAGCAGGGAACGGGTCAGAGGAAGGTTCCCAAACCTGAGCATCTCCTTCTCTCTCCCAGACAGATAAATCTGCCGCAGCCCACAGGCTGCTCTGAATGCTCCAGCCCCGGCTCATATGGTCTCTATTAAGACTACTGGGCTGATGTGCCAAAGCATCTCACACTCACCCTTTGTGTGGTTGGCGTGGCTGTCTCCAACAGTCTCGGCCTAGAGAGGTCCAATGGGCCTTGCGGCCCGGCCACTGACAGAATCTTCCTGAGGGCCTGGTAGTCTGGCTTTTCATTGTAGCCAAGGTTTTTCACATTGGACAGGTACCTGGCGATCTCTACAAGGGGTCAGAAAGAAGGACATCTGAATATGCAAAACCTAAAGGACTAGTTCACCCAAAAAATGAAAATTATGTCACCATTTACCCTCATGTCATTCCAGACTTTCTTTCTTCTATGGAACATATAGAACATATGAAACTTTCAGTTTTTGTTCGAACAATGAAAGTTGGGGTCAAAAACTTTCAAGTAGCATGAAATTAATCTAAACACCTCCATTTATTCAATTAATTTTATCAAAATTAAAGACTTTATTCACTTTTAAATCAAATCAAAACATTGACTGACATAAACAAATACAGACTACTGTACATTGAATATAGCAACACAAATCTCAAATGTCAAAACTCATTGGTTCTTGCATGTCACATGACCAAACATCATGACGTTCTTATCAACACATTTGATGTAGGCTGTGCATGCATGCATACAGGACAGAATTGGACTATGTCATTCATGTTGTATGGATTAATCTCACGCTACTTTTATGTGCTTTTTAGGGCTTGAAGATTTCGCCTTTCACAATATGGATAACAACAGCTGAAACATTCTTCAAAACATCATCCTTTGTGTTCTGCAGATCAGTCTTCTTTCTTGGTTGGACTATAACTTTAATACACTTTCATAAACAATCCTGAAAATCAGATGTTGAGCAGGACACATTGTATCCTAAATGTATCCTTTTATGAAAACTATAGAATTGAGACTACTGTGGAGGTGGACTGTGGTTCCATATTTGCATAATTCACAGATAAACCCCAACTGAGCTGGTCTGCATGTTTTATGTTGATGTATCCTGCAGTTGACCTAGATGCTTACCGAAAGCATGCACAAAAGTTTGGCCAAGTGACAACCTGCATCTGCAGACTTAATTTTCATTCCAAAGGGAACACAAACCACATCTTCCTAACAAATGGACGGTGACAGAAGCACAATGTAGAAGGGCCTCTCTGTTCATATGAGAACACAAATGTGTGTCTAATATGGGCACCTTCCATTCTTCACTGTAATAAATATGCTAGATGCAGTGCTACACCGGTGCGCATTCTCTTTGTGGCAGCCCAGCTGAATGTATACCACATGCGCAGCATTGATGCATGTTAGAGGTCTTATCTTTCTGGTCCAGCTGCAGCCAGCCTCTCAAGGTTGGGGGAATAAGGCCTCATCATAATCATAGATCACAAAGCCCCCTTTCAAAAGACGCACGTGCCCTCGCTCCCTGTGGAGGGGGGAAAGATACTGCAGGGACGCTAGGGCCTGTTGATGAAGGAGAGGCAAGGAGATTGCGCTTGTGGGGATGGCAAGGAAGCTAAGTCCCTGCCCCATATCTTGTTGATCAATGCAAATGGTCTGCACTCTCACGTGCACCTACCCTTGCTGGAGCCGGAGGTGGACATGTTCAGGACAGAATCTGGCAGGTTAGACATCAGCCTGTGGTCAAGTGATGATAAAGGGAAAGGTTAACCAGAGGTCCTGTTGCAAAATGTATCTGAAAACATATCTTTGCTTTCGACTCATGGAAATACACAACATATTTTTACATTTTTAGTATGAAGAACTATATTCTCTATTCTAAAGATCTGCAGAGTCTTATAATCCACAGCTTAAATTTCCAGACAAGAAATAAAATCTGTGGCCTTACACCTTTGGTGTAGTTTTTACGCTTTAAAGCAGTTGAGTGAATAATTCAGGCTGAGTAAGCACATAAAGCCTCTGATCAGCAGCCACTGTACACAACAGAGCACAAGGCCTAGACCTGTGGTGAAGATGGGAACGTACTTGGCCTTGGCCTCCTGGACCTCAGCTGGGTTCTTAAGAGATGAGAGCCAGGGCAGAGTTCCACACTGCCAGTGAAGCAAGCAGTAGCCCAACACCTCCAAGTCTCCTCGTCTGGATGGGGCTGTTGGAGAAAGTGAAAATAAGGAAAAGAAGTTGAGTGCCGGTTGAGAAGCAAGTTAAAACCCATTGATTGAATGACCCGTCCATTGGCTGCTGAAATATGCCCTTATAAAAAAGGAGGGGGGGGGGGGGGGATTGGGGGTTGATAGAGAGGAGTATTTTGTTTTCTCAGCTGGTGCCCTGGCGTGCCTCACAGGCTAATGGGGCTTTTCTAAGAGAGGCTGAGAGTTGAAAGAGTAGGTCAGTTTCCTCCCACCAGCGTTCCTCACATCTCTCTCACACTCCCACCTCCTTCGTCTGGTCTGGCGACTCGTCCAGGAACCTGATCCTGATGGCCTCTGACATGATCCAGACAGCCTGTGGCCCGGCCCAACACTCTCTCCGATGGAGAGCCAAGCAGTAAAACAAAGAAATAAATGTCTGGGCCCAAATAGTTTCCACATGTTTCTGGATTTCGTGGGGTCTCCGCTGGCCTTAAGAGAAGAGCCTGAGAGCGTGTGCATGTGCATGTGCTACCTAAACCTCCTCCAACTCCACCTCTGCTGTAGCACATTACACAACTGCCATCTAGTGTAAATGTCTTTTGTATACTAAAATCTTTTTACAAGGCCACTTCATCTTTTATGGTTCTCACATTTATTTAACATCCAGGAAAAAACTCTAGGTATCAATACAGATTTCTTAAATCGGTTTCTTTCTGATTCACAAACTCTTGATTTGACTTAGATTTTAATTTGTTTAAATTTGATTCCAACTCTTTTGGAAAGGATGCAGTCCTTACATATTCTTACATTTCTAATTCTGTAAATTATACCAAGGTTCAGACTGATTCAAATCACTAACTCATCTTCTTGGACTATTCATTACAAGAACCGACTCATAAGAGCCTGATGCTTCAATGGGGATTGAAACATTCAGTTAGGAATCGGGCAACACATCACACTGTATGTTTTTGTTTCACTGAAAAGAACCAGCTCATGAGAGTCATTAATTTAGGAATCAGACTACATGATTGTTGCTGTTTATATTTGATTTACTAAAGAGAAGCAGCTCACAAAAGAGTCAGACTACACTGGTCATATTGCATGTTGCCTGTGAGAACAACTCGATAAAATATTTTTTTCTTTTTTTAACCAGCACTACATTTTTTTATTACATTTGTCTGACAATGCTAAACAACTCTAGATTCTACGCAACTGTTCTTAACCTCAGGAGCAGAAGAGATTAGTACTTTTGGAATATGTACTTTTGGTCTTCAAATAAGCCCAAGAGAGCTGGTTTCACACTTGCATAAGCTCAATGGGAATCTATCCCAGTTCAGTTTTAACAACACCGCTCTAATGTTACAGCAAAAGCATTTGCTTATGAGCACTGGGCGTGAAATGGCTTCACTTAAACCGACTGCTTAGTCTTTCGCCAACCAGACAGACAGCAGCAGCATTTAGATATTAAACATAAATTTTGAATCCCAGCTATTAAACTAAAATACATTTTGGGTCAGACTGACCAATTACAGGTTGACTTTAAGCCAAGGACCCTCAATGAATTACATTCACCTAAATTTAAATCTGAATGGAACGGTTTTGTCAGTTCCGCTCATATACGAGAGTTAACCTCCCGTTAAGCATGTCCCTTCATGAAAAGCTCCAACTTCATCAATAAGGGTAAATTAAGGCACATCATTTGTTCGTGCCTAGAGAGTGTATTAACTCAATACTGTAACTGCAGTCCATCTCCTGAGAAATTACCCATTGACTGCATTCTTCAAAAGGGAAAATCTCTGCCTAAATCCATGGCCATCATTGATCCTGCCATGCCCATTACGGAGTCAGCCTCCCTGCCCGCTAGCCAGCAACACCATTAGGCCACGTATCTAGGTTTTCTTTATTTTTCTTCAACCTTGACCAAACTAATTTAGCAAACACACAATTTAATAGAAAAGATTTTAACATCCCTCACAGGTGACCTTGGGGGGGAAAAAGCCTCTTAAGTGGCATGTAAAAAGAGCACTATGACTAAAGACTAAAGTGCACAAGATAAGACATGCTCTATAAACATTTTGTCCGTCTCTGTAATAGGAGCCAAAGGGGTGGGCTGCCTGGCCTAGTCCTGACACCGATTCACTTATAAAAAAGGCTGAACCACAAGAATAATGTATTCCAGGCTGAGCACAACACCTTCCATCAGATAGAAGCTGTTGTTCATAATTACGGCCTATTGTTATTGTGATTATCCAAAGCGCCATGTCAAACTCTTGAACCTCTCCTTCTGAATTTCAGCCAGCTCATTTCAAACCTACAGGTGATAATTAGGCCTTTAGCATGGGGTTCAGCGGAACACAAAGTGCCCGTCTCTGCACTCCTCACCATGGTAACAAATCAACATCTACACGGTGTGCCAAGGGCCAAAAGAAAATTATCTACATTCATCTACAGGTCAGACCATGCAAATGACCTGCACAACAGCTGCCGACAGCCTACGTCAAGAAGGCTAGTGAGGTGACGTCGGCTCGGCCACAGTGTGTTTGATAGTGGCAGGAACAAGGTTTGTCAAATTTACAGCCTTGCTGCTTTGAGTTTAGCTTTAGGAGTGGATCAGAACACTGAACCCCTGAGTCGGTGCATCAGTGGGTAGGTGTTTTTATAAACTCTCAAGTGTTATATCACTTGCCATATGCAGTGTGATTTACACAGTACTACTGGCCATCCATTTACAGAGCAGTGAGACAGAATCAGGACCATATGTAGAATCCTGTACATGAAAAGTTAACAAATTGTATCAGGTAAGAACATGGTCTTGTCTGAAAGCAGCCAGACCTTCGTCTGAACCTGAGTATGATTTACTTTCTGATGTATCAAACAATGTGTTGTTCTGAGTACGCACTATGAGCTACGAGTCATGTACTTTTTCCCTTTTATATCACGAAACAGTAATAATACACCCAGGCATTCCCACTTATTCATCCTCCACTAATAAAACCAACTTAAAGGGGTGGTTCATTGCGATTTAACTTTTTTAACGTTAGTTAGTGTCTAATGTTGCTGTTTGAGCATAAACAATATCTGCAAAGTTACAAAGCTGAAAGTTCAATGCAAACGGAGATATCGTCTTTTAAAATTCTGGCAGTTTAATGCCTACAAAAACGGCTGGTAGGGACTACAACAAGTTACTTCCCGGGTTCGTGACGTCACAAACCCAGATAAACCTTGCCCCCGGGAAAAGGCAGCAAAGGGGACGAGGCCATGCTGCGCTGCTTTAGAGAAGAGGAAGAAAAAAACTAGGAGTGCACGTAAAAATCTATTCATATATGAATCGTGATTCTGTCTTCTAACGATTCTAATGGATTCACAAGTTTCAAAATCAATGTTCTCAAGCAGCAGTTCTTAATACTGTTCCTCTCGTCCCCCTGCGCACACGCTCTGCATCTCTCTCTCTCTCAGCTCACCTCCAACAATGAACGGTTACATTTATACACTTATTTTCACATAGTTATGAGAAGCGTTAAACACGCGTGCAGATGCCGTACTGTATTAAAGCTTTAATCAGGATAAAACCGTATATTAAAAGCTATCATAAGCAGTAGCATTTACAAATAACAGCGTATCTAAAAGTATGAGACAACAACAAACAAAAAACATAGGCCTACCATTAAAAGCCATGCTTGCACAGGTTCTGCACGATCCTCTTCAATAATATACTCTGCTTCTCAATTGGGCTCAAATTTACAATACAACCAGAGCACATGCCGCCGAAGTGAGGGGCGGGACGTTAAGACGCACGCTAGAGGCAGTTTAGCCAATCACAACACACTGGGCTAGCTAACCAATCAGAGCCCATCGCCTATTTCTGAGGGAGGGGCTTTATAAAAGAAGAAAATGATTAGCCCGTTTCTCAGAGAAGGGACAGAGCAGTGTGGAATAAAGGTAAATTATGTGAAAAATAATGAATTTTTAAAAAAATGAAGCGTTAACACATGTTAGACTGCACCCCATAAACACAATCAAGCCTAGAAAAAACCCAGTGAACCACCCCTTTAATAATGTAACAGTACTGTTAAAGAAAAATATGGAACTAACTTGTTTCAATCTACATCATAGCCTATTTTTTTTCTTGCCAGTGATTTTCTAACTTCTTGATACCATGAACCCCCAAATATGATATTGTCCTTAAAGGGATAGTTCACCCAAAAATGAAAATTTGATGTTTATCTGCTTACCCCCAGGGCATTCAAGATGTAAGTGACTTTGTTTCTTCAGTAGAACACAAAGAAGCCGATAACAGAAAAAATGAGCCGATATGGGCCGATACCGATATGGTGGCCGATATATCGTGCATCCCTATTTTTAACTCAAACTGTTGCAGTCTGTCAGTCACATAATGAAAGTGAATGGGAATTACTGCTTTGAGAGTCAAAAAAACATACACAAACAAAACCAAATTAAACTCTGCGGCTTGTGACGATACATTGATGTGTAAAGTTGAACAGTATTTATATCATTTTTTACGTTTTTTTTATGTCTGAACTGTCCTGAGCGCGTTCTCAACTGAGACCTGTTACCGCCACCTATCTCTCAAATGGACCATTGACACTATATCTACAATCTCAATTAGGAGTGTCAATGGTCCATGTAAGAGATAGGTGGCGGTAATGCACTTATAAGTCTGCGATCTGCCGTAAAGCAAGAAGAAGACGACGGCTGTTGAGAACACACTCAGGACAGTTCGGACATTGCGGTGAATCAGAGGTAAAAAACAATATAAATACTGTTCAGTTTCTTGCACAGATCGATCATTTCGTGTCTTTACACATCAATGTATCGTCACGAGCCGCAGGGTTTCATTTGTGTATGTTTTTTTGACTCTCAAAGCCGTGATTCCATTCACTTCCATTATATGACTGACAGACTGCAACGGTTTGAGTTAAAAACCTTCATTTGTGTTCTACTGAAGAAACAAAGTCACCTACATCTTGGATGCCCTGGGGGTAAGCAGATAAACATAAAATTTTCATTTTTGGGTGAACTATCCCTTTAAAAGGGATTTGCTTCCAAAAATATAAAGGCAGCTATATATTTTAAAGTATGTATCCCTATTGTTTTTAAAAGTGAGAAAAACAGGCATGCTACTTACAATAAATAAATAAGTCTAAAAAATGATATACTAAAGAAAATTACTGAAACTGTAATATCACCAAATTCAATAAATGTGTAAACTTAAAATAGTATTGTGTTAAACATATATATAATATAAGCATATACAGTGCTGCTTGAAAGTTTGTGAACCCTTTACAATTTTCTATATTTCTGCATAAATATGACCCAATTCATCATCAGATTTTCACACAAGTCCTGAAAGTAGACAAAGAGAACCCAATCAAACAAATGTGACAACAATATTTTCTTTGTCATTTATTTATTGAGAAAAACGACCCAGTGTTACATTTCTGTGCGATGCAAAAGTATGTGAAGCTCTATGATTAGCTGTTAATTTGAGGGTGAAATTAGAGTCCATCTGTTCAGAGGTGTTTTCAAACAGTTGGAATGATTATCAGGTGTCATTGCCTGCCCTGTTTTCTTTAGAGAACAGGGATCTAAGAAAGTTGGATCGTGTTTGCGGAAGTGAATCATGGCACGAACAAAGGAGATCTCTGAGGACCTCAGAAAAAGAGTTGTTGTTGCTAATCAGGCTGGAAAAAGGTTACAAAACTATCTCTAAAGAGTTTGGAACCCAGGGTAACTTCTAAGCAACTAAAGGCCTTTCTCACATTGGCTAATGTTAATGTTCATGAGTCCACCATCAGGAGAACACTGAGCAACCATGGTGTGCATGGCAGAGTTGCAAGGAGAAAGCCACTGATCTCCAAAAAGAAAATCACTGTCCGTCTGCAGCTTGCTAAAGATCATGTGGACAAGCCAGAGGACTATTGGA
>NW_015505248.1:1798629-1894601 GCF_001515645.1 Sinocyclocheilus grahami | reverse complement strand
AGACAGATACATATATATATATATATATATATATATATATATATATATATATATATATATATATATATATATATATATAAATAACTTAATCTAACATGTTAACTTTGACCATATAAATATTTTAAATAATATTTCACAAAACATTTTTGCAGACCACTTGGCACTATGGGGTTCTTGCTACAACAACTTGCAACATTACGTCAATGCCACTGATTTGTCTCACGATGCACACTAGTAAGGTTTTATTTTTTTTTTCTAAGGCACGTTTATAAAAGATACTTAAATGCCTAAATATGTTTTGCTGACTGGGCATCTTGTCTTTTTTTCCATGCACTTTCAAAATTAACAGCAACAGAAATATGGCTATTAGCAAGCTTTACCACTGTGTATTCAGTATTGAACTCCTGTAATATCTTATGGCAAATGCATTCAGAGATATTGGCAGAGAGTCCCAGTTCAACAAAACATCAAAGCTTTAATTAATAGTAAATGCATACAAGATGCAGGTTATGACTTTGACTAATTAGGGATTTCTTGAATTAAGTCTGCCCAAGTAAGCATGGATAGAACAATCAATATCCAATAAAAAGGACTGTACACAATTTACAAGTTAATGTGTTTCCAATAGCATGGCCCAGAGTTGAGGACGTTACTGACAAGTCCCAGCAATATAAACAGGACCCCATTATAAGGCGAGTAATATGGATAGTGAATTCATAGTTTTTGGTGAACCTCTTCCTTTAAAGTGAACATGAGATTAAAACTGACTTACTTCCTTAATGCATGTCTAATTGTGGCTAATACATTGATTCATGCTATTCCAAAGAAGGGCTGTCTTTGTAATCATTAATCACATTTCCAAAACAAAAAATTTGTTTTGTTTGTTTTCACTTGCAAATAATATAATTATGGAAGTAAAATCAGTTGTAAACGGCAATTCATGTTGACTTTAACTGGTAGACGCTGGACATTTGTGCATAATAGCATATGTTTCTATCTCAGTAATATCTCAGGGTAGGTTTCAAAAGATAAAATAAACAACACATTTCACATTACCTACTCCTTTGTGAACATCAGTGCTTGTATACTCAATAGTGCCATTGTGTCCTTTCTTGGGGTTCTCTTTGTACTCTTTATGCTCACCATTAGGACAGTATCTATATGAGAGACCATAGTCAGCCAGGTACACCTGAAGGAGATAAAGTCAGTATAAATCATCCCAAAGACATTTTCTTTCAAACTGAATCCCTCCTACTGTATATGGTATATTAGTGCAAAGCACAAAGAAATGGGGTCAGTATTTCGGTTCTGACAGCACATTGAGAAGTTAATTGATTATACTCAAGAGTAAGTTCCAAATGTCATCAATGCTGGCAATCAATAAAAGTAATAAAAAACACTCTAATTTGAGTACGTGCTCAGCTGCACTTGAATAGGTATTATATACACAAAAAGATAACCAACCGTTTAAGATGTGATTGTGTTGATGTGTATGCAGGCTCACCTTGCTTGGATCTTTGTGTCCCAATAATAGATTGGCAGCCTTAATGTCAGCATGGACGTACTCGTTGTCATGAATATATTCCAGCACATCCAGCTGTTGAGGGCAAAGTGACAGAGGGGAAGGTTAACATGAATAATTTAGTAACTTCGTAATGGCCTACCGTAATGACTACAGGCAGATGAGCTGGATGCAAGGCAGCTGGACTCCCAGCAAATGCAACTAACGTTTACTCAAAATTCATCGTATTAAGTAATGCTGTAAATACTTTTTGCCTCGTCACACTTATTACGTTCAATCAAACCCTTTATATACAGTATACTGAGGTCACTTTATACATACTCATGGGTCAAGATTACAGTGTGTCGATAAATTGTAATGAAGCAAGCAGCAGAGTTGTTATTGTTAATTATAACTAAAACTAAAAATCGTTTTAATAATTGAAATTGAGCTTAAATAAAATAAAATAAAAGACGTAAAACTTAAACTTGACAGCTAACTGAAATAAAATAAGTTTAACTGAAGTACTAAAATTACATCTAAATACAAACATTAAAAATAAAAACAAAAATAAAAGGATATAAATAATAACACTGGCAAACAGCTCTAAACTCAAACTAAATGTTGCAGATGTCTGTGGCATCTCACCATGAGGACACCCAGCTGTAGCACGGTGGGCTTCTTCAGTTGTCCACCATTCTCCATAAACACTATTTGCAGGTCTGTACCCAACCGATCCATCACCATAAATCTGTACCTGCATAACCGGAAAACAAAATGAAAATGTACTTAGTGTCCCAGACACACATTTATTTGACTGTTTTAAAAGGTCATCGGATGCCCATTTTCCACAAGTTGATATGATTCTTTAGGGTCTTAATGAAAAGTCTGCAACATAGTTTGGTTAAAATGTCTCAATGGCAGTGTAAAAACACCTTTTTTTACCCCGTCAAAAACAGCTCTTTTCAGAGCAAGCCGTTTGGTAGCATTTTCCTTTAAATCTTAATGAGCTCTGCTGACCCCAATGGCGGCCTGATGACAGCTCACTCAGGGCGGGTCTAAGGTAAGACGCCAGTCCAGTCTGTGCTGAAACGCTACTGTCAATCAAACTATCATGGGAGGGGCCTGTTTTTGTGACGTCACACAGACAGGCATCTGAGATCGGCTCAATTTGAGAAGGGTAAAGATTTTAGTAGATAAAAAAAAAATCCAATGATTTTTATCATTATAGGGTGGTTGTGTACACACACTGTCAACACATTTCAGTTCAAACAACTTGTAAAAGTGCATGTAGCATCCAATGACCCCTTTAAAACTGCATTGGCACTGATCCCAGATTTATCATTCAGACAGATTGAGAAATTAATTACATGAGATAAATTGCTCATGTCATGATGTAAGATGATATAAGTCAAACTCAAGTATCATAGTGTACCTTGTTCCGTTATTTTCAGTCAGTCCAGACCCCCAGTAAGTTGGAATCCCCAAAAACTCCAGCCGTTTGAACTTCTTCCAGTTGTTCACTGGGATTTCAGAGTTACAAAATATTTTAGCCATTTGACATATTTGCACATGCTTTATAAACACATAAGAGCCCTATATTAACGATCTAAGCGCATGGTCTAAAGCGCACGGCGCGGGTGCACTCAGGGCATATCCGAATCCACTTTTGCTAGTTTAACACGGGAAAACGGTTGGCGCGCCCGGGCATATGGTCTAAACGGGTTGTCCCTATTCTCTTAAAGCTGATGCAAGCTTGACTCACGTGACCTGCCAGAACTAACGCTAAAGCTTAATTTTACTCTTTCCTATGCCAGCTCTTTCCCTCTGTAGTAAACATGCAGTGAGGCCTGGCTGTAACCTGTAGTTCCTGTATCCCAGGGTTAATTAAGCTGTCTGGTGCTCTGTGCCTGGATGTGTTTGGTGAGACGGCAAGAAGCCCCTTTAGCTTTGTGTCAACCCTGCTGTCCACATGGCCAGACCCTGCCTCTGTGCGACTCATCGACCTTAGGGTCAGGTAGACAGAGAGAGTAAGCGGAAAAGAAAGAGGACAGAGTCAGACACAAGGGAGTTGTATTTGAAAGTGTGTGTGTGTGTGCGCACATGTTCTGTGCTGCTTTGACATGGTCTCCCCAGACATGTGCACTCTTCTTTGCCCTGCAGGACAACCAATTAGAACCACACACTGCTGGATGTGAAGTAAAGCACCAGCAATGTCATCACCGACTTTCTGACACCTTTCATTGTCTTTTGTTAAAAGAATCATAGTGTTTGTTAAATTTGTTATAATGTGTTACTGAAAGAGGTTTTGAAAACTATCATCGTTTACACTACAATTCAAAAGTTTGGGGTCAGCATTGATATTTTTGAAAGAAGTCTCTTATGCTCACCAAGGCTGCATGTATTTGATCAAAATAAGGTAAAACAGTATTATTGTTAAATATTATTACAATTTAAAATATATTTCAAAATATATTGTAAATATGAAATTTAAATGAAACATTTTAAAATATATTATAGAAATAGTTAATTTATTCCTCTGATGGTAATGCTGTATTCTACAGAAATCATTCAAATTTTGTGCTCAAAAAAACGTTTCTTATTATTATCAGTGTTGCTTTTGTGTATTTCATTGTTTCAAGATTCTTTAAATGGGAAGCTCAAAAGAACAGCATTTATTTTAATTAAAAAGTTACAGTAAAGACATTTACATTGTAGCAAATTTAAATAATAATTATTTTTTGTTAGTGTAAAAGTCTTTACTGTCCCTTTTGATCAATTTAATGTGTGTAACGAATCAGCTCATGGGAAATATGAATAATTAATCATAACTAGTTATAATTAATTATGAATATTTTAGATCCGCTGTAGATATTTAGCTGACCTCTCAGGGTCAACTGTCTTGTGAGTCTCTCTGCTCACATTCCTTTCGATCGTAAATGTATCTGGTGTCAGAGTTGCTATGGAACCAGGGCCTGTTCGGCTTCCTGGGGTGTTACAGAGTATTTGTTAAATCTAGCTAACAAAATATATATTGTGTGTTTGAGTGGTCCAGACGCTACATGTGCCTTTCTTTGCTTAATAAAAATATTAATTTATTTTAAATAAATACATCTTACTCCCTTTTCTCTCCAACTTTTGAACTGTAGTGTATGTTTTTACCAAAACCAGATTACAAGTGCACAGTGTTTCTTATATTGTGTAAGTAAAGACTTAGAGGGAGAAATAGAATTTAAAACAGATGTGCAATCTTCAGTACTAATGCAATGACTGTATATCTTTGTGGGTATTTATAGTAACCCAAATCTGTGAGTTGAATGACAGCAGAAAGGCATACAGTTTCTCTAGATATACACAACAGGGAACCTTAACAAGCTTTGAGAATTACGCTGAATTATTCACCTGTGTGCCAATTACAATAATATTATTTACTTAGCACTACCATTTCCTTTTATGTTCTGCCTTAATAACAATGGATATTGAGTCCCTTAAGTGCTTGCTTAGATTTGCTTAATTATGATGCCTATTATCATCCATGTATCCACCCACAACTCATCTACTTTCAGTGCATTCTGTCTCCGCCTATGGAGGCCGCACCTCAAGGATAAACACACAAATACATGCTTTCACATAATCAACTGAACATTTACTTGCTATGAGTTCATTGGAGTATGATTACACAGTATAGAAATATTTATTTGAAGTTTTTAATGCCTGTTGAGACTTTAACGTCCATCTGTGAAGAAACTGTCTCTGACCTATCATGCTGGGCATTAATTTTGCTATTTTAACGGCCTCTCAGTACCATCAGATCATACAAAAGGCATTAGCAAGCATTAGACTGTGTGTGGTTCAGTTGTGAACCTCATAAGTTAACAGTCCTTTTTAATTTGGTCTCCAGTGGGTTGTTAAGAGCAGGGAATGACTATGAGAAACACAGAAACCCTTGGGCTATAATAATTCCCCTCTTTTTTCTATTTTTTTCTCTCTCTCTGTCTCTTCACATGCTCTCACCCTCCATTTACTTCTCTTCTAAGCCCTTGTTCAACCGTGCATCAAATGTAAAATACTCAAGTTATCTTCTCTCTTTTTTTCCCTTTCACTTTTTAATTGAACCACAGTGTTTATAGTATTTAAGGCCCTGGAAACAGGTTGTACAAATAAAGATTTTACATTTCAAATCCATGAATAGGATTTCCATTTCTCCTCAGATTCATCAGATTAATTTATTCAGATTAGTTTAACATATCCCTATAAACTGTCTACATCATAATAATCATAGGGTATGTTGCATCTGTATACCTGAGCAGATGACAGAAAGGGGAAGAAATCAGTTTTGTATTCATGACAGTTTCTCTGCACTGAAAAATCTCAATCAAAGCAGCTACAGAGTTTATCATAAATTATCATGAAAAGGGTTTCCACTGAGTAGATGCTTAATTACAATCTCATTTGAATAATTTTGCATATTAATGAGTGCCGAATGAAAATCGTTTTTGGAGTTCTTACTTGAGCCTGGGAACCCACGGTGATAATTGTAGACCTTTAAAATGTATGTGATCTTATTACTGCACCAAATCCAGCCATTTCTCTCAGCACACAGTTGCGTTATAACTTGATTAATGGACTTGTGTCTTTGACATTAATAAACTATAACCAAATTAGAAAGACTTCATTAGTTTCAGCATGGACCACATGTTTAGCTGCAACATGAATTAAACTGCTGTGATATCAGCACCTCCTAGCATTTTGTTTGGGTGATGAAAGTTTTCTCTGCCATTAGGACTTTCAGACGGGTGGAAATTAATTATCTGTGTTTTGAGCAGATAGAATACTGGTAAAATCTGTTAAAGGGATAGTTCACCAAACCTTTTGTCATTTTACTTACCCTTGTGTCATTGCAAACCTGTATTTCTGTCTTCTTCAGAACACAAAAGAAGATATTTTGAAAAATGTTGGTGACTATACACTCTAAAAAAAGATGGTTCTTTACATGCAGTAATGGTTTTATTTAGAACCATAGCATTCTGAAGAACCCTTTCATGCTGAAATGGTTCTTTGTCTTAGAGAGTTTAGGATTCTTTGTTCCCGCCCTTTTGTTTTTCAAATCTGTAACTGTCAAAGCACCTCATTACTGATTTTCTGGAGTTCAGTGATCCAACTACACAGACTGTCAACACACTCTCAACAGGTAAATGATTTAATTCTTAAAATTTAAATACAAATTTAACTTTAAAATTGTAACTGGTTCCCAAACAAACATGTTCTTATCTTCTTCTTTTTTGTTGTTGTTTTTGTTCACATATAAGTGTGTGCAGCTCAGTTGAGCTGTGGAAACTTCTCTCCTCTTCTCCACTAAGTAAAAGAGACAATGAATTTATAATTAATATTGTTTTTTTATTATTATTATTACTTGGGTTTATGTATAAACATACCCAGTCACAAAAAAAATATTATAACTATTCCATGAATTTATATATATATATAAATTCTTAAAAAAAGAGACCTAAAAGAGTCCATTTTTGCTTTTGGCCTTCATAAACAATTGTTTTTACATAAACACATGGACACACTATGACTCTAAACTCAATTGTGTATGTCAGATGTATCACATACCACAACCTCATCATTTGCAGAGAAAAATTGCCACTTAATCACACCAAAATGATGAACTTTAAAGCATCATATTTATTGTATTGTGATTGTTTCACTGAAAGTTGGTCTTCATCACATCAATTTTTTGTTCTTTATGTATTTACAATCTTTATGTATTTATTCATGTTCAATGTCATGTCATTCATTAATGTATTCAGCTAATAACTGTTATTAAAAGCACTGATGATTTTGCATGTCAATAAATACATACTTAATTCACACAACATGATGCTGATGTGGTTATTGTTGTTGTTGTTTTAATGTAAAACCCTAACCGAGGCTACACTCTAAGATGCCTCATGTCAGCACACTCTCAACAGGTAAATAATTTCTTTCTTAAAATGTCTATAAATTATAACTTTCAAATGCTAATTGTTTTTTTCCCCATGTCTTTTCTCTTTTTAGTTTAAGAGAACATGTAAGTGTGACCAGCTCTATTCACTAAGTAAATAACAAAGATATTGAATTTATGGTCCATTTTGTTCGATTTTTTTATGCATAAACATACCCAGCTATCCCATGACTTTATATTACTTTTTCCTTTTAACATTGTGAAATGCTCACATACTACTTTTGGCCTTCATAAACAATTGTTTTCACATAAAAAAATAAAAATAAAAAAACGAAAGGAGACACATATCGAAACTGTGCTCAATTGTGCTTTTCAGATTCTACAACCTCATCATCTGCAGAGAGAAACTGCCATTCAATCACATTTGTTTTGTTTCTTTAAGCATTTATTTATGTTTAATGTCCATTGTTGTTCATTAATGCATTCTGCTAATAACTGTTGTTAGAACACATTTTTGCTACAATTTCACATGTCAATAAAAATAAAAGTACCTAATTGACACTTGTTGTTGTTATAGACAAGAAATTATAAGACCAGGCAGATAGAGGGGTGAAATCAATATTAATAAATAATATATACCAATAATTCTAATATCAATTATATTAACATACTAATATTAATGAAAACTATCATTAAAAATTGTATTTATAGCACCATTAAGGGACCTATATATAATTTTCAAAGCATGGTTTTATATGGAACCCTATAAAAAAGGTTCTGTTTAGCACTAAAACGGGTTCTGCTATTGTTACAAGCCGAATAACCCTTTTCTGGTACTGTTTAGAAACATTTTTCTTAAGAGTGTATACTTCCACTTTCTTAAAATGTCTTCTATGTTCCACAGAAGAAAAGTCTTATTTGGAATGACAAGAGGCTGAGTAAATAACAGAATTTTTACTTTAGGTTGAATTATCCCTTAAACATGTACATTTTCTGTGGTTTATATGGTTGTATACTCTAAATTTGTACCTTCTAAAATGAAAGTGAAGTGTGGCAAGCCATACTCGGAATCTGTGCTCTGCATTTAACCCATCCAAGTGCACACGAACACACACACGGAGCAGTGGGCAGCCATATTGCTGCAGCGCCCAGGGAGCAGTTGTCACTTTACCTCACCTGTATAGAGGGTGGAAGAGAGTTCTGGTTATTCACCCCCCCCACCGATAATTCCTGCCGGACCTGACACTCGAACCCGCAACCTTCGGGTTACAAGTTACTTCTACAGATTAGCCTATTTCTCTAACCATTAGGCCACGACTGCCCCCAAGGAAAATGCGTTGGCCGGGAATGATATGCATGATATGTTGGCCGGGAATGGTATGATATGCAAATTATATGTACTTATGAACTCATATCACACGTACGTCAGCAAGATGTCTGTTAAAGATCGCTTCCTCTGGAAAGCATCTGCTGTGTACAAACATCTGATAGACGCCTTTAAGATGTCCGTTTTACATACAATCTAAATCATAAACATCTTAAAGACATTTTCTAAACGTAAATTTGACATCTGATAGGAAACGTCCTATAGACGTGTTGCAGATGAGCAAACACTAAAAAATAGGCTACATCTTGCAGATGTAAATGCAGACGTCAAATAGACGTCTCTGTGATGTGCCTGTGCTGTCAGGGAAAAGGCTTTAAACGAAAAAAAAAAAGTCTAAGCAAAATAGCTGTATATGGCTTACTTAAGACCATAACTGCATTATAGGAACTTGCTCTCATCCACACATTCTCAACAAACTCTGAAGTAAAACGCCACATGTTCAGGGCAGAGGAACGCAGGTTTGTGTGGGTTGTGGAGAGCAGGCTTGAAAAGTGATCCAACAGCAGAGACTAGTGGCGAGAAGTGAACTTTGTGAACATTTGTGCTTTTTCTTCAGACTCTCCGCTGTTCTTCTTTTATAGCCTTGACCTTTCCCACCGTTTGCTCAATGATCTAAGATACATTTATAACACATTAGGCTGTAAGGAAGGGGGAGGTCATTAGGGAGAGGTCGCCTACAATATACACAGAAAGTAAACTTTCTATACTAATGAAAAACCGAGGGGTTGTAATCCCTGTATGAAAATGCTTTAATGGATTGTATTGACTTGCCGTTCTATGTAGAGTTATAATTAGCATTTTAATATATTGGGTTAAACCTCTGTGTTCTCTGTGTTAATTAACTGTAGTGATATTTCAGTTTAATGCATAAGAAAGATACGCATATAGCCTAGCTGGTGTACTATCTGCATCCATTACAACTCATTTGGAAGTAATTTTTCACTTTAAACAAAGTTATGGTTTTATGAACATTTATTTCATTGCTGGAGATCTGTCTCCTCTGTCTATCTTTCTCTCGCTGTCGTTCAATCTCTCTAAAGCAAACACAGGAGATAAAGTATGGCTTTAATTAGAGATGTGTCATTAAAATATCCTCTCTTTCCAGAGATGGTGGGGGTATGCTTCTGGATGGTTGGGTGGGTATTAACAAGTTCATGGATCTTATTACTTTCTCCCTCCGTTGCATGCTGTCAGCTCCTAGGGATATGATATCCGATGGCTGGGCTCACATTTACAACAAGTTCATTACGGCACGACTGCCGCTCTTTCTGCTTGGGCCCAGCTGGTTGGAGGGGTCTGTGTTTTAATTAGTGCTGAGGGTGTGCATATTAATTACAACATGAGTGATATTTACTGTACCTAAGGAACACAGGACCGGCTAAAGACACTGGCAGCCTCAGCTAATAAAGCCAGCCATGGTAATGAACAAAAGGAACCATAAATATAGACGGCGGCAAAATTATTCATAAAGTTTATTGATCTCGGAGTAAAGACGTTAAGCTCCGATTAAGGGCAACAAAAGGAAAGGCATCGCACTTTATCAAATAAATAAGCCGAGTGGAGAAATGTGAGCATGGAGACAGATTGTCATTAAGTAGGTCACGTGGCGCTTTCCTCCAGAGAACGGGCACATTCTTTCAAGCGGTGAAAGAATAAAATAAAGGAGGGGGAAAGGCAGGAGTTTTCTCATAAATCTGATGAACGTAAAACTGGTGGTGTTCTGATTGACAATGACATTGTGATTCATCTAAATGCACGGGGGATTGTTATAACCTTGCCCAAGTTGTTGCAGGTCTTATGCCTGTTTGAAAAGTTTCCACATTTGTCTAAATATGATTAGTTGAAAATATGAATTCAGTAGAAGCAGGTGCAGTTTTCTTAAAGGAACAGTGCACCCAAAATGTTTTTTTTTTTAAAAAACACTCTCATATAATTTTATTCAAGTATACTGTTATTTATTAATGTAATTATTTATTCATTTTTTATTTCCATATATTTTGTAATGTTTCTTGATCATAATTTCTGAAGGATGATGTGACACTGAAGACTGGAGTAATGGATGCTGAAAATTCAGTTTTGCCAACACAGGAATACATTTCATTTTTAAGTATTAAAATAGAGAGCAGTTATTTTAATATTGTCATTTTCACAATATTAATGTTTTTGCAGTTTTACGGTTTGTTTTTTGTTTGTTTGTTTCAAAATCTTTGAATGTATTTTACGTAAAGTGTGGTTTTACCACATCAGTATTTATATATGTTTGCATAAATACTGAAAACATGCAATATTGACATTGACAACATCTCAAACATAAATAATATGAACAACTTTAGAGATAAACAAATGTATATAAATTCTTAATAAAGCAATTCATGGAATTGGGATGTGAAGCAAAAGTGATATGAACTTTTAAATTTTTGTTGTTGTTGTTTGGCATGTGTGAGAAAGAGAGAGTTTGAGTTTGACAGCTTGTGGTCACTATTAAGTATCATTGTGAGGAAAAGTTCTACAAACAAACAAAAAACAATAAATAGGCTAATCTGTAGAAGTAACTTGTAACCCGAAGGTTGCGGGTTCGAGTGTCAGGTCCGGCAGGAATTATCGGTGGGGGGAGTGAATAACCAGCGCTCTCTTCCACCCTCTATACAGGTGAGGTAAAGTGACAACTGCTCCCTGGGCGCTGCAGCAATATGGCTGCCCACTGCTCCGTGTGTGTCCGTGTGCACTTGGATGGGTTAAATGCAGAGCACAAATTCCGAGTATGGCTCGCCACACTTCACTTTCATTTTAGAAGGTACAAATTTAGAGTATACAACCATTTAGACCACAGAAAATGTACATGTTTAAGGGATAATTCAACCTAAAGTAAAAATTCTGTTATTTACTCAGCCTCTTGTCATTCCAAATAAGACTTTTCTTCTGTGGAACATAGAAGACATTTTAAGAAAGTGGAAGTATACACTCTTAAGAAAAATGGTTCTAAACAGTACCAGAAAAGGGTTATTCGGCTTGTAACAATAGCAGAACCCGTTTTAGTGCTAAACAGAACCTTTTTTATAGGGTTCCATATAAAACCATGCTTTGAAAATTATATATAGGTCCCTTATTGGTGCTATAAATAAAATTTTTAATGATAGTTTTCATTAATATTAGTATGTTAATATAATTGATATTAGAATTATTGGTATATATTATTTAATAATATTGATTTCACCCCTCTATCTGCCTGGTCTTATAATTTCTTGTCTATAACAACAACAAGTGTCAGTTAGGTACTTTTACCTTTTACCTAACAACAAAAATGAAAAAGTTCATATCACTTTTGCTTCACATCCCAATTCCATGAATTGCTTTATTAAGATACATTTATATACATTTGTATATCTCTAAAGTTGTTCATATTATTTATGTTTGAGATGATGTCAATGTCAATATTGCATGTTTCAGTATTTATGCAAACATATATAAATACTGATGTGGTAAAACCACACTTTACGTAAAATACATTCAAAGATTTTGAAACAAACAAACAAAAAACAAACAGTAAAACTGCAAAAACATTAATATTGTGAAAATGACAATATTAAAATAACTGCTTTCTATTTTAATACTTAAAAATGAAATGTATTCCTGTGTTGGCAAAACTGAATTTTCAGCATCCATTACTCCAGTCTTCAGTGTCACATCATCCTTCAGAAATTATGATCAAGAAACATTACAAAATATATGGAAATAAAAAATGAATAAATAATTAGATTAGTAGTAGTCACAATGTGCCTGTTATCCTATATTATTTCTGTCCATCTCCAGTCGGCTACCTGTCTGTTCGTTGCTGTGTAATTATGGCCAGTCCGCAGTGGACCATGCCCTCACAGTGCGCACCAAGCACGTGCCAAGATGGTGCCATATGTCCTTCACTCAACAAGGCCTGTAATGTGGGAGATCTGGCTCTTGTCCAAGACCATCAAGGTGTCTAGAGAGGTATATGTTGAATAGTCATGAAATCTGCCAACATGTGTTAATGAATGTACGGCTAAGCTGATAGCGGTTGTCCCGTATGATAACCCTTGACTGGATATCAGTGTTTCCACATCCACCGCTTTTCACCCGGCGATCAACTCCCTGATTATTTGGGAGTGACTTCAGGATGACTACAGTTCTACTTACGAAGCGAAATCCACCATTCACCCAGATCACAAGTTCGTTTGTGTGCGCGGGAAACCTAAGGGCTGAACTTATAGATTGATAAAAGACGTCTGAAACAGATGCCATGTTAAATGGCTGCTTTGTGAGAGTACACACTTATGCAGCGGGTGAAAGTGGGATTGCGTTGGCAGCTCTCCAAATGAAGGTTGTGCATAGCATACACCGGGGAGAGAGGGGGAGATGGTGAAAAAAAATGAGTGAGAGAGTTAGATGCTTCATCTTAAGTCATGTGTGGTATCAAGGCAACACACTTAAAACAGCAATTTGTTTCCCTTGCATCCAATAAACAGCTCATTCCTTTTCCAATCAATCACCTGAAGCAGAAAGATTAAAAGTGGGGGAGAGGAACTCCGGGCTGCAGGTCGCTCAGGAGAGGCAGCGGTGCAAGGCAATCTGAACCATCTTCCTCCTGCAGAACAATAACAGCAGATCTGGAACATCATCAAGAGTTTTTCCACTTTATAACGATACAGAGTAATCCACTCGCCATATGGGATATTGCTAGGTCAGTATGTATGAGTTTTTGTGGGAATTCTGATTAGAACATTGCTTTTGTCATCTGCTGCTGATATATCTTTTTTCTGTAATAGTGAGTTTGTTGGTGTGAAACTTCTGAAAACATTCAAATAACCTATGAGTCACATGCTGTCATCAGATGTTCCTCAGAATGTAGAGTAGATCTGTTTTCCTCCTTTTAATAAACATGTTAAATGTCTTGAAGACAAAATAGTTTATGGATGAATTATCCCTTTATTTAATCACATTGTTCCATTTCTTTATTTCATGGAACTCAAATTGGAAAGGTTTGGCAGCATGTACATTCCACTCGTTTTCCATAGGCTAAAAAAAATGTTAAAAGGATAATTCACCTAAAAATGAAAACTGTCGTCATCCTCATGTCATTCCAAACCTGTATATATTATTTTCCTCTGAACAAAAGAATATAAGGAATGTTAGTAACCAAACAGTGACTTCCATTGTATGGACAGTAAGCAATAAATAAATAAATAAAACATCTTAAAATATGTTCCACATAAGAAAGTTACAGGTTAAGAATGCCACAAAATAAAAGTATAATAAAAGTTCATATGACTGTTGCACTATATGCTAAGACTTTTGAAGCTATATATGATTTTCGTGTGAAGAAAAAGACTGCATTCAAGTCAATATTCACCCAATTTCCCCTCTGCTATTGCTCACAAATGTCATTCATTATTTTTGTATATATAAATATCCCACATAGATGTGCAGTTTCAGCGAGGATTGATGACAGTACATTCAAATGTCATTGGTTCTCATTTGTCTAATAACCTATTAACAGTTTTACATATTTACAGTTAGCAGCAATTTTCATATCGGGCATATTGGATTACTGTTATGGCACAGTTTATGGTCATGGTTCTTTCATACACTTGTCTCTGTTGTATAAATTATGACATTTTATTTTTGGGTGAAGTATTTCTTTAATGGAAAAAAATACAGGTATAAAACCTGTATTTCACAGGTATAGAACAACGTGAGGCTGAGTAAATGATGACGGAATTTTAATTTTTGGGTGGACTATACAAAATATTATAAGCTCAGTATAAAAACAATAGAAGTCAAGTCATAAAACCTTGAGAAAAATCGTGTGTGTGTCTGTGTGTGTGTGTGTGTGTGAAATGCTTTGTTTGTCATGCAGAATGAGAGAGAGTGGAAACTAATGGCATCTCCTCCTCTCTCACCCTTTAACACACATCATCTCTCTCTTCTTCTCCTTCTATCATTCCATCTCTCTCGTTTTCCTCTCGGCCTCATCCTCTCTCTTGCCGGAGATAGGGCTATTTCCAGCCCTAGTGTTGACAGGGCAATTAGTCTGAGCACCAGATCTCTAAACTCCCAGCAACACTATCATTCTGCAGCCCGTCAATTCATCAGCTGATTTGCTATTAAAAAGAAAGCCAGTGCTATAAAACTGGACAATGAGGTCCTGAACTCGGTTGTTTGGAAATGCGGACGTGTCACTCTGACAGGTTTGTTTTTTGCAGTGGGTAACTGGTTAGCGGGAGATGGCTCTGTCCGTTGCGGTCTAGGCCTGGTGTGGCCTGTCAGCCTCAGAGTCTGTGCTTCTCCTTTGGCATGGAGGCACAAGAGCTGTTGTCCTTGTCAGAACACCTGCCGTCTCCTCCGCAGCCTCGCTCCAGTCCTCCCCCGAATATCTCATCAATCTAGCCCCATAAGAGCTCAGTGGGCTCAACGAACCCATCACCAAGGAGACATCAGAGCATGACAGAAAGTGTGTGCATTAGTAAGTACGATCTGTAAAAGTATGTCAGAGCACTCTTCAGTGTATTGTTTGTTATTTGTGTGATCTTCTTTCAAACGAATCGTTCAAATTCAAGCTGGGGAGGGGTTTCTGCGTGGGGACGGTCCCTCCTGCCCTCACTTTTCTTTTCTTTTTTCTGCCTCCATCCATCTCTCTTTCAATCAAATCTCCAGACTTTCCCCCTCATCATCCCCTTTGTTTCTATCTTTTGTCTAATTTTGTCTCTCCCTTGACATATTTCTTCCTTTTCCATCTCATCCAGCTTCACTTTCATTCATCTACATCTCTCTCTTCTTTTCTTTCTCTCTTCATCCCTTTCTCCCTCTCCTCCTCTTCTCTCTTTCCCTCAGCGGTCCGACCGTTCATTATCCTAATTAAATCCAGCAGCTGAACATCCTCTTATCTGTAGGGGAGGAGAGAGAGGCCATGATGCAATAGGGCTGATTTGCATATCCAAAGTTAATTAGTGTGGAGGAGCAGGTGTACAGTAATAATAATCATCACACATGACAGTCACCTGTGCCCGCTTTGCTCTGCCCTTCCGAGATGTGCCCCCTCCCTCCACTGTCCCATATCCCCCCATCATCGCATCCCTCCGTTGATGGAATTCACTCTCTTCCTCCCTTAATCTCTCAACATCTCTCTGTTTTTTTTTCTGAAACCCCCGCACACATGCACGCTTTCTTTTCAAATGCTTCTCTTTTCAGATTTATTCCACACACGCCCCCATTTTTTTCTTACTGGAGTTGTTGCTTCTGGTTTTGTGTGTGTTGGCTTTTCATTTTTGTCTTTTTTTTTCTTTCCCATCAGCTTGATGCATCTGGTTAGTCTCTCTTGACTCCATTTTCTCGTCAGGAGCTCTTTAGCTTCCCTTAGCTAAGAATGATTGGTTAGAAATAGTGTTTTTACACAGATTTTGATGAAAATGTATTTTAAATTTAGTCTATATTTCATTTAGTTTATATTTTATTTTGGCATATTGACTATAATGTACTACTGAATCAATTGAAATGGCATTTAGTTTTGATCAATAATGTGCAAAAATGTCAGATATACTGTATGCGACTATATATGCAAGTTTGGGGTCTGTAAGATTTAGTACTTTTTTGGTCAAAAATACAAAACAGTTGTAAGAAAATTATTATAATTTAAAGTAAATTTGTTTCTATCCTAATATATCATTCTTATTCTGTGTTGAAAACAGTTGTATTGTTTTTAATATAAGACTATGACAATACTGTCCTATTCTTTCTTCTATTCTTTGAATAGAAAGATCAAAATAAAAATTTATTTTAAATAGAAATCTTTTGTAACATGAGTGTCTTTAATTTTTAGATCAATTTATTGCATCCTTGCTAAAAAATATATAAATGTCCTATTTTTTCTTTCTTTGTTTCCTTATTTTTTTGTATCTACATTAATCAGTTGTATCATTAATTAAAGCCTATCAAACACACATGAAAGATATTCAAATTTAAAATTCATCACATGAATACTTAAGCTCCTAAAATAATATAATGACTATACTGCATATAATGAATGTACTGTTTTGTACAGTTGCAGTTACAGTTTATCACATTTTAGAGACTGTCATGAATTTTCATATTTTTTAGATATTTTCTATGATGTTGCCATAACAACACACTACACATAATGCAATGACATGTTCACAATGTTTCATATTCTGACTAGCATGTAATATAGCTTATTTGCGCATTTGTTTCTGTGTTGATGCAAATGTAAGTTGTGTAATATTATGGTGTGTATATATGTAATTAATTTTCCACTTACATGCATTTCAGCGAGCATAATACCATGCAAACAAAGATATTCAGTACAGCTCATGCAGGTCCAACTGCACTATTGGATAATTTAGATCAGTTCTTGCAGTGTTTTTTTTTTTTTCAACAGTGTGTTTTAACATTGCCATGATGAGTCTTTTTAGTCTTGTGTTACTGATCTTGGATGAATAAACATTCTTGTCACTAATATTGTTAATGAGACCATAAAGCAGAATAAAACTGGGCTTTTGCCATTTTACATCCCTTCCACTTGGCACACTTGTCTCAGAGCTGTCAGTCTGCGTGATGAGGCTCTTTGAGGTCCGGCCTGTTTCTTTTCATCCTTGTGTTGTAATGCCACTAATTGCTGTTGCTAATTCTGTATGGACATTTCACAGTGTTTCTGCTTCTCAGCCTAATGCGTGGTTCACAGCTCCGGGTGTCCAGGATAGTAGTGACGTGCCACAGAGTGGCAAGAGTGTGTGTGTGTGTGTGTCAGTCTTTGAGGTGTGCTTCACTGGGCATATTTAACACTGTCACCATCAGCACCATTTCAGAGCCACAGACTGATGTGGTTACCTAGATACTGCTCCCTTGGGATGCAAATTAAATTCTGTGAAGAGATGTTTTGTTGTGGTTGTTTTCCACAACAGAAATATTCTTTCCATAACCATCAGTATTCATATTCATCCACCATAAACATTTTACATGTATTAACACCTATATTTCACAATTTGAAAGTGAGAATTTGGATCCTATAAGTCCGGCCTTGTTTT
Organism: Sinocyclocheilus grahami; assembly: GCF_001515645.1. NCBI lineage: Eukaryota > Metazoa > Chordata > Actinopteri > Cypriniformes > Cyprinidae > Sinocyclocheilus > Sinocyclocheilus grahami. The sequence continues at coordinate 1,876,698 of NW_015505248.1, read as the reverse complement.
TCTTGTACATATGTTAATCTCAGTTTTTGTTTTGTTTTCCAGTACAAATCCTTCCACCATCCTTAAAACAAAATCAATTTAATTGAGAATCAAGATTTTATCTTATAGGAAAAAAATATTTAATTGTTATTAATATATTATAATTTAAAATTTTAATTATACAAATTCTAATTTTAAATGAATATTCCAAACATATTTAGAGAATGTAGTGATTTTTGTACCCTATTTGCAAAATGTTTTTCTTGTTTTAAGCCTAAATCTAACCACTTAATAAGGTAAATTGCCTAAAAATCAGTTTTCCTGTAAAGTAAGAAAAATAACTAGATATTTTTACTGTTAAAAAAATACTGACTGAGATGCTTATTGTTGCCTCTCAATCAAGTCAAGTCAAGTCACCTTTATTTATATAGCGCTTTTAACAATACAGATTGTGTCAAAGCAACTGAACAGCATTAATTAGGAAAATTGTGTGTCAATAATGCAAAATGACAATAGAAAACATTAATTTTTCGGTTAAAAGGCAGTTCATCATTGAATTCAGTGATGTCATAATCCAGCTCAGTTCAGTTTAAATAGTATCTTTGCAATCATTTGCAATCAAGTCAACGATATCGCTGGAAATGAAGTGTCCCCAACTAAGCCAGCCAACCAAAACCAAGGAACCAAAACTCCATCGGTGACAGAATGGAGAAAAAACCTTGGGAGAAACCAGGCTCAGTCGGGGGGCCAGTTCTCCTCTGGCCAGACAAAACCAACAGTTAAATTTAAGGCTGCAGCAAAGTCACATTGAGCAGAGGATCTGGTTCCTGTGGTCTTGTCCCGGTGGTCGTCTGAGACAAGGTCTATACAGGGGATCTGTATCTGGGGCTCATCTAGTTGTCCTGGTCTCCGCTGTCTTCAGGGCTGTAGAGGTCCTTTCTAGGTGCTGATCCACCATCTGGGCTGGATACGTACTGGATCCTGGTGACTGCAGTGACCATCTGATCTGGATACAGACTGGATCTGGTGGCAACGGTGACCTCGGAATAAGCCAGACTAATATTAGCGTAGATGCCATTCTTCTAACGATGCAGCAAGCACATCGGGTGTTATGGGAAGTGTTCCCGGTTCCGGTTGACCTAATTAATGCAGCCTAAAAATCCTTTAACGGATTTGAATATTAGAAGCTTATTAGTGTGTTATGTGTAAACCAGGTTAAAGAGATGGGTCTTTAATCTAGATTTAAACTGCAAGAGTGTGTTTGCCCCCTGAACAATGTTAGGTAGGTTATTCCAGAGTTTGGGTGCTAAAAAGGAAAAGGATCGGCCACCTGCAGTTGATTTTGATATTCTAGGTATTATGAAATGGCCAGAGTTTTGAGAACGCAGCGGACGTGGAGGACTATAATACAATAAGAGCTCGTTCAAATACCGATGTGCTAAACCATTCAAGGCGTTAAATGTTCTAGGTTATTATATACAGAGTTTTTAGGTCCTATAATTAACACCTCTCTTTTTTCAGAATTTAGCAGTAAGAAATTACTCATCATGCAGTTTTTTATATCGACTATGCATTCCGCAAGTTTTTCAAATTGGTATGTTTCACCGGGCTGCGAAGAAATCTAGAGCTGAGTATCATCAGCATAACAGTGAAAGCTAACACCGTGTTTCCTGATGATATCTCCCAAGGGTAACATGTAAAGCGTGAAGAGTAACGGCCCTAGTACTGAGCCTTGAGGTACTCCATACTGCAACTTGTGATCGATATGATACCTCTTCATTCACTGCTACGAATTGATGGCGGTCATATAAGTACGATTTGAACCATGCTAATGCACTTCCATTAATGCCAACAAAGTTTTCTAGTCTATGCAAGAGAATGTTGTGGTCAATAGTGTCGAACGCAGCGCTAAGATCCAATAGCACTAATAGAGAGATACAACCACAATCAGATGATAAGAGCAGCTCATTTGTAACTCTAATTATATATAATTGCAATATTGAATAATTGTATAATTTTTAAGAATTTGTCTGGGAGAGTGTAATAAATCTGATAGAGAAAAATATGTATATATTTTTATTTATTGTCAATACATTTTTATTTATTTATTGATTTTTAATGTATGTTTTTTGCTAGTTTCAGCCCGATGCAGTTCTCATTTTCCCGTCCTGTGCCGCGCTGTTTAAATAGCAAATGCATTTGCTCCCATTTGTGCGCCCATGGGCGTGCTGATCTGAAAACGAGGTGTTCAGGCGCATTGCTGGCGTGTTGCTATTTTAAGGAACTGAAAATAGACTACGCCATAGACCAACTCAAACCTGGTCTAAAGTCACAATGCACGTACACTTTGCTTATTACACACACAGGGACACGCAGCAGCACACAAACATTTTTAAAAATGAAAAATTACATTCCGGCATGTAAATAGGGAACCCGCCGTGGCGCAAGTGCAACTGGCTTTTAAAGGGGATGGGAGATGAGACTCTGATTGGTTAATTGCACGTTACGCCCAAAAAACTCTCATTAAGAGAATAGGGACAACCCGTTTAGACCATGTGCCCGGGCGTGCTGACCGTTTTCCCGTGTTAAACTAGCAAAAGTGGATTCGGACATGCCCTGAGTGCACCTGCGCCGTGCGCTTTAGACCATGCGCTTAGATCATTATAATAGGACCCAATAAGTTTTAATTTCAAAATGATTGATTTTTAAATTTGAAAATGTTTCTTTAATTTTTAAAGTTGATTCATTTGTTACAACAGCACTGCTGATAACGGAGCTTGAAAGTTGGCATGACATGAAAATTCACTCTATTTTCTAAATCCTATTGATTCTGAATGATCTTTTTGAATTTATCTTATTGGGAATGATTTGTTTGTGCATATGCATATGTTCGTTTGTTTGTTTAAATTTTTTTATAATTTTTTTTATGTATTTTTGTGTGTGTGTGTGTGTGTAGCAGGTAGCAGTTATGAAATAACACAGACTTACAGAAACAGAAGATGAATGTATTCCTCACTCTACTGTCTGTTACGGTTGCCTCTCAGTCACACAGGTGGAATAATTTGTCTGTGAGGAATCACACAAGCCACCAAAATAAACAAGGCCTGTCTCCTGTAATACATTATTTATCATTACAGTCAGTCTTGCTGCTCACATTCCCTCTCATGTGCCTTTATGGATTATTTATGCTGTGTCAGTCACTTGTGTCATTTGCATCTTTTATATATTTAGAGGCCTGAGTGTTTCTTTCCTACCTCATACAGAGCCTCTCTATGGCTCAGGTCTGAATCTGGACGCCTCTAATTCTACTCTTTCCCACAGAGGATGCCCCCGCGAAAGGGTGCCAAGAACTGGTTCCCTTAATAACCATACATCCCCAGATCTCTCTATTTGGTTCAGTCTAGAGGGATCGTACCGCCCTCACCTCCTCAACAAACACAATTCAAGGGTTCACATTAGTCCCTTGGTCTCCAACATTTATCACACCTAAATGCTCTTTGTGTGAGAAAGTAGGTCTGCTTTGAATAGGGACACCAAGACTTTTTTTTTTATGTTAAAGCATCTTTCTACTGTATGCGTTCTCCATCCATGTTTTTGTATGAAGGTGTAAGCACAGCAAAGGTCCATAGCATGAGTGTCCATTATAATGAAAACTTTTTTAAAAGAGTTTAAAAAAAAACGTACAGATACATTTCTAAGAACTTGGCACATGTGGTTTCATATGATTTTGAAAAGATGATTTTCAAAACCATGTGAACCAACCATTTTCAAGTAACATTTCAGTTGAGTTACTCTTAGTATTGTAATGTGGTGTAACGTAAAAATAAAGTTTTTCTTACATCTTGAGTACATGTGAGTGTACACATTTTAATCGTTGTTTAAAAAATATGCATTGAAGCATTAATTTATAAATAAGTTCAAATTGTCTATTTTTAGGAGACTTGGTAACCATTACACACAGGGTCTGCAGATTTATTTATTTATTTACATGACTTTGAGTTGGCTGACAAGTTATCACATTATAAGTTTTCTGATAAATAATAAGAAAGACTTTTTTTTTTTGTGCTTATTTTATTATGATATCAGGTCAGTTTGACACCCTGAAATTTTTTACTTCATATTTCCCCATCAAAAAAATAAAATAATAATAATTAAAAAAATTATTATAATAATTTTAACTTGCTAATCAAGCAGTGCATTCAGTCCATTGTATGAATGAATTGGATTTTTAAGGTTTAAATGCTCTTTGTGTGAGAAAGTAGGTCTGCTTTGAATAGGGACACCAAGACTTTTTTTTTTATGTTAAAGCATCTTTCTACTGTATGCGTTCTCCATCCATGTTTTTGTATGAAGGTGTAAGCACAGCAAAGGTCCATAGCATGAGTGTCCATTATAATGAAAACTTTTTTAAAAGAGTTTAAAAAAAAACGTACAGATACATTTCTAAGAACTTGGCACATGTGGTTTCATATGATTTTGAAAAGATGATTTTCAAAACCATGTGAACCAACCATTTTCAAGTAACATTTCAGTTGAGTTACTCTTAGTATTGTAATGTGGTGTAACGTAAAAATAAAGTTTTTCTTACATCTTGAGTACATGTGAGTGTACACATTTTAATCGTTGTTTAAAAAATATGCATTGAAGCATTAATTTATAAATAAGTTCAAATTGTCTATTTTTAGGAGACTTGGTAACCATTACACACAGGGTCTGCAGATTTATTTATTTATTTACATGACTTTGAGTTGGCTGACAAGTTATCACATTATAAGTTTTCTGATAAATAATAAGAAAGACTTTTTTTTTTTTGTGCTTATTTTATTATGATATCAGGTCAGTTTGACACCCTGAAATTTTTTACTTCATATTTCCCCATCAAAAAAATAAAATAATAATAATTAAAAAAATTATTATAATAATTTTAACTTGCTAATCAAGCAGTGCATTCAGTCCATTGTATGAATGAATTGGATTTTTAAGGTTTTTTTTTTTTACTAAATGAACAGATAGGACAAAATATGAACACCATGTCACTGACCCATGAAAACAGGTTTTTGCAAATGAGGGTAAAGTTCCGAATTGTCATTATAGCTGAGCTTGTCGGACAATGTCTGTGAGAGATCGTTCTCCACCGCGTTGTGCCCAAGTACCTCATCCAGCCAGACTGGCACTGTCACACTGTGTAGATAAGTAGCTCTCTCTGCGTAATGGGAATCAGGAGATGACAGGAAGAGGGATTGACATTGAACAAACAACAGCAAAAAGAAACGACAACAAAAAAACGTGTCTAATTCCTTCTGTTACTTCCTTTTATAGCGGAATAAACAGGGCCATCTCGTAAATTCCTCCTGAAAAGTATTATTGCTGACAGGTCTGACCTCGGCAAGCCTGCAATGTTTACCCATAACTCACAATTAACAGAGACATTAGAGAGTTCTCCTGAGGATTGCCAGCTTTATTTCTCTCTAACTGGGCAGCACTAAATCTGGAAGAGATCCCAGTTCTGCCATTTACCATCGAAGGGGCGGATTCCACACTGGAGAGAAGAGGCTTCACAGACTGAACACACTTCTGAGCTTTGGGGCTGTTATGGATATGGCGGTGGTAATTATTCAGGCCTTGTTATTGCCCAGAACACCACACCTGCGTCCAGCTCACTGCCTGTTATTAGAATATCAAAAAGGCCACGGAAGAAAAATGTCTTGCACAATTGGAGCTAAATGTGGACTGGGATGTTACGTGTTACGCGAGATTTGTTTTTTTTCCCTGATCAAAGTTTTTCAAACAACTCTGAATAAATCACAGTGCAGTTTATTTTTTGTTTTAACACAGGCATTGAAATGGGTGAAGTGTGTAGCGAATCAGCTCATGGGGAAATATGAATAATTAATCATAACTAGTTATAATTAATTATAAATATTTAGATCCGCTGTAGATATTTACTTGACCTCTCAGGGTCAACTGTCTGTCAATTCTAAGAACGTTAATTTCCTGGTTAAGGGAAATAACTTTCTTACTGCACAACTCTACACAGAGCCTGTAGCATAAATCTGCATGATTAGTGACTCCAGTTATGAGCAAACAATGAACAACGTCAAGTGTGATATAAGTAAGACTTTATTAACTACATAAACACTTAAACTAGTCTAACATACTACATAAACACTTAAACTGGTCTAACATACACAGAAACACTTAAACTGGTCTAACATACACACACACACACACACACACACACACACGCATACAGTTGGTATAGGAAAGGGTTAAAGCTTAAGCAGTAAAGAGCAGAGAAATAAAAATATGAAGTTATGGAACCATTTGATATTCAGCAGATTTACAGCTTGAAGGAAACATCAGATTCTTAGTTCCTCTCGTTTAGATCATCAGAAGACTAATTCATAGATACTAAACATGGTAGGATTACATATAGGTAAGATGACAGAAACGAGTGGTTCCATCACAAGCCGGCGTGAACAGTACACAATATAACGACAACATACACAATGACCTGAAGGATATATGTGTTCATTCAAAGAAAGGTTTTCCTATTAATTAATTAGAGAATAGTCAATTTTGGGGCATTGTGTGTCTTTCCTAAGGGTGAATGAGGTGTGAGTTTTCTCTGCTTGCATTCCTTTGAGCAATAAAACCAGTGATATCAGCCTTGGTTGTCATGGAACCAGAGGCCTGTTCTGCTTTCCTGAGGTGTTACGCATTTCGGGGGAAGGGTCCATAGGTCCTCATATGGCTTGTTAACTGAGGGGTGTTACAGAGTATTTGTTAAATATAGCTAACAAAATATATATTGTGTGTTTGATTGGTCCAGACGCTACAAGTGCCTTTATTTTACTTTGAGATAAATGTGCACCTGTTCATAGATTTGTCAAATCCAATCAAATGCCAGTGGGATAGATCCTCTGACATTTGTTACTACAGCTTTGTGGCTAATTTCCAATGTATTGCTGCCGGCTTATGTCATAGTCAGAGACATTCAAGTATTTATTTATTTCATCATTGCATTTCATGATTTTATTAGATTAGTAACAATTGTGTTGTTTAGAAGCAAATAGGACACGGGCAACCCGAAGACTGAACTGAATTAATGAAGGCTCCATCAACCGATAATCTGTTTTACCACTAGCTCGCTGTTGAATATCAATGAGACAGCGCCGTTTGCTGCTCTTAATGGACTAATCTTTTATGTCTGAGTGTAGTTTATCCCAAATCATCCATGAGAAACGTTGTCAGCGCGAGGGTCTGCTTGTCAAAACACTATGCTGCCGTGGCCTCAGGAAAGGAAAGTTTCCATGTAATTAAACACAGCATATGACAGAGGCAAGGTCTCATTGCTCACTGCACATCAACGTAGAAGTGATAGTTGAACATTTGCATGTTACTAAGCTTCTTCTGCCTATTTTGGTTTCATTTTCAGAGCGGAAATAAAAGAAGCCAGCGTGTGAAGACATGCTAAAAAGCAGCAGATATTTCTGTATGTTTACGCCATGCTCATCCTATTCCACGCACACACACACGTTCATATGCGTGCCCATCTGTGCTCAAATTGAACACTAATGGAATGTTGTCATGTACTATTGCCGTTATTGTCATTGGGAGATAACTGAAAAATATTCGTAGTACCTTAATGGTCAATTACAGGCCCGGTCCAATGGAGATGGTGCTGGGGTCCCACCAGAGAGAAGATAAAGGGCCTAGATGAGCTTGGAGGCCTCCATCAGGAGTGGGTCATTGCGTATAAACTTGTGAGTCAAAATTTGGATGATTTCCCAGCTTCTCCCTGCTCGACTACAGATGAGGTTATTTTTTTCTGTCCGCATTGATGAGAAGCCCTATGGCGTGCCTCTGTTGATTGGAAACCACACGTTAATTTAACAAAGCTCATATATCAAGATCACAGGAGGCCTTTTCTTTATCTCTTTATGCCACTTTTTCTCCCTTCAATTCTCAGTTTGCTCAATTTATGACTTGGGCTGAATTAGGACTTATATTTATACATCAGGGGTTGCTTTTACCATTCTGTTTTGCCCAAATAGATCATCCATGTGTTTTTGGACACTTCAGCTGCACTTAAAAATGTATGTCATTGTATTGCATTGTGCTGTTTTTTTATGTTTAAAAACATTAAAAGAAATTAATGTTTTTATTGAGCAATGGTCCATTATATTGATCAAAAGTGGCAGTAAAGACATTTACATAGCTCTTATATATTTTTGTTTATTTTATTTATTCTATTTTAAATAATTTTCTATTCATCAAAAAGGATTATGTGACTGCTGAAAATTCAGCTTTGCCATCACAGGTATGAATTATATTTTAAAATAATATTCCAATAGAAAGCAGCTTTGTAACAATGTTACATCATATTACAGTTTTTAGTATATTTTGATCTAATAAATGCAACCTAGCATAATAAACTTTCCAAAACTCCTACTGACACCTTACTTTTGAACAGTAGTTGGTAGATGGATGGATGGATTGATGCATATACTACCTTTCAACAGTTAGGCATTTATTGTTTTTAATGTTTTTGAAAGAAGTCTATTATGGTAGGTTGCATTTATTTGATTAAAAATACAGTAAAAACTGTAATATAAATAGTATATATTTTATTTAATATTTAAATATAGATAATAGTATAAATATAGATCTAGATGCATGTACCTTTTTTGCGGTCACTGTATACATCGATCTGTATGCTTTGTCAACTGGCCTTGCAGGCCTTGTAGTTTGAATGTTTGCAGCAGTGTTTGTGTATGTGTGCAAGGGAACAGCTGCCCTTGTCACCTCTCCATCCGTAACAGAGCTGTCGTCTGCTTTTAAATAGATCTGAGTGAATTAACACGGTGCTCCAGGTCGGGTCCACTGGGGCTCTGGTGACAGTAGCGGTGCCCTCCACTAACGCTGGTGGAGGAGGCTTTGGCACGCTGACATGGCTGGCAGGGGCTGCCCAAAATGACTCTACAGGGGCTGGATGCCAGCCAGTCAACTGAAGCCTGGCCAACAGCCCCAGCCCGGACTAAAGTGAAGCGCAGAGAGCCCACTAGAGAACGCGAGAGCCAGCTTTTTCATTTAGCCGTCCAACTGTTTTCCCCTCTCCTCTCAATTGACAGAATAAATGCACCTGCCATTGTGTAATATTGGGCAGATTAGTTTTGGCTGTGATTGAGGAGTTGGTGTCAGAGTGGGGCATCTCTAAGGGGACCCACCCGCAGGAAGTCGGGCTGCTGGGAGCTCTCGTTTGTACTAAATAACATCTTTCTGGCCAGCCATTGGTGTATTGATATTTTGAGGGAAATACAGCCTACTGGTAAAGTTGATTTGGAAAGAATAATGGATCAGGTAATTGGTGTGAGAGGATGTTTGAATGTTATTTTAAACAGCAAATTTTTGCAACAGCAATTATTGCTTTCAGAAATTATTTATTCAATAGTTGAACAACTGTCACGCTACGGCTACTGTGATGGAGCGAGGAGACGAGGAGACACTGGAGTAACTCAAAACACAGTCTTTAATTCCAACTTCGGGTAACACAGGGCAGGCAGACACACGTAGCACTAGGACGAAAAATTAAATACCGGATAATCAACTCGGAAAAGGAAACACTTTAAATACACGACATGACGAGAAACACCTGGGATCGATAAACATAATGGGAACAGGAAACAGGAAGGACCAAATAAGGGCATACTGATACAAGAGGGAAAACAAGAAACACATGGGAAGAAAAACAACAAAATGGGAACACAAGTCTGACAACAACATTATTCAGCTTTTGATAATGTCAACGCTCATCCAGGTAACTGAAATCAGTTATTTCATGTCTCTCACATCACGGACTGGCTTTCTCTTTTTTCATAAAGACAAAATGGACTCCATCTTGTGTCTCACAGATTGTAATGAAAATTACCTCAGAGTGCTTCAGTTTTAATATTATTGTAAAATGGTTGTAGTGTTTGTCTTGTTGCTTTTTTAATGTTGTAATTGTCTGTTTTTTTCTTATTGGACGCTTAATATGCATCAAAATGAAAAATTTTTGTCCATGTGTTTATTTATTTGGTGAGTAGCAGTGTAATAATCAATGAATGGAATGAATGAATCAATCAATCAATCAATCAATCAGTCAATCAATCAATCACTTATTTCTATAGCACATTTAAAAAACAACACAAGTTGACCAAAGTGCTTTACAGACCCTAAATTACGAAACATACACACACACACACACACACCATAAAGCATAACAAAACACTAAACAAAGCTAAGAACAGTTAAAAGCAGCAGAGAATAGATGAGTCTTCAACATAGATTTAAATCACACAATGGAATCACAGGATTTAATATGTAAAGGGAGGCTATTCCAAAGACGCAGTCGCGATCTCCCTTGTCCTTTTTTTTTTTTTTTTTTTTTTTTATGTAAGTAAACTAGGTAAAGAATTTTCTCATTCGTTTTTTCTCATTAAAAAAAACTAGAAAAATAATTTAATAGTAATTAAAAAAGTTTAAAATCATGTACATTCACAAAATCATATTAGTAGCCTAATAAAGGCTATTTTATTCTTACTTATGGAGTGGAGATTTATGTTTTATGGAGTGAGTCGCATCATGGGGGTGGCCATCTTGAGATATTATATCCAGTTAAATACTATTAGCTTTCTTTTGGTAAACATTGTCTAACTCTTTCACTCACAGAATAAATTCATCATGAATGACCTTGAATAAAGCATTTCTACAGTGTCACTTGAAACCAAACTTTGGTGTGATGCTGCATCCACACCACTAGGTGTCACTCTCCAAGAAAAATTCCATACAGAACAACACAAAAAAATACTGTAGTGCACATTTTGAACAAACATTTCTGTAGTAAATTGTTTCTGTGCTATACTGAGACTGAGTGGACAGATATGTCTGTCTACTGTAAGTTCTTGTAGATATTCAGGTTGACATGAAGGTATTGTGCAATGCTAGCATGTATTTAGCAATAACTAAGCTGTGACGAGCACTGATCATTTTGTGAACTGTTGCGTCTGGTTAACATAAATTGTGGGTGTTTTTCTCGCTCAAAAACTCATCAGTTTTACAATGGTTTTGTACAAACACCTTAACCTCCACAATCTCCAGCACTCTTTCTGTTTTCTTTGAGTAAAGGACTCCTCTATAAAGGAGAGTTTTTACTATCTTCCTTCCTATCAGTGCCGTGTGGCGTGTTGGAATTAGACATCACTTAAGAATACTTACGCCAGCGTCTCACTAGCGCATGGAACCTTTTTTCAATATGTAATTACTGGAACCGTACAAATGTCTCATGCATATTCATGTGGATTTTAATTAAGCCCATCTCTTCACAGTTTGTGCCTTTGCATCCTGAAAAGTTGCTTCCTCACACTCTGCAGGCTTCACACATGCAGAAACGCTCACAGGCATATTAGTATGTGTGTCCGTCAGCCTGGAATATACAAAATGCACAAAACCACAGCAAAATGAATGGACATGAACACACATATAATGTATAACAGGCATGAAGTTGTTGCATTTTGTCATCCTTCCCACTGACTATCTTCCCTGGGTAGGTACTTTCCATTTCTGCTTTTGGCGACTGTAAGTTTAGCCATTTTGTGATATCTACAGCTGTTCTGTTAGCCTAGAGAGACACAGAAAGACAGTCAAGCTCTGTGCATTGTTTTATTAGCCCTGAGAGAGGAGAGAAAGGCTCAGTAGCATATGCTTGTAGACAGATCAGAGACAGACAGTGCCGTGTGACTCATCAACAATTAAAATGGACATATATTGTGTTAAACAACAAGATTTGGGTCTGTAACCATGATAGAAAAATATCTCTTTCTCGACGATTGTGTAAAAAGCCACCTTATAGAAATACCTAAATTAGCACTTGTTATAAATGGGCCGAGAGCTGTGATACTACTGACTGTGCACTCGTTTGTTGTGATAGGTTTGGCAGTACAAACTCTATAAACACTTGAAGAACTCTTACACTTATTCTGTAGTGAAAACACACACATGCTGATGATAAGGACAGGAGGGAGAAAATATGCTAGCATAAAGCCACTTGGCACTTCGCGCTGATAACAATCCGCAGGGTTTCAGAAGGCCAACAGCGCCATCTACTGAGAGAGCAGAGGATATGTAGTGAAAGGGAGAGGGAGAGTTGGACAAACACCAACTCAGTAGGAATTCTCAGATAATAATCAGTTTCTCTGGGCTTGTGAAACTGGCTCATTAAGCCTTCTTTTTAACTGAAAATATAGGGAGTGATTAAAGCTGCATTACTGAGTGGGCACAAAATGGCTAACCTCCGGCCACCCACTGCTCCTAGGTGTCTGGCACGAGGTTCTGCACGCAGCGTAATGTCTTCACTTTGAGAGCAGCAAATCCATCACCTGCTTGTTTATCTACTTTCCTCTGGCAGCCTTATCAATCAGTGTTTAACCATCACACTGGCATATTTTTCTTTTAAATATCATTAAATGCAGCGGGCCAGACCTATCAGTGGGCACACCATCTCCTCACCCTCCTTTGGGTTCAGCTCACTGCGGCGGGCCAAGGTGGGTCGAAACCGGGTGCCTTTCATTTAACCTCCGGCTGACGCAAGATGGCAGATTATCTATGCTGGCAAACCTGAAATTTAGTTCACCCAGGAATGAGCTTTGTCATATTATAATGTTTTTCCAAACCTGTTTGACTTTGTTTCTTTGTGTAGAAGACAAATGGAGAAAGTATGAAGGCCGTGCTGGTTGTTCTTTTACATGCAGTTACAATAAATGGGGACTTAGGCTTTCAAGCTTTAAAAAAGGATGCAAAAGTATCTATAAAAGTGGTGGTAAATGGTGACAGAATGTTCATTTTTGGGTGAGCTAATCCGTTGCACAGAGATGTTTATTAAAAATGGAGAAACTGGTTTAGTGATGTCACTTGGGTTCGGCATTAGCATACGCAATTAAGGCTGGGGAGGGCATATGGAATGGAGCGAAGCTGGTGTCATTGGGCATAATTGCTTCAGGAGGACATAATTGGGCCGCTGGTTGATTTTCAAAGGCTCATCCCTCCGTTGTCGTGGACACAGCCTGTGGACTTTGGCCTGATGCCAAGTAGGCTCTTAAAGAACACACAATATCTCTATTTCTCTCTGTCTCTAAATGGAGGAAGAATACAATGAATCACTCAAGCAGGTGCTAAAGTCAACCTTGACTTTTACTCAACATCCTGTGCTGGAAAAACTGAAAGACTGTCTGTGTGCGCATGTGATTTTTTCCCCCACTATAGTTGATTTTTTTTTATCTGTATTTGATTATTACATTAGATCTAATATTAGAACATACACAATTTCAGAGCTATATTTATGTGTGTTCCATTGTTTCTCAGAAAAAGTGTGTTTATGAAAGGTCACAGAATTACCTTGTATAGCTTTATTATTACTATTATTATTACACCTCAAATTTGCACATAATATACAGTACCTGTACATACAAAAACTGTCTATTGTAATATACGTGCACATAAAACTGTCAATTTATATATTTTTATTCCTTATTTACTTTTTATTATCTGTGTTTTTTGTTCTGTCACTGTCATTCTGTTACACTGAAGCTTCTGTCACGAAAACAAGTTCCTCGTATGTGTAAACATACCTGGCAATAAAGCTCTTTCTGATTATTAATCTTTATATAAAGATTATTTAATCTAATTCTCATATATAAATTTGGTGTTTAAATATAGAACATTCCTTATATGTACATTTAATTTTTCCGGCCTCTTATTGCTACCTGTCCCAACTTTTTTGGAATGTGTAGCTCTCATGAAATCCAAAATGAGCCAATATTTGGCATGACATTTCAAAATGTCTCACTTTCAACATTTGATATGTTATCTATATTCTATTGTGAATAAAATATAAGTTTATGAGATTTGTAAATTATTCCATTCCTTTTTTACTCACAATTTGTACAGTGTCCCAACTTTTTTGGAATTGGGTTTGTATTAATATGTATATAAAAATCGAATTACTGTATTTAATTACAATATATCATGTTTCACGTGAATACATTTCATATAATAATACTATATATTGTGTGTGTGTGTGTGTGTGTGTGTGTGTGTGTTTGCGTGTAATATTAATAAAAACATTTAAGATAATGTATACAATTAAAATGGATGAATCGACTGAATAAATTATTCATTTTTGCAGGAAAACGATAGCATACAGAGCAAAACCATTTCTGATTTATTTAGCATTTGGACCTTAGTCAAACTTATGCTTCCAATGCTATTCATCATACTCATATTTCACTAAAACCTCATCAATGTTGGCCAGCAAGGTAACTTTACCTTGAAGACATATCTAAATCAGCACAATCCGGAATGTTCTATACCTCCCAGAAATCCAAATGGTTAGGTTTGCAAGGCATAACGACACATGATCAACAAACATAGGCTGGAAGTGACAGTTCTGTCAACTGGCCCCAAACTTTCTCAAACTGGGCCAGAGCCATCCGTATTGTTGAGCCCTGCGTGTGTGGGTGGCGTGTTTTAGAATGGTGTTATCACACGCACTGTGATGTTATCAGCGTTCAAGATGCAGCAGAGGACCAAAGCGCACTACCTGAGTTGTTTTTCAGGCAGCGAGGCCAGAAAAATTAAAAGATCGGACTACAGATTTGTTTCTGAAGCCTTGAAGGTGTGGTCAGATGATCGAGCGAACATGAAGATATGTATAGTTGTGCACATGTGTATATATCTCTTGGTGGCCTGTACGGCGTGCAGGCCTTCCGGCTGGCGACCCGGTCCAAACATCGTGGCCTGACATTTTTATCATTCGTCAGCGCAGAGCAAGATAAATCTGGCCTCCCGGCAGCCCTGGCAGCCTCCCGCTATCTTGTCACATTCCAGACAGTCGGGGTCGGTGGGCTGAGCCAAGCCAGGCCGGGCTGGGAGGGGAATCAGGGCCAGGTAATCCATTACTGTCCGGGGGCACGTCTCCACGCATACGGATTTAATATCAGCCTGCCGAGAGTTATGAGCCATCCCCATCCACAAACACATACCTGACTTATGCAAAATGACAGGCCCACAGCTGGAGGATTTGGTCCCACTGTATTTTCTCTCTTTTGTGGGTGAGTGTGAGTTTTTTTTTTCTCCTTTGGCTCTTATGGTTGGTGTCTCACCCTCTCAATCTCCTACGTGTCCTTTACCAGCAAAGGCTGGACTGTGTTCAGGAGGCATGTAAACGGACCGCAGAGATGCCTTTCATCCTGACCCATTTCCATGGGAAAGGCAAAGTGACCTGGCTACAGAAGTGCACTGGCACTCACGTCAGAGGCCTGTGACCCTGAGATGTATCCCCCAAGAGAATGTTTTCTCTTGAGAAGAACAGAGATACCTAGGCTCTGTGTAACTCTCTGTATTAGCCACAGACAAACACATGCAGAAAGCCCCATTGCCATCAGCATGGATGGGCATGTCCTAGTTCTAGCCCTTGCAATGTGAGGCCAAACTTTGTGCAAGAGGAAGCGCTCAGGAAGAAGGGTGAGAATGTCTCAGGTGGCACATTTGTCCCATGCTAAAAAAGGACATGGAAGTGGATTTTATGGAAGCCCATTTCTGCCTCAAAGAAAAAAAAAAGGTTAATTGTGAGATAAAGTTCAAAATAAAAAAAATAAAAAAATCAAGTCAAAATGTCAGTTAAACTGTAACGATATAGTGTAAAAAAAAAATGAAGTTGCAGTTGGGGTGATTAAACGTTTTGAGATATAAAGTCATAATTGTGAGATATAAAACCTTAATTTACAAGAAATATTCAAAATTATGAGAAATAAAGTTGCAATTATGAATGCTGAACTATTTTTGATAGTTATAAAAAATAAATTTGAGATTAAAAATTTATATTGTGAGATATAAAGTTTATTATTAGAATTTCAAGAAATAAATATGCAATTAATTGTGAGAAATATAACCATTTTATATAAATAGTAATAATTTTAGATTAAAAATTGGAAATAAAAAAAACTATTTTGAATTAAAACTGATAAAATAAAAAGTTGAGATGTAAAGTTACATTATGAGAAAGTTGCAATTGTGAATAAATTACAAGAAATAAACTGGTTATGAGAAGTTGCAGTTGTTAAAGGGATAGTGCACGCAAAAATGAAAAAAATTGGATGTTTATCTGCTTACCCCAAGGGCATCCAAGATGTAGGTGACTTTGTTTCTTCAGTAGAACACAAACGAAGATTTTTAACTCAAACCGTTGCAGTCTGTCAGTCATATAATGCAAGTGGATGGGAATCACGACTTTGAGAGTCAAAAAAACACACAAACAAAACCAAATTAAACCCTGCGGCTCGTGATGATACATTGATGTGTAAAGACACGAAACAATCGGTCTGTGCAAGAAACGGAACAGTATTTATATAGTTTTTTTTAACCTCTGATTCACCGCAATGTCCGAACTGTCCTGAGCGCATTCTCAACAGCCGACTTCTTCTTCTTGCTTTACGGCGGATCGCAGACTTATAAGTGCATTACCGCCACCTATCTCTCAAATGGACCATTGACACTCCTAATTGAGATTGTAGATAGAGAGACATTTCCATTTATGAGTGTTTTTTGTGTTTTTGCTTTCCTACTATTCTATTATGTGCTGATATATTACATTCAGTATAGGAGTGGTATACATGACAAGAAGTTCCCCTTCGGGAACTCGAGCTGCGTCGGAAAATGCTAGGGGAACGCCTTCAGCGATACCAAGCTCTGAATCATATGTGTAATCAGTCGAACGATGGGCGAGACGTCCGCGGCGGGTGACGTCATGACCAGGAAGCTTTAAAAGCACGTGAGGTGCCACCGGCGCTAGCTTTCTGTCATTCAGCGAAGCTCTCTGTGTGTGTCGGTCACGATTTATGTTCTGTGAGTCTTATTTATTGTTGTCTGTCCAAAGTCTATAAGCTCCAGCTATGTCTAAGCTCATGCAAGGACAAAGCATTTCAAGGGCGAGAGCAGGCCACGTTGTAGGTTGTGTGTTCCTCCCTGCCCAAAGATAAAGTTATATCACGAGTGGGGACACACACAGCCTGTGCGTGGTTTGCTTGCGAGCGAAGCATAGTTGTTACTGCCTTGCTTCGCTCTCAGAGGGCTCCGAGGAGTTGTCCGTGCCTGTGATCTTGCGATTGCGGTCCCGCTGCTGCTGAGGCGGCGGCGTGGACATCTCGTTCCCCTAGCGTTTTCCGACGCAGCTCGAGTTCCCGAAGGGGAACGTCCCAGGTTACGTATGTAACCATGGTTCCCAGAGGGAACGAGACGCTGCGTCGCAAGGCCATACTTCCGGCATCCCTACTAGAGCTTGCTTCACTCCTAAGAAGCTAGCGCCGGTGGCACCTCACGTGCTTTTAAAGCTTCCTGGTCATGACGTCACCCGCCGCGGACGTCTCGCCCATCGTTTGACTGATTACACATATGATTCAGAGCTTGGTATCGCTGAAGGCGTTCCCCTAGCGTTTTCCGACGCAGCGTCTCGTTCCCTCGGGGAACCATGGTTACATACGTAACCTGGGACGTTTTTAGCTCATAGACTGTCTTCCCCTGGTGGTTAGAGCTGGTTTGAACTGGTTTGCATGATTTTGACACATCCTGTGTTTGCTGCATCTTAGTTCTGAGAAATCATTTGTGACATCTGTAGAGGTCGCAGCCAAAGGGGGAGGGGGAATATCTATATAAAACACCCACAGAGATATTGGTTTTGGTCTTCTCACTGCAGAATCTCTGTATGTCAGGTGACCTTCTTGCAAGAATAACCTTCCTACTTTTCTGATAACATTGGTCTCTGAGTTTTATTCCACCTCACCACAAAGTTGGAAAATATTTTTCAATGACACTATATACATTTTTAGGCCTATTATATATTATATCAGCTATATAAACTAACTTCACTTTCATTTGCACTGATCTTAGTTTTTGCACTGATTAAGCAAGTTTTTTATTTTTATTTTTTATTTTACTTATCTTCTTTCATGGACAGTTGCTGTGTAAATGTGTTTAAATTCATATTTTTCAATCCTTTAATCTTCGGCAGTGAATTGTGCTGACTCTCTCAATCACGTATTGAGAGTGAAAGTCAATCACAATATTTTTTATGCTTCAAACATGTGAATGGCTGTTCACTACTGATGTCACACTTTTATATGCACATGCTCCATGAACTTAGGATCAAAGCCCGAGTTGACAGAAGAAAGTTGATGATCAGCAATTCAGCATCATATTAAACAAAGCCTGACTGCATTTGTTTGGTTTGTCAACTCAAACCTAATCCTGTAACCCTGAGTTTGTTCAGCCACCATCATGGGTCATTCACAGTTTGTATCACTCCGATCATCTGTGAATCATTCTGCAATTTAGGGTACATTTCATATCCTTTGATGATAATTATATTTTTCCTAACAATTTACTTATTATACATAAAAGAAAAGCATATATAAAACCTGCATAGTCTTCACTGTATGAATTAACTATGCTACAAAATCTATTCGGTCAATAGCATCGAGTGATTTTTTATTTGTCTTTTGTTGTCTGAGATGGGGATGTAAAGATTAACTGCGAGCCGGCTGAAAATCGATTCAAATATGTGACGATTCAAATCGTGTGAGATGCCAAACAAATTGCGATACAATTGGAGTAGGAGTTTATATGAATGTATCGCTGAGGGGAACTGACTATCTTTAGAAATGTTTATGTTATGTTTCTTTTCATCTTGCCTCTGAACAATGCATATTAAAGTAGTGTTCATAAGCACAGCTCTGCTTTGTTTACAGTGGTAACCCAGGAAACACTGTATGATTGCTGTTCATGAGCGCCCCCTGCTGTCAGAGAGTGAATCTGTGTCTCATTCAGCTCGTCTGCTGTTTCGTTCAGATAGGTTTTATGTAGTATAGTTCCACAAAACTAAAGTCAGACCATTTTGTTTTTGCTTCAAATTTCGAAATTATACAATCTAATTTAGATTAAAAACTTTAATCTAAATTGCATTGCAATAGTCCAGCCTGGATAGAACAAGAGCTTGAACGAGGAGTTGTGTTGCATGTTCTGAAAGAAAGGGCCTGATCTTCCTAATGTTGTATAAAGCAAGGACCGGGCAGTTTTAGCAATGTGGTCTGAGAAATTCAGCTTATCATCAATCACAACTCCAAGGTTTCTAGCTGTTTTTTGGTTCAAAAAACACATTATTTTCCACATACTGTACATTATTGTTTCTTCTCTATGCCCCGCCTTTCTGAAACGCATCGATTTTTACAAAGGTCATCGTTCTGAAAAGCGAGGTGTGCTCTGATTGGCCAGCTATCTATGCCCTGTCCGGACTGAGCAACGAGACAAAAATATTACAACCCATTATAAACTTAAATATAAAAAACGTACTTACAGTCTGTGAGTCAGAACAGCCGGCATTGTAGTCTACTCTCCCAGGATCAGGAAACAGTCCTCCATAAAATGCACTGTACACATCTGAATATTTGGGTTGAACTGTTCTGGATAGTTAACCTCTGATTTCTAGTCGTGTCCTCTTTTGGAATTTCAAACAAAGTAGTTTCGCTTTCACAACTAAACACACGGCGGGCTAGAGTGAGCGGCGGCTGGCAGCCTAGAGTGAGCGGAGGCGGGCGGCAACAACAATACTACAGCGAGAATAAAAGTTACGCCTTATTTCTTTGCGTGAACATTTGGTCGGCGTTATGCAAATCTTCCCACGTAGTAACGTAGACATGTGGGGGCATGTTAGAATGAGCCGTTTTAGGTAGGAGTGGTTGACTCTTAACTTTTATAAAGAATATCTCTTTGGATTTGAGACTTTAGTCTTTGCAACTTTACAGATCTTCTTTATGCACCAAGAGCTTGTAACACTTCAAAGAGAAAGGAAAAATGGAAATTGCACCATATGACCCCTTTAATTACCAACACACTTTCTGTTCTCCCTGATTTCTTCTTGTGTATTTATACTTCTTGTTTTGTTCAGTACAGTGTCTGGTATTGTTTGTAATTAGAGGTTGGTATGTAATGTAATTTATTTGTTATGTCGAGATGTTATGTAATTTTAACGGCATATTTTCTCATATTAACGAGATGTTACATCGTTAAAACAACATCTTTTTCTCATTAAAACGACATATTTTTCCATAATAACGAGGGGATATGTTGTTAAAATGACATAATTATCTCGTGAAAATCCCAGTCCATCAACCCGGCCTCCGCTGGCCTCTGTAGATCCCTCAGGTCACCCTCAGCTCGCCAAACCCGGTAGGTCATTCACGTCCTACTCCATCGGCATGTCTCCATCAGTCGGCCCCTTGGTGTCACCAGCCCTATTTCCACCATGGCTCCTCTCTCCATGGACTCCACCATTGGCCTGCTCCTGGCTCCTTCCTGGTCCTTAGAACTGTCACTCCTTCTTTTTGCCTGCCCCTCATCTGCCCGTCATCCACCTCCAGAGCCCCTACCCTCCCTCAGTTGGGCTGCTCCACGGTGCAAGGATGTTCTCTGTTCTCCCTGATTTGTCCTTGTGCATTTAAACTCCTTGTTTAATTCAGTTCAGTGTCCAGTATTGTTTGTAAATAGAGGTTGGTTTTCCCCTGCGTTTACTCCTTGGATTTATTAAAAGAACTCTCTTGGATTCCATTCTTTTGTCGTGTGCTTTATACTTAGCAACCTGTGACATTGATACTAGAATGAAACACAAATAAAATATTACATGTCAGTTTGTTTGTTTTTCAACACCTACAACATCTATTGCTGTTTGATTCTGGCCATTGCTATTCAGGTCATTGTTAACATCCGCAAGAAGCAGGTGAGTTTCCTGGAACAGAGAACAAGGTCGTCATATACTCTCAGACTGGCTAAAAAGGTAGGACTCATCTCCTCAATAATAAATAATTACATTTAAATGGTCTACTGTTTATGTACAAAGTGCATACAGTAAAGATTGTTTATTATATTATTTCTTACTTTAATGATACTATTAAATACTGTAAATACCTACTGTAGCTGAAAAAAATTAAATCACTTTATTTAATTTGCATCTTTCTTATTTGTTCTATTGTTTGTTTGTTTTTGCATCTTTGACGCAACTATTATTATTATTAATAATAATAATATTTTTATTTTTTAATAGCACAGATAAAATAAACCAAAAATAACTACCATGTGTTTTGATATATTGTTATTGTGAAATAAAATTACTCTAATCGTGAAATACGATTTTGGTCATATCGCTGGCCCCTAGATTACACTACAAAATGTGTTTTGTGTTAACACCTATTGCTGAGTAACTTGAAATACAGACATAATGTCTGTCATGCTCTTTGATGCATTCTTTTTGATAACAGTAATTAAATTAAATCGCAAGTCACATTGTAGGAGCCTATTTTGCTTCAGTGCCATATTTTGATTCGTGATATTCATATTTTGATTGATATATGAGATTCAGTACCATATTTTGCATATCATGTGATGCATTTCAGCTTTTAATATTTGTTTTACTGCTTTCATTTGTAAACTTACTGTACTCATGTATTCACTTTTATGGAATGCCAAACCTGACAAAATTAGAAATAAATAAATATACAAAGAAATGTAAAAATAAATAAATATATAGATAAATATACAAATACGGAAAATTTCCTTATTTATGTATATTTGTTTATTTTTCCACATTTTATTTATTCTTTTATTTATTTATACATTTATTTATTTCCACATTTATGTATTTATTTACGTATTTATTTCTACATTTCTTTGTCCATAATGAGGAAGACATGTTTTACCTCAGGAATAGTAATCGAGTCAGAGTAGGTGAGGGGTAAGCTTTGAGGCCACAGTGACATCTTGTGGTACCCAAATTAAATACAAGAACTATAGCCTACATGACGTGCCTGTTGATAGTGGGATGAATGACTTAAGCCTAGTTCACACTACACGACTTCAAACGTCGGCAGATCATTGTGCTGTTCAAACATGACTTGATTGTCTGTCTTGAAGTCGCTGTGGTGTTCACACTACGTGACACTATGTAAATGATCCACAACAGGGGGTGACACACTACACGAGCTGACAACAATTCTGTCACCCAATGACTCTATCAGTTCCCCAAACCACGTTTTGTCAAGAAAACACACGCGAAAAGTTGAATGGTAATGACGCGAAACAACAAGTGAAAAAGGAGTTGTTTATTTGAAAATAGATGTCGAGAAGAAATTAGTGCTAATTAGAAATGAGCTGTTTGTGTGATGATTTGTTCTGAAAAATTCCGCTCCATTACTTGGGTGCAAACTTTTCTTAAAGCCACGTTGCTGCTGCTTTTTTTTTTCAAAGCCACTAGAAGGCAAGCCTGCAACCTTTAGCCAAAAAAGCGGTAACGGCTAATGCTAACGCTTCCACTTTGACAGTACGTGGGAAAGGAGACAATAGGCTGTTTTTTAAATGGATATCAATGGAGGAGAGGCTTCAATATGCTGAATAAACAGCTTTTCAGAGGAACAGCTTATCATTTAATGAATTGACAGCCTATCGTCTAATCTTCAACATGTTTTACACTAAACAATACTTTTGGATTGAACTATTTTTAGAGTTTACACCTGGTGGGATTCAGCTTACAGCACTTCTCATTCATTCCTATGGTATCCGTAAACGGCGATTGAGTGTCGCACAACTCTGACTGAAATTCAATGACGTCAAGACTGTAATGTGATTAGTTATTAAGGCACACATGATCCAAGTTGACTGTTACACTATCCCCAATAGTGAATAATACAGACCCTTGTATCTCCCAATACGCTCCGGAGTGGTATTCGAGTGTATCTCATCATGCATCATGTTCTGGAAATAAATTGTGAAACTTTTTGACGAGATAAATAATAACTCCAAAATTATTAAGAATTCACTTTTGGCAGCAGAAAGAGCTTATCAAGAGCTTTCATTTGATATATGTATATATATATCTCCATTTCGCCCAAAATATCAGTTACACCCTTCTGGTTCTCACACCTAGATATAACAGCCACATTTTTGACTGTAGAGGAAGTAACAGTACATCAGTCTAGATGCAAATTGTAATCTACGAGATTCTGTGTACTGTTTTTTTGGTCCAATATGTAATATCTCTGTCTTATCCAAATTTAATAGGAGAAAATTATTGGTTGTTCAGTCTTTTACATTTTTAACACACTCTGTTAGCTTAGATCATTTAGAAGTTTCATCTGGTCTTGTTGAAATATATAGTTGAGTATCATCAGCATAACAATGGAAACTAATCCCGTATATTCTAATAATATTACCAAGGGGCAACATGTATATTAAAAATAGCAAAGGGCCTAGGACAGATCCTTGTGGCACTCCATACTTTACTGGATTTAATTCCCCATTTAAATAGACAAAGTGATAGCGATCGGAAAGGTAGGATCTAAACCATCTTAAAGCCTGCCCTTGAATACCTGTATAGTTTTGTAATCGATCTATGAGTATGTCATGATCTATAGTGTCGAACGCAGCACTATGGTCAAGTAAAACTAGCAATGAGATGCAGCCTTGGTCTGACGCAAGAAGCAAGTCATTTGTAATTTTAACAAGTGCAGTTTCTGTGCTATGATGGGGCTTGAAACCTAACTGAAATTCTTCATAGATATTTTTTGCAGGAAGGAGCACAATTGAGCAGACACCATTTTTTCAAAAATTGTAGACATAAACGGAAGATTTGAAATGGGTCTGTAATTTGCCAGTTCACTAGAATCTAGTTGTGGTTTCTTAATAAGAGGCTTAATAACCGCCAGCTTAAATGGTTTTGTGACATGAACTAACGATAACGACGAGTAAATAATATTGAGAATCGGTTTTTCTGCTACAGGTAACAACTCTTTCAGTAATTTAGTGGGTACAGGATCTAATAAACATGTTGTTGGTTTAGATGCAGTGATATGTTTATTTAGATCTTCCTGTCCTATAGTTGTAAAGCACTACAGTTTTTCTTTGGGTGCAATGAATGAAGCTGAATTACAAAAAACTGTTGATTCTACATTTGTTGTTGTATTTATGATGTATTATGATGTATGATGATCTATTTTATCAGTGAAGAAATTCATAAAGTAATTACTACTAAACTGAGGGAATATTTAGTTTGGGTGACGTCTGATTATTTGTTAATCTAGCCACTGTGCTAAATAAAAACCTTGGATTGTTTTGGTTATTTTCTTTGAGTTTGCAAATATGCTCGGCCCTGGCAACTTTTAAAGCCTGTCTATAGCTGTACATACTGTTTTTCTATGCAATTCTAAAAACTTCCAAGTTAGTTTTTCTCCATTTGCCTTCAAGATTACGAGTTCCCTTTCGATACTTCACTCGAACTGCGTCTTGCTTAGACGCATATGGGAAAAAAAGCCCTTTTCTCCACTCCATGTTCTTTCATTGACACTGAAACTGCACAGCCATTGGTTCGTGCAGTGCTTAGAAAAACGAACCAATGGCGACGAAGCCCACCAAAGCCCGCCATCTGCCTATATAAGTGGGCGCTCGCCACAGGATTCTCAGATTTCTTCTCCTTCAGCGACGACTCAACACTCATCACTGATCCTGAAAGCCTGCTCGCCGTTGACACGCCTTCGCAGCTGGAATCGGGACCTCTCAGCACAGCTGACCTGCTTCTCCGCCGCTACAGCGACGCAGTAGTTCCGGTCCGTTTCCCCTGCCACCATCCGGCGATTCTAAAAGAGCTTATTTCTAGCAGATAAGCCCTAAAAGAGCAAATTCTAGCGACGTTGTTGCAAATGTCACTCTGCGAGTGTGGCTCGTGCAGGGAACCTTGCACGATGCAGAAGAGCAATGAGTATGTCATCTGTCTGGGCAGACCCCAGGCCGAGGTGGACCTCTTCGCCTCAGAAGACAACTCTCACTGCCCAATCTATTTCTCAAAGACCAGGGATGCGTTGGCCCACGATTGGCCCAACCTCCTTCTCTATGCTTTTCCCCCGATTGCTCTGATCCCACGGGTAATCAGGCGAGTGAGGGAACAAGAACACAGGGTTCTCCTGGTGGCCCTCCTTTGGATGAACCAGCTGTGGCTATCGGGGCTAACTCAGCTACTGATAGCGGCCCCTTGGCCTGTTCCACTGAGACATGATCTCCTCTCTCAAGCGAACGGGACATTAAGGGCATCCTCGGCCTGACCAGGTGGACCTCTTCGCCTCAGAAGACAACTCTCACTGCCCAATCTATTTCTCAAAGACCAGGGATGCGTTGGCCCACGATTGGCCCAACCTCCTTCTCTATGCTTTTCCCCCGATTGCTCTGATCCCACGGGTAATCAGGCGAGTGAGGGAACAAGAACACAGGGTTCTCCTGGTGGCCCTCCTTTGGATGAACCAGCTGTGGCTATCGGGGCTAACTCAGCTACTGATAGCGGCCCCTTGGCCTGTTCCACTGAGACATGATCTCCTCTCTCAAGCGAACGGGACATTAAGGGCATCCTCGGCCTGACCTATGGGTCCTGCACCTCTAGCTGCTTGATAGTGGCCCCTTGGCCTGCTCCGCTAAGACAGGATCTCCTCTCTCAAACGAACGGACATTATGGCATCCTCGGCCCGACCTATGGGCCCTGCACCTCTGGCCGCTCTACGGGAGCCCTCGTGCCTCCCAGAGCGAGTCTTAAACACAATTTTGGATGCTAGAGCTCCGTCTACGAGACACCTCTATGCCTTAAAGTGGTCTTTTTTCTCTGCTTGGTGTCGAAACCGCGGCAAAGACCCCCTTACTTCCGATTTGGCAGAGGTGTTGTCATTTCTACAAGAGCTGCTGGATGAGGGACATTCCCCATCGACGCTCAAAGTCTATGTGGTGGCTATAGCGGCCTCTCATGCCCCTATTGAGGGTCAATCGGTGGGCAGAAATAATTTTTCTGCTACAGGTAACAACTCTTTCAGTAATTTAGTGGGTACAGGATCTAATAAACATGTTGTTGGTTTAGATGCAGTGATATGTTTATTTAGATCTTCCTGTCCTATAGTTGTAAAGCACTACAGTTTTTCTTTGGGTGCAATGAATGAAGCTGAATTACAAAAAACTGTTGATTCTACATTTGTTGTTGTATTTATGATGTATTATGATGTATGATGATCTATTTTATCAGTGAAGAAATTCATAAAGTAATTACTACTAAACTGAGGGAATATTTAGTTTGGGTGACGTCTGATTATTTGTTAATCTAGCCACTGTGCTAAATAAAAACCTTGGATTGTTTTGGTTATTTTCTTTGAGTTTGCAAATATGCTCGGCCCTGGCAACTTTTAAAGCCTGTCTATAGCTGTACATACTGTTTTTCTATGCAATTCTAAAAACTTCCAAGTTAGTTTTTCTCCATTTGCCTTCAAGATTACGAGTTCCCTTTCGATACTTCACTCGAACTGCGTCTTGCTTAGACGCATATGGGAAAAAAAGCCCTTTTCTCCACTCCATGTTCTTTCATTGACACTGAAACTGCACAGCCATTGGTTCGTGCAGTGCTTAGAAAAACGAACCAATGGCGACGAAGCCCACCAAAGCCCGCCATCTGCCTATATAAGTGGGCGCTCGCCACAGGATTCTCAGATTTCTTCTCCTTCAGCGACGACTCAACACTCATCACTGATCCTGAAAGCCTGCTCGCCGTTGACACGCCTTCGCAGCTGGAATCGGGACCTCTCAGCACAGCTGACCTGCTTCTCCGCCGCTACAGCGACGCAGTAGTTCCGGTCCGTTTCCCCTGCCACCATCCGGCGATTCTAAAAGAGCTTATTTCTAGCAGATAAGCCCTAAAAGAGCAAATTCTAGCGACGTTGTTGCAAATGTCACTCTGCGAGTGTGGCTCGTGCAGGGAACCTTGCACGATGCAGAAGAGCAATGAGTATGTCATCTGTCTGGGCAGACCCCAGGCCGAGGTGGACCTCTTCGCCTCAGAAGACAACTCTCACTGCCCAATCTATTTCTCAAAGACCAGGGATGCGTTGGCCCACGATTGGCCCAACCTCCTTCTCTATGCTTTTCCCCCGATTGCTCTGATCCCACGAGTAATCAGGCGAGTGAGGGAACAAGAACACAGGGTTCTCCTGGTGGCCCTCCTTTGGATGAACCAGCTGTGGCTATCGGGGCTAACTCAGCTACTGATAGCGGCCCCTTGGCCTGTTCCACTGAGACATGATCTCCTCTCTCAAGCGAACGGGACATTAAGGGCATCCTCGGCCTGACCTATGGGTCCTGCACCTCTAGCTGCTTGACGGGAGCCTTCGTGCCTCCCAGAGCGAGTCTTAAACACAATTTCGGAGGCTAGAGCTCTATCTATGAGACACCTTTACGCCGTAAAGTGTTTTTTTTTCTCAGCTTGGTGTCTAAAGCGCGGCAAAGACCCCCTTACTTCCGATTTGGCAGAGGTGTTGTCATTTCTACAAGAGCTGCTGGATGAGGGACATTCCCCATCGACGCTCAAAGTCTATGTGGTGGCTATAGCGGCCTCTCATGCCCCTATTGAGGGTCAATCGGTGGGCAGAAATAACGCGATCATCCGCTTCCTGAAGGGTGCTAGGAGGCTGAATCCGCCTCGTCCCCCTACCGTCCCTTCGTGGGACCTGCCCACTGTGCTGAGGGTCCTGAAGGGCCCCGCTTTCGAGCCGCTACAGTCTGCCAACATTAGGTTGCTATCACTGAAGACTGCTCTGCTTCTAGCACTGGCATCAGTAAAGTGAATAGGGGACCTGCAGGCGCTCTCTATTAGCTCTGCCTGCCTGGAATTCAGGCCTAACGACGCTAAAGTCGTCCTGAAACCAAGGCACGGTTACATACCTAAAGTGCTCTCCACTCCGTTCAGAGCACAGGTCATTACGCTCTCTGCACTTCCTCCAACTGAAGAGGACAGAGAGCTATCTCTGCTCTGCCGTCAGAGCTTTGAGAATCTATATTGAGCGTTCCGCTCCTTATAGGCCATCGGAACAACTCTTTGTCAGCTTCGGTAACCGCACCAAAGGGCTTCCAGTTACGAAGCAAAGACTCTCTAGATGGATAGTAGACTCCATCTCGCCAGCGTACTCTTCCCATTGGAGTACGGGCCCACTCGACTAGAGGCATCGCCTCGTCTTGGGCATGGTCCAGTGGTGTGTCCGGGTAATCAGGCGAGTGAGGGAACAAGAACACAGGGTTCTCCTGGTGGCCCTCCTTTGGATGAACCAGCTGTGGCTATCGGGGCTAACTCAGCTACTGATAGCGGCCCCTTGGCCTGTTCCACTGAGACGGGATCTCCTCTCTCAAGCGAACGGGACATTAAGGGCATCCTCGGCCTGACCTATGGGTCCTGCACCTCTAGCTGCTTGACGGGAGCCTTCGTGCCTCCCAGAGCGAGTCTTAAACACAATTTCGGAGGCTAGAGCTCTATCTATGAGACACCTTTACGCCGTAAAGTGTTTTTTTTTCTCAGCTTGGTGTCTAAAGCGCGGCAAAGACCCCCTTACTTCCGATTTGGCAGAGGTGTTGTCATTTCTACAAGAGCTGCTGGATGAGGGACATTCCCCATCGACGCTCAAAGTCTATGTGGTGGCTATAGCGGCCTCTCATGCCCCTATTGAGGGTCAATCGGTGGGCAGAAATAACGCGATCATCCGCTTCCTGAAGGGTGCTAGGAGGCTGAATCCGCCTCGTCCCCCTACCGTCCCTTCGTGGGACCTGCCCACTGTGCTGAGGGTCCTGAAGGGCCCCGCTTTCGAGCCGCTACAGTCTGCCAACATTAGGTTGCTATCACTGAAGACTGCTCTGCTTCTAGCACTGGCATCAGTAAAGTGAATAGGGGACCTGCAGGCGCTCTCTATTAGCTCTGCCTGCCTGGAATTCAGGCCTAACGACGCTAAAGTCGTCCTGAAACCAAGGCACGGTTACATACCTAAAGTGCTCTCCACTCCGTTCAGAGCACAGGTCATTACGCTCTCTGCACTTCCTCCAACTGAAGAGGACAGAGAGCTATCTCTGCTCTGCCGTCAGAGCTTTGAGAATCTATATTGAGCGTTCCGCTCCTTATAGGCCATCGGAACAACTCTTTGTCAGCTTCGGTAACCGCACCAAAGGGCTTCCAGTTACGAAGCAAAGACTCTCTAGATGGATAGTAGACTCCATCTCGCCAGCGTACTCTTCCCATTGGAGGACGGGCCCACTCGACTAGAGGCATCGCCTCGTCTTGGGCATGGTCCAGTGGTGTGTCCGTTGCGGATATTTGTGAGGCGGCTGGCTGGGCCTCGCCGTCCACATTCACAAGGTTTTATATTACGAAGCAAAGACTCTCTAGATGGATAGTAGACTCCATCTCGCCAGCGTACTCTTCCCATTGGAGTACGGGCCCACTCGACTAGAGGCATCGCCTCGTCTTGGGCATGGTCCAGTGGTGTGTCCGTTGCGGATATTTGTGAGGCGGCTGGCTGGGCCTCGCCGTCCACATTCACAAGGTTTTATAAACTGGAAGTCCCGGCCTTGCAGGCCAGGGTCCTTTCCACTTGAACTTACATGCGCTGCGTAAACAGATCTGGCAGAGAGCCCTTGGTCGTATCACGCCCAAGTTCTCTGGCATTGTTTCACCTGTTAGCTCTCGACCCCTGGGTGTCGAAGTTATGGGAATACTCTGGAACGATTAACCAGGCCGGGTGTGACCTAGGAAGCTCAGCCCGTCTTAGCCTTGGGTTATTTTTGACTTCTCTATGAGCATTGGTTGCTTATGGAAGTTTATACCTTTAGTCGTTCCACTACATTAGCACGGCGTGATTGTACTATGTTCCCATATGCGTCTAAGAAAGACGCAGTACGAGTGAAGTATCGAAAGGGAACGTACTCGGTTACTAACATAACCTCGGTTCCCTGAGATACGGGAACTGAGTTGCTTGCCGTGCTATGTAGCTGCACGTTTCACGACTTCAGTCGAAGTAACCTGAGAATCCTGTGGCGAGCGCACGCTTATATAATAATAATTAATAATAATTAAAGTAAGTTTCTTTCTCAAGAGAATGGGTATTGCTGTTGTACCATGGCGTAGTACGTTTTTCTTGAACCTTTTTTAATTTGATGGGGGCAACAGCTTCTAATGTATTAGAGAAGATAGTGCCCATATTGCTAGTCATTTCGTCTAGTTCATGTGTATTTATGGGTACAGAGAGCAGTTGAGATAAATCAGGCAGTTTATTTGTGAATCTATCTTTGGTAGTTGGAGCAATAGTTCTACCCGGACGATAACGCAGAGCCATATAGTTAATATCAGTAATAGGCAGCATGCACAATACAAGGTAGTGGTCAGTAACATCGTTACTTTGAGGTACTATATATCATTAAGATCAATTCCATGCGATATAATTAAATCTAGCATATGATTAAAACGATGAGTGGGTCTGGTTATGTTTAGCTTGACTCCAAAAGAGTTTATTAAGACTGTAAACGCAAGTCCTAACGCATCATTTATATTATCAACATGAATGTTAAAGTCTTCGACAATTAGCGCTTTATCAACATTAACCAATAGTTTTGAGAGGAAATCTGCAAATTCTTTTAGGAAATCTGTATACGGCCCTGGTGGTCTATACACAGTAGCCAGAGCAAGAGATAGGAGAGATTTATTTTGTTTATCTGACAGTGTAACATTAAGCAGAATTATTTCGAATGAGTTAAACCTGTATCCTGTTTTCTGAGTAACATTGAGAATATCACTATATATTGTTACAACACCGCCACCACGACCAATCTGACGGGACTCATGCTTATAACAGTAGCTTGGTGGAGTAGACTCATTTAGACCAATAATATAGTCATTTGGTTTGAGCCAGGTTTCAGTAAAGCAGAGTACATCAGAACTATTCTCTGTGATCATTTCATATACAGTAACTGCTTTGGGTGCGAGTGATCTAATGTTTAAGAGCCCAAGCTTTAAAAAATGTTTTTGTAAATTAATTTTTCCGGTTTAATCACGATCAGGTTTTTTTTAGATCCTGCATTAAATTTATATTTTGACCTCACTATTCGGGGAACAGACACATTCTTTATAGATTGGACAACACAAGTACTTCTATCATTTAAGTGGGTAGAACAAAAGCAATCATAGCCGTTATTTGAGAATTGGCTTACTAGTCATATGGAGCGTAGCGTCCTGGAGATGCTGTCCGACAGGAGTTTTGCTCCGACTCTACTGGAGTGCAGGCCATCAGCACTAAAAAGCCTAGGTCGCTCCCAGAAAAGATTCCAATTATTAACAAAGAGCAGTATCTGTTCTTTACACCATGACAATAACCATTCATTTAAAGCAAACAGTCTACTGAACCTTTCGTGTCCTTGTCGATACATGGGAAGCGGTCCTGACATGACGATCCTCATCGCGGGCGATGTGCTGCATACTGTCTCGATCAGGCTCCTGAAGTCCCTCTTCAGAGTCTCCGCCTGCCGCAGCTTGGTGTCATTCTCGCCCACGTGCAGCACGATAGTGCCGATGCTCTCATCGCCCTTCAGGATCGCGGGTATCTGCACAGAAACATAGAGAAAACAAGCACCCGGAAAAGAGTGAGTGTGCAATTTACATTTAGCTAGGGCAGCACGGACATGCTGGACGATGGAGTCTCTGACGATCACGGCATCGCGTTTCGTCTCGCGGTCTGCACCGAGTGCAGCTCGAACGTGTCCTCACCTGCACTCAAAGGTAGACTCAAATCCACCATTTAAACCAAATAACAGTGAGTAAAAGAATGGAGTGTAAGCAATGTAAGCAAGATTAGCGGCAACTGCACTAGCAATGCTAATGGGCTATAAGCTAGTAGCAGACTTGGCAAATCAAAATAAAACTAGTGATAACAAGGTGCTCCGATTGTTTTTGTTGTAGAATACAATGGGGATATATTCACAGGTTATAGAAACAAACCTTGAGAGTGGAAGGGGAACGGCCCTTATCCAACAGCTATTGGAGGAAGCACAATATCACCGATATGTCACAGGAAGTTGAGTCCTTGCCACGGGTTGTGCACCAGGCAGAGAAGACAGACCATTTAAGGGTATAGAGGGGTCTCGTAGATGGGGCTCTAGCCTGTGAGATAGTATTTAAGACACCCTCAGGGAGGTTTGTTGGCTCCCATCGAGAGCCCATAGGTGCAGAGCCCACATTTCGGGTTGGGGGTGCCAAATTGTCCTGTTCGCCTGAGAGAGAAGAATCGAAAGAAGAATCGTCCATGTCTTTAGAAAAGTAAGTTGGGCAATGAGAGTTGTCTTTTGAGGCAAAGAGGTCAACCTCTGCCCTGCCAAAGATCTCCCAGATTCTTAGCACCGTTTGCGGATGGAGCATCCACTCCTCTGAGACATGCTATCATCTAGAGGATCGTCCTCGATTCCACCAAACCGTGCGGATCTCAGATTGTCCCCTGCCGCCATCTGGCGGGCCTAAAAGAGCAAATTTAAAAGAGCAAATTCGTGCCGTTGTTGCAAATGTCGCACCGTCATTGCACCTCGTGCAGAACTTCCCTGCACGCTGATGACAGTGCATATTTGCTCTTTTAAATGTGTTCTTTTAGGCTCGCCAGATGACAAAAAGTTGTTTAAGATGGAAAGAAACCTTCACACTACATACAATGGCATATTTGTTCTCAGCTTTTGTTGAATTTTGATCATTTAAATTGTTAAACAATATTTTATCTTTACTTTAAGATAAGGACAAAGGTGTTGCTAGGATGTGGACATTTAAAAAATTTTAAAAACCCACTGCTCCATCTTCAGGTACTGTAAATTATTTATTTTCTCTCATTTTCTCAGTGAAACAGAACAATTAAGATATGAAACAGTGGTTGAATTATGTTGGAACCCAGCAAAATATAATGTGCAATATAGATCAACATTACAACAGTAAAATAGCCCAAAATAAAAATAAAAAATGATATTGATTAAATATTCTGTTTGGTTAAACAGAGTATGATGAACCCTGGCGGTCCTTGGACTGGAAGTAAGCTCTGAAGACCTTTTTCCAAGTTAAGCTTATTACTCTGAAAAACTTGATTCTGATTGTTTAATCACAACATTCCATGGTCATATTTGTGTAATGACAACTAAACTGAATGACCATTGTTTCAGGCAACATTTTTCCTACATACTGATTTCATGCCTCTCGTAGCACTCTGAGGTATTTTATTCTCATATAGACAATGAGCAAAATAAGCCTTTACAAAAATGTAAACGGTTCAGAATCTGTGCACTTCTGTTCAATTCTGAAGTTTTATTTGCACAGTTTTATTCAGCATCTTAACTTAAGTTGATACTTTTCATCTTTCACTTTTTAGTTTTATTTAGATTTATTCTGCATCTTGCATTTTGTGTTGCTATACAAGTTAATATGTGTTGATGCTTTTCATCTTTCTGTTTCTAAAATGACATGAGGCTGCATTTGTAGGCCAACAGTGTGTTTCCTACCTTTTAAAATTCTCTTTCTAGCAAAGATAGACAAAATATTTTGTCAACAATAATCAACTTCAAACCTGGGAACAAAGAAATCAAGACTCTGAGAATTCTTCTGTATGGACCGCAAGGTGCTGGAAAATCAAGCTTCTTCAACTCTGTAAATAACACTCTCCAGGGGCGCATCACTACCAGAGCCCTGGCACAATCAACAGAGACTGGTGGAAGTTTTACTTTGAAGGTAAAAACATTTTGAGAGAGAGAGAGAGTCACGGTCATTTTCAGTTTTTTTTTCTTGTTCCTCTTAGCCTGAGTTCTCATTCATTGTTTCTGATTGCATACCTGTTGCTTGTCCCATTGATTACTATTCCCTGTGTATTTAAGCCCTCATGTGTATTTGCCTGTGTTATGCATCTTTTGTGGATTAATGTAGCAGTGCTACGTGACAGAACACTAAAGCCCAGAAAAGATTTACAAGACATGGATATCTCCCCTCTACGGTGGCCCAGTAGTGTACAGCACAACAAAATCTTCACAACACAACGAAATTGCTACAACACAATGGAAACAAGCCACAATGAGCAAAATTAGCACAACACAATGGAAATAAGCCAAAACACAACGAAATCTCCACAACACAATGAAATCGCCTCACAATGGAAATAAGCCAAAACACAACGAAATCTCCACAACACAATGAAATCACCACAACACAATGGAAAGAAGTCACAACAAAATTCACACAACAAAACTCCTTTTTCTTGGCCACTATAGAGGATGTGTTAAAACTCTAGAGGTAATGATTTAAAGAAATTCTGATTTTGGGCAGTTTACTATCATAAGCCAAGTTATTTATATGGCTATGTGAATTTAAAGTGTCATTTAAAAATCCTGGTGCAGTAAAAGCTCTCTAAACTTAGTATATTTTTAGAACATTAACTCTAGCACGAAGCCCAAATTTTAGCTTTAAAGCATCGTGTACGTGGCCACGAGAAACAATGTTATGAAATGAATTCAACAGTAATAATGTGTGCAAGTTCAGAAGTCCATAAAAACATTTGTATGGTATTGGTATAGTAAATTGTTCAAACTTAGGGTTTTGTTAGTCCAGTACCACTATATAAAGTTTGCATTTTACACCTCTATATAAGGC
Organism: Sinocyclocheilus grahami; assembly: GCF_001515645.1. Lineage (NCBI taxonomy): Eukaryota > Metazoa > Chordata > Actinopteri > Cypriniformes > Cyprinidae > Sinocyclocheilus > Sinocyclocheilus grahami. Next base: position 1,842,089 of record NW_015505248.1, on the reverse strand, counting down.
AGTGGCTATTTGCAGTGTAGAATATTTTAGATGCTGTTTACACTAATTGACAATAGAAAGTATGGCAACACTTTATAATAACTGCATGCTATGAATCATTAGTTAAGCATCAGTAAACAATTAATTCATCATTTATAAAGCATTGTCCCGACATTAATAGACATTAGTAAGCAGTTTATAAATACAGCTATAAATGCTTTATTCTTCATTTATAAGCATGTATATAATATGCTTAATAATTGTATTTTCATACTTTATTAATGATCAATTTATCATTTCTAAATTAAGTATTACATTATTTACAAACCAGTTAGTAAGGAGTTATCAGTGGTTCATGAGATCATTTAGAAAGTATAAGTGATTAATAAACTATTTGAATGTTCATTTATACATCTTATTATTCAGGCATAAAGTAACAATTACTCAGTGCGTTAATTAATGCTTTATTAACACGTATTCGTGATTAATTCAGGTAGTTATAAAACATGTACTACTTGTCAGTTAACTATTTTTGTGAGATTTAAAGGCTCAGTTATCTTCTAAACAGAAAAAGGAAAGAAACACAACACAGAGGGATACAGAACATATAAATATTTATTTTCATTAAAAAAATTACACTGTACAACTGTACACCTCATATAAAATGAAAAATAAACCTCTGCAATACCATAGAAAAATTTTAAATCCTGTACACCTCCAGAAAACATAACTGTGCACCAAAATGAATCTGCAATCTGATATAAAAATACATTTCTGTAAAGTACAAACATTGCTGAATAAAAATTTAAGAGTGCAAACACTGGATTACAGAAGTGCCAAAATACAACAAATAAAAATTTTATAAAACAATAATAATAATATAATAAAATATGTCAAAACTGTGTCAAAAATACCTCAGTACTAACTTTCAAACATTAGAGAACAGCAGTGCAGATCGTGGATGAGTTTAGGTTCATTGTACAACTTTAGTTTGTTTTAGTAAGATTTAGTGTGAAAACTTCCCCAGATCCTAGGTCAGTTCACTTTTGTTTTAGGGGCAGCAGCTTGCCAGAAACCTTAAAGGCTTTGATAGTATCTTGTATAGCTAGATCCTCATGAATTGCAGCAGCACACTGTGTGGAAAATGCACTAAGTTTATCTGACTGCTGTGTTTTTAAGGAGTTCCTTATACTTGTCATGTGCAGTGATGTACAGCTCTGCGAATGAAGCATTGACCACCACTGTGTTCCGGTCCACACCAACATGTTTGAAAGCAGCTGACATGGTCCCTCCCCTACTGAAATGCCTAATATTTTTTTTTGTATCGGGCCACCACCTGTTGTGGTGTTTGAGCTGTAATTCAAAGAAAACAGAATAAGTGTTAGTAGTTGGTTTAATTATTCTTGCACACCCTTTGACACACACATTTGACTCATAGATTGTTCCAATCTACAATATGACACATAGTGTGCAAATTTTAAAAAAAATATATATATTTTTTATTATTATTATTTTTTTAACAGTGCTTTAGCTAACCAAATAATATTTATCTTAAGGGTAGTTTCTGTAGTTTGCTGTAAGTTCTTCCAGAGTGAAGTAAATGGTAGCTTATTAAGTTATGATTTAATGCAATAAATGCAGCTTAAGTCACCCTGTAGATGGTCTACCATGTTAATGTGACATCATGCAGGAAGAACCAGCCAAGAGAGAAACAAATGTACAGCAGACATAACCAATGGCAAACCATAACCCAGTGAGTGGAAAGGGTGTAAACAGCATTCTAACCTCTCTGATGTGTCTTCATTTCCATTTTCTTTGACTTCTTCCCATACTTTTTTCCTTTCCCCTTCCTTTTCGTCCTCTTCTTCTTCCTGTCCTCCTCTGATGAGTGTATCTGTAGTTGCCTGTGTGTCACCAAAGTCTGTAAAGTAAAGTCACGTTTTCAAAAAAGAAGAAGAAGTAATGCTGTTAGGATTGTTCCAACGTGCTCTGACGCAAAATTACAATCTCACATAGTGTTTATTAATTTTACGGGTCAGCTAACTGTGAGGTGACACTGCGGAGTATATTTTTCAAGTGTTTATATGTGTAATCGCTTTGCTAGTTGAATTAATTCATTACCATACAAATAAATAACCTCTCCGGCGCTCCCACGGACGGTTCGCTCGCGCGCAGGTAACGTTACTGCGAGTGTGGATGAACAAATACTGACGTTACAGTGGGCTTTATCATGATATCAAAAAGTAATTACTGATTACTTATTAATATGATAATCTTCTGTAACAGTGCTTTCAGTCATTGATTTAATTATTTTCTAAAAACTGTTAAATTATATAAAATAAAAATATTTAGGTGCCTTTATTGAGTTTGCATTTATCAAATGTTGTTGTTGCATAGATTTGATGCTTAGTTATAATGTGAGTTTACTTTTATAAGCCACTTTTTTGTGTGAAGTTAAGCTCAGTAATGTTCCAGTGTGCTGTAAAAGAAAAGATGAATCTTTTTGTTTCAAGTTGAAAGTTATTTGCTGATGTAGTGCAACCACAATACAATTTATTATACCAGAAAATACTAACTTTTTCTGTGTGCAATAATAATCAATCAATCAATCAATAAATTATTACTGTGTCCACTTTACATTAAAGTTCACTTTGACTAGTTACTAATGTTTAATACTCATTAATAAATAGTTCACAGCTGTGTTCACTTTACAGGTTTGCTTTCACAGGTTATTAATATTTGTAACTCATTAATAAAATGGTTCACAGGTGTTCACTTTACATTAAGGTTCGCTTTCACAGGTTATTAACGTTTATAACTCATTAATAAATGGTTCACAGGTGTTCACTTTACATTAAGGTTCGCTTTCACAGGCTATTAATGTTTATAACTCATTAATAAATGTTCATAGGTGATCTCTTTACATTAAGGTTCACTTTCACAGGTTACTAACCTTTATAAATCATTAATAAATGGAGAATTACATTAAGGTTCACAGGTAATATTGAAATAAAAATGTTCAATATTATCTCATCAAGTCATGGTTGTGCTTTTATGATTTTTCCCCCAAAATAAAATTCAAGATGATAATTTCATCTTGATAAACAAAATATATCAGTTTCTAATCATTGCTGTGGATAGACATCATGAACTTTGCGGAGAATCTTGGGTAAGGTACAGAGTAGATTCTGGTAAGAAACATAGTAAGTGACATAAGTCATGAGATATAAATGAGAAAACCATAAATACAACACCCTTCAGTCTTGCTATAATAGTACATTTTTTGCTGCCTCATGAAATAAATCAGGAATCTGGTTTTGAGTGAAATAAGTATCAATACATATATTTGTTAAGCATTTATAGCATGTGAGTTAAAAATGGCTCACTCTTTGGCAGGTATTGCATCAAAATTACCCTTTTATTCATGCATTTATAACTGCATATCAATGAGTTATAATGCATTTGTAAATGAGTTATTAGTCATTTATGAACACCTTTATAAACGCTTTATAAAGGGAACCTTAAAGTAAAGTGTTACAAAGTTAATTAATTATGAAGTGAGTTTAATTGGGCAGTATAACATTATTTACTAGTATCAACCCTTATCAACAAGTCTTTGTAAAAAGAATGGTTAGCAGATTTATTTGTAAAGTAACAGCCTCGACAGCTGTGCTGAATTAATGTTCAGTGTTTCTCATTTAGAAACAAAGCAAGTCTTAATGAATGGATAATTGAATCATTGACTCAATCCATTTGTTCAAAAACAGATTCATTCAGGAATTAACCACCACAGTGTTGCTCTGAGATGCCCAAATGTTCTGCTCAGGCTTTGTTTGGAACTATTTTCATTGGTGAAACAGAATTTTTTTTAACTCGCTAAATATTAACTTCTTGTTTGTTGAACTGTTATATAAAATCAATATCACATTTGCGATTGCGCTCAGCACTCTTTGGCACTCTTAACGCTTTATAAAGGGAACCTTAATGTAAAGTGTTACAAAGTTAATTAATTATGAAGTGAGTTTAATTGGGCAGTATAACATTATTTACTAGTATCAACCCTTATCAACAAGTCTTTGTAAAAAGAATGGTTAGCAGATTTATTTGTAAAGTAACAGCCTCGACAGCTGTGCTGAATTAATGTTCAGTGTTTCTCATTTAGAAACAAAGCAAGTAACTGTCTTAATGAATGGATAATTGAATCATTGACTCAATCCATTTGTTCAAAAACAGATTCATTCAGGAATTAACCACCACAGTGTTGCTCTGAGATGCCCAAATGTTCTGCTCAGGCTTTGTTTGGAACTATTTTCATTGGTGAAACAGAATTTTTTTTAACTCACTAAATATTAACTTCTTGTTTGTTGAACCCTGCAGTTACAAATGCATAAATAATGTTTTGATATTTTAAACATAAAACATTCAAAACTGATGTTTGAAATTATTAAAAAAATTAAAAGGTACCTTAAATGTGAAATTAAAACCGCCAGTAGGTGGCAGCAAGTCACAGTTAATAAGTGAGTCATTGCGATTAAACCGAATCATTTAAACGGTTGATTCATTCAGGAACTAAACACCATCATGTTGCTTAGAGACGCAAAACAGTGCTGTGGCTTTGTTTGAAATGATTTTTGTTGGCGAAAAAGAAAATCAGGCAATATGGTGTCTAAAACGTAAGTTTCTAAATATTAACTTCTTGTTTGTTGAACTGTTATATAAAATCAATATCACATTTGCGATTGCGCTCAGCACTCTTTGGCACTCTTGCTTATGTGATATTACTTGACTACATTATATCTTATAAATATATATATATATATATATATATATATATATATAAACATACAGGGTTATGGCCTATGCTAATTTCACCCTTACACTCTCATGCTGATATCACGAGACAGCTTTTCACCTTGACAAGAAATATCGTCATACTTTAATATTGTGAGATCTCATGGCTCAAGATCTCGTCACACCCCTATCAATGAGTGACACACAGAAAGCAGCAAATCACAGGTGGATTTGGTAGCGATGTTCATATACTCAAAATCCTGCCACTTGTATGTGTACAGCTCTTCATGCTCCCCCGCCCCTGCCCCGTTTGACTTGTTATTTGCAAGGGCATTTCTTCTGGGAGGGGGAAGCAAAGTCACAGTCATGTTCTGTTTGGCTTTGATTCCTTGTTTCTGTAAGTCTTATTCTTGTTCATTTTGTTGCCATAGTTTCTGATTAAGTTACACACCTGTTTCTTGTCCCATTGATCAGCATTGTTATGTATTTAAGTCCTCAGTTATCTCTTATACATATACTGTTTAAAGTAACAAACAAAACAACAAACAATGTTTGAATTTTATTTTCAGTGCAACACATACAAAATGAGGACGGACAAGGCTGGCTCTTTTTATCCTTCGGAAATTCAAATGCAAAAGGAATTGCGATTCCATTTGAGTTTTGGCAAGTTACATGCGCGACGCAGCGAGAGTGAAAAAGCAGAATGGTAATTAATATTGCTGTTTAAATATGACAGGCTCGTAACTCCTAAGACATGGGAAATACAGTTGCAAATGGACTTTGCTTTTTCATTTGAAATGTGGCAGTCACTGTGCGTTCGTGAAAGCGAAAATGCAAACGCTAATGCAGGATTTGCAATTGCATTTGGATTATGTCACAATTTATGCGTCCACATATTGAAAACGCAATTGAAAATACAATTTGCTATTCTATTTGAAAATTGTCCGGAATATCGTCCCATACATTTTATCCTTTCACCTTCACTGACATTGCTGGTATGCACAATGAAAGTAACTCAATAAAGACTGATGACATCAACAGATTATTAAATGGTCACATCATCGATGGTTACACTGTACGTATATTTAATTTAAGAAATGTAAGCATTAAGACTTTTCATGAAATGTTGTAGTAAACTTTACAATAGCTACATGATAAAGAAACCGGTGAAAATAAATGCATGCAGAGCAACTAGAACAATCTTTTAAATTGGTTGAAATTCTGGAATTGTGGATGAACTGATTGATTTTTAGTGTAAAAATGTATCATGATTGCAATGCTACAACATTTCAAGTGGCTTATTACCACTTGAATTTTTTTATCTTTTCTTTCTTTCTTTTTTTATATGATGCACTTGTAGTTTATTTACTGATTCTGTCTGCTCAGTTTAACCCATTAAGTTCAATTACTGAAGAAGACCAAAAATACAAAAGAAACCCCATACTGAAAGACAGGATTCACTGTCTGGTGGCTGTTCTTCCTGCTAATACTGTTTCTGTGATGCTTGAGGAGGTATTTGGAAAAATGGGAGCAGTTCGGGAGAAAGCACGAGATCTGCGTGAGTCATATTTAATCTACACCTTTATTCACAAAAGCTATATGTTGGGTGGATGAGTATCGCAAATAATATAAACAGTCAATAATCATTGAGAAAGCTGCACACCATACTAAAATACAAAGGGGACGTAAAATTATCGATATCATAATTTGAGTAAATTTTCTATAAGTTATATTGTGGAATATTTATAATTCATTATATCACAGGCATTCCGCAAGCCATAATCATGACCAAGGTGGATGAAGTGTGTCCACTAGTTAAAGACAATCTTGAGAAGATCTACAAGAGCAAAATCATAAAACAGAAGGTATAGTACTTTAAATTTAATTTGCGACCAAGGTAAATTTGGTACTGATATAATAGAGTTTATTATATTTTACATGGAAAATTAAAGGTTTTGATATATGATATTAGATGATTAATGTGGGATTCAGTCTCATTACATATTCCATGTGGCAGATTAGGTGTGACCTATATTCTTTGTCCTTTTATTTTCTGTCATCTGTATATAAAAAGTGTGTATATATATATTCTCTTTGCAGATGGAGGAGTGTTCTTCCAGACTAGGAGTTCCTATGACTTGCATTTATCCTGTGAAGAACTACCATGAGGAACGTGTCACTAATGACACAATGGATGTTCTGATTTTAGATGCTTTGCAAAATATTGTTAACTTTGCCAATGACTTTGTGGAGGAACAAATAGACAATGAATAGACGATAAATCTTTCTGATTTCCAGATTGTGTAGGATGTTTTTTTTTTTTTTGAACAGACAATGTATACAATGTGTACTGTGTGTTTAAAATAATTACCTTTAGTGCTCCATATCCATTTGCTAATATGAGTAAAGATGTGTGTAATAGTATCTTTCAGTGATCTGTGGGTGAGATATGCCACTAAATCCACTTTTAGAGATATTCCCACATGCATTTTATAAGTCATTGTTCTTGTTATATTATGTTATTGTGAGTTCAGTGATATTCATATATATTGTTTGCAGTTGTTTCCTGTTCTCATATAAATAAATATATGTGGAAGGGACCTTCATGAAGGGATTCAGTTATTCAGTTTCATTTGGAATGTCCCTACAAAGGGTTCAAAACTGTGGTTTGGAATTCACCCAGTTTGTGCTAAAATAAAGTCACACTCACAGTACTCACAAATACTCACAATACTGAAATCAATGCATAATAAGTCTAACCTTAACATATTTTAGTTTTAATTAAAAAAGATACCTAGCTGTTTGAATGCTATGGTAGTCAATCAATTCACGTCAATGGTTGAATTTTGTGTAGTCTACCAGATGCAAAGTTGTATTTTGCAGATAAAGAGTGCACCAAATGAAAAACCACGTTACAACTGAATTAATCAAAATTTCAGGTAGGAAGTCAACCACAAAAAATAAATAAATACATCCACATAGTGTTTACAGAACTGAACAATTAGTTGTTAAAGAGTACAGTATTTGGAAGCTGTGTTTTCCAAAAACAAAATGTAAAGTTATCACATGACTGTATTCTGGCTGACTTTAAAGTAGGACATTAAAGCTGCAGTATATAACTTTTTTGGTTAAAAGAATAACAAAAATTAGTTATTGAACAAGTAGCTAAGACATCAGTGTTCAAATCTGTCTACCTATTTAACAGAATATGCAATGGTAAACTCAAATCAATTCAAATCACATTTATTTGAATAGTGCTTTTCAGAATTATTGTTTCAAAGTAGCTTTACAGAAGGTGCATGTTCCTACATTACAAAAAAAGGTAATGTCTATATAATAGACTGTACAGGTATCAAGCAGATAATGCAATTGTGTAGTTAGTTAACAATAGTTTGTAGTTAATATGCACTGCGTAGCTACTGTTCATAATATTTGCAAGCACAAGATAATGATGTATATTTGATCACATGTACTGGAGCAGAAGTTATGGGATGCGTTATGTGTATGCATGGCTAAAAAGACATGTCTTTAATCTATATGTAACCTTCAAACAAAAGACATCTTAATGAAATTTCGCGCTCTTTCAGGTTTCCCCCCACCCTTCTCTTTCTAGTCCCATCTGTAGAGCTTATGGAAATCATGAGGGTTACTCTGGAACAGTAAATTTTTCATAGATCGGCAAACCTGTCTCTTTACAGTACCCTCATAACTCAGGTAGGAAGTCAACCACAAAAAATAAATAAATACATCCACATAGTGTTTACAGAACTGAACAATTAGTTGTTAAAGAGTACAGTATTTGGAAGCTGTGTTTTCCAAAAACAAAATGTAAAGTTATCACATGACTGTATTCTGGCTGACTTTAAAGTAGGACATTAAAGCTGCAGTATATAACTTTTTTGGTTAAAAGAATAACAAAAATTAGTTATTGAACAAGTAGCTAAGACATCAGTGTTCAAATCTGTCTACCTATTTAACAGAATATGCAATGGTAAACTCAAATCAATTCAAATCACATTTATTTGAATAGTGCTTTTCAGAATTATTGTTTCAAAGTAGCTTTACAGAAGGTGCATGTTCCTACATTACAAAAAAAGGTAATGTCTATATAATAGACTGTACAGGTATCAAGCAGATAATGCAATTGTGTAGTTAGTTAACAATAGTTTGTAGTTGATATGCACTGCATAGCTACTGTTCATAATATTTGCAAGCACAAGATAATGATGTATATTTGATCACATGTACTGGAGCAGAAGTTATGGGATGCGTTATGTGTATGCATGGCTAAAAAGACATGTCTTTAATCTATATGTAACCTTCAAACAAAAGACATCTTAATGAAATCTCGCGCTCTTTCAGGTTTCCCCCCACCCTTCTCTTTCTAGTCCCATCTGTAGAGCTTATGGAAATCATGAGGGTTACTCTGGAACAGTAAATTTTTCATAGATCGGCAAACCTGTCTCTTTACAGTACCCTCATAACTTTTTTCACAATTCTTTCAGAATAAAGAAAAAAAATCCCTGAGTAAGCTTAGCCTGCTGGGAAAAAGTTGGCTGATCCATCAAACCTGCTCTCGTTCTTTGCCCTATTCAGCCTTGTTAGCTAATTGAATATATGAAAAGTGGGGATACAGATCTGAGTGGGATTTTCACCAACCCAGGTCTCATCTTATCTATGTTTTATCAACGCAGCCTCATGCGTAAATCATAAGCATTTTAATAAGAATTTTAATGCAAACATTATGAATGTTGTAATGTGAAACTTGGATGTCATCACTATGGGATATGACCAGATGTGTGAGGGCTGCTGATTCAGGCATGCAAATATCTCTCTCTTTCTCTTCCTTTCTTTCCCCACTTGTCTCATCCATCTTTCCTGTTCCTTGTTTCATCCCACATTTCCTCCTTTCCCCCCTAACATTTCATTCTTACTTTGTTCTTGCATTTTTTACCCTTTCTCTCCCACAACACAATTCCTCCTCCTCGTCTCTCTCTGGCCACGTACACACTGTAACTAAATACACTTCTCACTCCTTTTCTCAATGCTCAATCACAATTTTATACATTTATACATTTGGTTGTATAGAGAAATTATCTATCTATCTATCTATCTATCTATCTATCTATCTATCTATCTATCTATCTATCTATCTATCTATCTATCTGTCTCTCTGTCTGTCTGTCTGTCTGTCTGTCTTCATTCATCAACACATTCTGAACACAAAAAGTTCCATTCATGTTTTTTATTCGCAGCTGTAAGATGCCAAATCATTGCTTTATTTCATACATACATATCACGTCGGGATATTCCATAGACACACAGAATGATCATAGGAATTCTAGCTGTCTTTGTCTAGCTGAATACTTTTGTGTATCTCACTTAGCTTTTTCTCAACAGTAATTTTCACGTCTTCTATCCTAATGGGGGAGACAATACTGTAGTACACAGAAAAAAGAATATGCACATTTGTATGTATACAATAAATGTTTTTTAGCAATGTGTTTCATATAAACAGAAAACATTCAATGTCAGATATTTACTTTACTTTACTTTATTGTCTGTACTATTTTCCTGGACAGAAATTCATATTTGACACTGACATAAAAAACATACAATAAACACTTACATATCAATAAAACAAATGGGACACACATTTGTCCTCATGAAAAAAAAACACAAAAATACAAAACACTGTATGTTAGGAATTCTAGCTGTCTTTGTCTAGCTGAATACTTTTGTGTATCTCACTTAGCTTTTTCTCAACAGTAATTTTCACGTCTTCTATCCTAATGGGGGAGACAATACTGTAGTACACAGAAAAAAGAATATGCACATTTGTATGTATACAATAAATGTTTTTTAGCAATGTGTTTCATATAAACAGAAAACATTCAATGTCAGATATTTACTTTACTTTACTTTACTTTATTGTCTGTACTATTTTCCTGGACAGAAATTCATATTTGACACTGACATAAAAAACATACAATAAACAGTTACATATCAATAAAACAAATGGGAGACACATTTGTCCTCATGAAAAAAAAACACAAAAATACAAAACACTGTATGTTTGTATATGCCTACACACACACACACACACACACACACACACACTAACTCACAGAATATATGATACCTCAATTAAGAATTTGGTTTAAAACAGTCACCGCCAATGGAACAAATTACTTTTTATATATCTTCTCTTTAGCCAGTCGTATACGCAGCCTACGCCCCGAAGGGAGGGCCTCGAAACAGTAATGGAGGGGATGAGTCTGGTCAGAATATACTGCAACTGCCTTTTCCTCCATGAATCATGAGAGCAGGTTTTACATTCTGCTCTGTCTCTGACCGATAATCTTATTTGCTTTGTTAATTACTCGTGTTAGTTTATTTCAATGTTAGACTACCATACCACGAAACAATGTTATATGTTAAAACACTTTCAATCATCGATCTATAAACGATGGCCAAAACCATCTCTGACTGATTTTGATATGATTGGATCATTTTGCATGTGATGGCTCATATGGTGAAAGAATGTTTAGAAGTTGTGAAGAGATGACAATTTCACAGAGAATCAATTCAGTTTTGATCAACAAGCCAAGTGCATTTAGATATTGTGCTTATTTGTTTTTTGCACACAGGTGCCATAACAAAATAAGAGATTCAAACTTGGTGTGAACAAGAAACTCTGCCCAACGTTGCTGTGTGCTCTTGGCACCTCTCTCTCTTTCACTGGACCGGAGGGATCGTTAAGAGAAAGCACTGCATCTGGCGGATGCGTTGCTGTGTGCTGCATGCCGGTCTTTTTAAATAATGAATGAGATGTGGTGCTGTCATAGAGGCTTTTGCCTACTGTTAAACACTGCACTGACGGCTGGCACAGTGACTTGTTAAAGTGTTAGAGGCCTACACCTCCGCCAGGAATTTATGAGGGTCTCCAGAAATTTCCACCGTATCCATTCTGCTCAAGGTTCACTCCAGACACTCTCTCCATCCCTCTCTCTCTTCTATCTCCCGTTTTTGTGCTTCCTTGTTCTGTTCCTCCATCTAATGCACCCCTCGCTTCCTCTCTGTCCGTTTCATCTCTCTCCCAGGCTCTCCCTAGTTTTCAGTGGTACGAATAGTCTTCTATCCATCGTCTTGGTGTGAAAGAAAAAATAATCAGCTCTTCCCCGATCATTACATTGTGGACTTGTACCAACGAATGAATGTTTAGCCCTCAAGGGTGTGGAAGTGTGATGGTCCCAGGGATGATGGGATGTGTTCATGGACGAGCGGAACGTGCAAATGGTGTGAAGACCGGGTTTTCATTCCGAACCGGATGGGAGTGGAGCTGTTACCGTGCCTTTGTCTACCAAAGACCCCCCTTCCCGATCACGATGACCACGATCCACGTGCTGCCCTTGGGTACATCTTTGCATTTAGAGGAAGAGTAAATGAGAGGGGGATGACTGCTTGGGGGGGTGCGGAGAAAGGGAGAAAAAGTGCAAAAGGAGAGGACAATGGAGAGAAAAAATGCACTGGCAAATTAGGCAGCCTCTCATATTCGAATAGTCCGACAAGATTGTACGAGCTCTGGCAGAAACAGCTATTAGTAATTTTTCCGGGGGGGATGAAATCTTCCCATTTTTTCCGTCTTTGTTCTGTCTGCTCACTTCTTCCCTCATTTCAGGCAATTTGAACTCCATTTGCAAGAGTGCAGATGCTGCTGGAAAGCAGATATGTAGTACTTTATTTGAAATATACATTTAGGCATAATGAAGCTAAACCCTGACCAGGGCTCTGTCGTCATTTAAGTGCTGGTAGTTTGCCGACTCTCTGATGAATGTGTAGGTAAAAACCTAGCACGACATGTCCGCACTGCTCGCCTGACTAGGATGAGAGCGTCGAGATGGGAAAATTATATAGCGGGGCCTGGTCTGCCAAATGAATAGGCATACTGACAAATTGAATTGAGTTGCATCAGAGGGCCTCCATTTAATCTCCTAAGTATTTTTCGCCCATTAAAATATTCATTCAGCGCCCATCACGTCTGCGGGTCCTGCTACCCTGCGAGCCGCTTTTTATATTCTAGCTACTCATCTCTGCCATTTTAGCTATGCGTCTGAGTGCAAGCTGTGTTTTAAAGTGTCTCTGTGTGTGTTCATTTGTGCGAGGTTTGATTTAATGATTTTGCGGTTGTCCTCCTTCGTCATAACAGTTACATACAATATGGCTGTATAACCTATGGGTATTAAATGTCCATCGGTAGCCTCACATGATAATAACATTGATGGTTTAGGAGTCATTAATGGGATGAAGTTTATCATATACATCCATGGTGATGTGTGATACTACTTCCTTAATTGTGTGTTAACTCTCAGACCATGATGAGAAATGGATCTTAAGTGAGTTTGTGACTAACACTATAGGGAGGAATTGTTTACCTGTCCATTGACATGCATGATGTTTCAGTGCCCCCTTCTGGTCAGATATTAGAACACCTGTACATCCTTTGAATAGTAAATATAGGTAGTGCATAACAAAACCACTTTTGTTGGTTATTTTACCACACAAATCAGTAAATATAAATCAGTATTTATTTATTTTTATTTTATTTTACTCATTATTTGTTTGCATGTAACATGCAAATATTATATAAAAAAGGCACTTTTTTAAATGATGCTAAAAAAACACACACAGACACACAGAAGGTTCGAGTTCCTTTCCCATCCCCTCAGAAAAGTGTCCCTTCCTCGTCTTCTTTCCTAATGGAGACAATATGAATTGCTCTGACATTTATCTCACACTAACAGCATCTCTGATTCCTTACAACTATAAAAGTCCAGCAGGTAAAGATTATGTGGGTGTCTTAAGTGTATTACAAAGCATCTTTAGAAATTGCATTAGTGAGTCATTGCCTTCTCTCTGTTTTCAAACTGTCTTGATCCTCTGTGCTAGTGATAAACACTCCATACTTCCAGTCTCATCACTTGGCAAAGGAGCAGGCAATATGTGGTCAGAAAAAGAAAAGATGAAGAAGAAAAGAATGAGGAAAATTAAAATAGTAAGGGCAGGGAAATGTATTAATTTATTTATTTAAGTTTAAGTTTTAGTTTAAGTTTTTTTTTACCACCAAAAAGGAAACTGATTTAATAAAAAATCTAACTTTTTTTTTACTATTAATAATTTTTCATTTGCAATATATTGTCAAATATACTAAAGTAAAAAAAAAAAATGTTTTCACATTTTGACAAGAGCAAAAAAAAGTGCTATCTGAAAAAGCATTCCATCTTCAATTTTTTTTTGCTTCTGTCTGTTGTGTGTAAAATCCATGTGTGTGATGTGATGCTCTCCCTCCCTTGCACCGTGTGCCCCTTAAAACGTGAGTGTGGCCCATAGGATCCACCATGGGAGTTCTGAGGAGCATGCTTTGATAGTGTGTCAGAGCAAATTAGCTTCTGTGTGGAGGTGCCTTGGCACACAAAGCCGCTTCCACTCCTGCCATCACCCCACATATGTGCACAAGATTATAATTAATAAGCAGGCCCATCAATCACACTTTAATAATAATAATTTAGCATTTAGGGGGCAGAGTGAGGTTACTGGCATCTGTGCCTTTGATGTGGAATATGAGCAGGCTAATAGGAAGGCGATGAGGCAGAGAGGATGGGAGAGAGAGGGATGGAGGGACAATACTCGCCCCATTCAGTATCTGGATGTCACTATCAACATGAGCAGGGAGTTTATGTGAGATCGACTCATCTGTAGCAACCCATTTTGAACACCTGCAACCTAGTTTTAAGCACGTGTTATATCAAAGGTGTCTGCTTTTGCTTCATTAGTCTTTTGGTTGCAGTGTATTGTAAAGGTATGATTTATTATGCTACAGTCAGTTCTGGCCCTCGAATTTGATTGGTCATTCCAAGAGCTCTGATTTGTCGGCGATGCTTTCTGTTACTTCATTATACCACTAGGTGTCAACAGGTGCACAATAAAACGCGACAGAGCTCGTAATAAAATGAGAATCAACATTGGCTTGGCTTAATGGCTTTACGGAAATGAACGGAATGGAAGTGATGCGGAGAGCGTTTTTATTACTCAAGAGGTAAGGTTTTTTATTGAATATACGCTATATGGCCTTATGTAGCTCTCTAACAGAGTTCATTGTAAAGCATTACTAATTGAATATTTTATGAGCAGCAGGATCTCTTTTTTTAGTTATGACAGGGAATTTACTTTTTATGTATACGATCTCTCTCAGATATACACACAAACGTTAATTTGTTAATTTATTTTAAACGTTAACTGTAATTTGTGCAGAATTTTAACATGTTTGCTAATAAAGGCAAAAATGTGCTAAATCGCCCCTATACCACACAGCGTGTGAACAATGCTGTGTCCAGACAAACAGAGAGTAGAATGGAGTTATTAGAGATTAAGGATATCTATGGAGTACATCTGTGTAATTAATATAATGTTAAACATTCAATACGCCTGTATAGCTGATGTGCGTGAGTTGATACGCAAAGCAGATTGAGCGCGCGGCGGCGCAAATGCGCGAGCTTCTCGAGCGAAAATCCCTTTCTCGCAGACATCACTAATCACTAGTTTGTTGTTCGGTCGTCAAAACCAAGTAAAACAATTCACAAGCCACTTAAGTTACTTGACGGTAAGGAGAGAGAGCGCACTGCTGTTGCATGATTGCTACTGTTCAATAGTGAGCTCACACGCATCATTTGGATTCAAACTAAAACAAACAAAAATGATAGCGGCATTCACTGTAAACATGTATTTTAAACGTCAAGCATACACGACTTTTTTTTAAAGCGAAAGTGAAACTAGCAGCCTGTAAGTGTTTCTCTCGTTCTGCACCAATACAAATGCTTACATGTTTTGCTTGCTTGACGTATAATTGCATTATATGAGTGGCTTTGGAATATAAGTAGCAGCACATTTCAGATGATAAAAAACGCAACTTGCATTTCAGGAAATATGTTCACTGCTGTTACATGATTTATGCATAACCAGTGGTTCCTTGCATTGTCACAGCGTCTTGTGATTACAATGGACCAGCTCTAATGTGCTATTAATTTAAAAATGAAATAAGATAATAAGATAACAATGAAATGAACAGTGAAAGTAACAAAAACTTGTACAATACATTTTGGACATACTGTAATTAAGTGTGAAAATAACTGAAGGGAATATCTATTTGCTAAATGAACTAAGCCAGCTAACGTTATCCATATTATTTTGGTTTCTGTACCCAGTATTTAAAAAAAAAATTACAAATGGCATGAAAACACAGGTATCGGTACTCAGTATCGGCAAGTACATAAAATAAAAGTAGCTATCCGTATTGGCCTCGTTCTGAAAAAAGTGGTATCGGTGCATAGGCTACCTAATTCTTCCTTCTTTATAGGGGAAGTTGTGGCCTAATGGTTAGAGAGTCGGACTTGTAACCCAAAGGCTGCGAGTTCGAGTCTCCGGTCCGGCAGGAATTGTAGGTGGGGGGAGTGAATAACCAGTGCTCTCTTCCACCTTTAATACCCTTGAGCAAGGCACCGAACCCCCAACTGCTCCCCGGGCACTGCAGCATAAATGGCTGCCCACTGCTCCGTGTGTGTGTTCACTGATGTGTGTGTGCACTTAGTAGGGTTAAAATGCAGAGCACTAATTCCTAGTATGGGTAACCATACTTGGCCACATGTCACTTCACTTCACTTTAATAAGGTGTATACTGAATTTGTACAAACCTGGTAAACAAACTAGCAGGGCGATATATATCGTCTGCGATAATATTGTAATTGTTGTTTCAACGATGTGTGATTTGATATTACAAAAATCAAACAAAACATACCTACAGAGTGCACGCATACGTGACGTGAAGTCTGATAGATTAGACTAGTGCGTGTGCGCATTTAGAGTGCGTTCTTTCACTGCGGGATTCAGTCTATTAAAATGCATTTTAAATGAACATTTTTAGAATGCATTTTGAATGATTCAAGATATGGGGGAAGAAAATGTGTGTGTGTGTGTGTATGAGCAGATATTTGGAAGACTTATTTATCAAATTGCATGTTTCTGTGGTTTTCATTAAAATCTGTGGCATACGACTATTATAAATATTAGAATTATTCACAGAACAGGGGCCTATATAGTATAACTGCTGGATTTTGTGGGGCCCCCTGGGCAGTGGGGGCCCCTGTAATTGTCACCACCTTTCACCCCACTAGCGACGGCCTGTGTGTATATATACTGTATGAGCAATATCACTCAAGTACGAGAGCGATACTGGCTCTATATCAGCATGGCTGTGATTAGGCCAGAGGCACGAGGCCGCAGGCCTGATATTGCGTTTATACAGCAGTTCGACGCCACGAGTGTGTAAATACATAGGAAAAACAACAACCGAGTGTCTTTAAAACCCCTTTTGTGCAGAACTACTTCCTTCCACCACAGATTCAAATTTCAGTCTGACAGTTTAACAGCTGACGTCAAACGTCTGTTACTAATTCGAAAACGTCACTTTAGAACAAGCAATGATGGAACGTTGAGTTGCTTGATTAAAAAACTTATTGTATTACTGTATTAAAAGCTCACTGTATTAGAGTATTATTAGAAAGAGAGAGACTGAGAGTGTGATTCCCTGCATCTGATTCAGCATTCATTCTTCAGCTCAATCTCATATTCACAATAAAACATTAGTCTGAATGTCCGCTGAGGAAAGCAATATCTTTGTTGTACTATTCTTTCATCTCTTAAGGGTGATTTCCGATTACAGCACTGCTCACTGCATTTGTTGGCTGCACCTTACAAGCTGTTATTAAAAGTAAAAATAACTTCCATTTCAGTCTCTTTCAATATAAAAGTATTTACTGCTGACACGTAA
The DNA here is from genome assembly GCF_001515645.1 of Sinocyclocheilus grahami. Lineage (NCBI taxonomy): Eukaryota > Metazoa > Chordata > Actinopteri > Cypriniformes > Cyprinidae > Sinocyclocheilus > Sinocyclocheilus grahami. The sequence goes on along the minus strand of NW_015505248.1, from coordinate 1,824,436 downwards.
AACAGTCTCTTGTCGCCATCTAATGGCGGAACAATGTCACAAACATCACCATCATGAACACACACACACTGTTTCCCAATACTAAATACAACTATGTATATAAAATATTATTTATTGAATAATAAACAACAACAGCAGCCATCATAAAAGTTGCTAGACAATTCAGTCAAAAGTACAAAGGCAGCGCTCTAATATACAGCATTACATTTACATAAAATATAACGTGATGAGATTTTGCCTTCAGCTGTCTCTATTTGCTCTCTAATAGATTGATGAGAGCAACGACTGCCCTTTAGAATTACCCAAAACGAATTATATCTCATGTTTATCCACTGTATAGATATCAGAGCCAGTGGCAAATTCCAGAAGATCTGTTGAGGCTGCTCTCGGCGGGCTCATGAGAGCTGAACAGCCACTGACGCCCTGGAGCTCACGTCTCCGAAAACATCGAAGCAAATTTTCAAATAGATGTAATCTTAATTAATAAACTGCATATCCGTAGTCTAAACAAGTACATTCTCACCTAAAAAAACTCTTAAAACTACATTCCGTGACACAAAAACAGTATTATTTACCATAATGCCATAATTATAATGTATGCGACCTCTGGTGGACGCCGCAGCAGTCTCCGAAATGAGATGCAGATTCAGAGTTATAAAAATCCACATGAGGTGGTTTATAATTTGCAAACAATACAAATATTGCAAACGTATACATTAGCTGATCAACTTACAGTGTAAGGCTCGATGCTTTCCATCGTCAGGTGCGCTCGTTCCTGTTGGTGTCATCAATCTGGCAACCTGCGTGTGTGTCAAGTCTGAGGAGGAGGGGCCGGGTGAAAAAACCCTCTCCAATATTTTGAATTTGGGCTGCAATACCTAGTTCAATCCTACATACAGCACCTTTGCACAATAAGACATGAAAGAGAACTTAGTTTAGTACTCACATGCCCAGGGCTGGGACAAAAAAATCGGCCCTGGCATTTTTTGGTCCAGGCGGCCCATCACCAATGAAGTATTCTAATTTGTTGAGATAGTGAATTGGTGGGTTTTTGTTAAATGTGAGCCAAAATCATCACAATTAAAAGAACCAAAGACTTAAACTACTTCAGTCTGTGTGCATTTAATTTAATACACGAGTTTCACAATTTGAGTTGAATTACTGAAATAAATGAACTTTTCCATGACATTCTAATTTATTGAGATGCACCTGTATGTAGCCTATGTATCACACTCATATCACATCTTGTTTTGGATAAGAATAAAACATCAGGTCCGACAATATCGTGTCTTTTTTTATTTAAATCTAGCTTTATTCGCATTGGCCCATAGAAGCCTCTATGAACACACTTGACTTGACTTGGCTAAAAAATCGCGGGGGATGAATTTATGTTTTATTAAAAAGTGTTTATGCATACACTCATGGTGCGCAGCCGCACGCACACATTAGGATAGGTTAGATTCCTGCCTCCGTTGCGAGTCCCTATCAAGCACTTTACCAATTCAACTACTCTCTTCTTTTTCTTCTCCTCCTGCCTTGCTCTTTGGCCCACATCACTCACCGCAGAGCAAGCCTGTTCTTAATAAATCTCCTGTGAAAACGGGGGAAAAGCCGACGAGGAAGAAGTTGGGGTGATGCGATCTTTATATAGGCGGAGCAAAATACTTAATCGCTCCATCTATAGCGCATTGTGATTGGATGTTTATGCTGTCAATACAGGAGACAAACCAATGGGCCACTGGCTGCTCGCTGTCCCCTGCGTGATGGTTTTAGGCAAAAAAACATTCTGTCGGCCCCTTAAGTGTGTCGGCCCACCGGGAAAATGCCTGGTATGCCCGATTACCAATCCAGCCCTGCACATGCCGTGTGACAGCCGCTTTTTGTGCATGTGCTCAGATGTGTGCACTCAGAAAACACTATATCAGAAGTTTAAACTGATATGGCTTTAAAACGCATGGTTTCAGCATGATACACACGATAATCAAAACCAAACAGATGTTTTTTGGCAGAGTATTTGAGGTAAGAGCTGTAAAGGTACAGCCCTATTCTGGAAAAGGTGGCGATTAAAAATACAGTGGGTACGGAAAGTATTCAGACCCCCTTAAATTTTTCACTCTTTGAAAAATTTAAGGGGGTCTGAATACTTTCCGTACCCACTGCACATTCATGAAAACAGTGCATTTCTGCTTCCACTCAAAATATGCCTTTTTCAAAATTATATAATAAATGATCTGTGGGGTATTTTGAGATGAAACGTCACAGACACATTCTGGGGACACCTGAGACTTATATTAGCCTACATCTTGTAAAAATGGGCGTAATAGGTGCCCTTTAACATTATTTTGTCCAAGGTTAATATGCAGAGACAGCTACAAAGTAGCCATTTCTCGTAGGCACTATACAAACATTACTTGCATTACATTATTAGCCTATTTTCTTGTGTGTTTGTTTGTTTGTAGAACATCTGACATTTCCACAAAACAATGGTTTAACCAATGGAGTCCATTTGGGGTGGGATCAGCTGTTTGTTTGACCAATGGCAGGAGTATTCAGACTTGTTTCAAAATAATACGTTTTGCATTTCTGTTTAGTGTATCCTGTAGTGCAAAAATTAGTTAAACACAGAATGAGCTCTCACACAGTGTTGTTTCGGTGTAGTAAAATGAACAATCAGACTATGTAGCTGTCCCTCTGTCTCATTCTCTCTCTCATTTACTGAGGTGACCATATTGCCATGGCCCTGTTCCACCATCCCTTATTACTCAGACACATCCGCTAATTGCAACCAAAATAACAAAACAACATATGTCAACACCCCAGAGACCACAGCACTGGTGTCCTGCAGTCACCGGAATGAAGAGTGATGGTTGACAAATGAGCGCTTGATTGGTTACATAAATTACTTTCAGTAGACCGAGCATCTCACCAGGCACTGCAAGCAAACTTTCATCATTAAGCTGGGGAGAGGGAGTGCTGGAGAGAGAGAGGACCAGGTGAAGAGAGAAAGAGTGGCAGAGACAAGAAAAAAATAAGAAAGGGTAGAATGTGTAGGCAGTGGACAGTAGTTGCATTTGCATATTATTATTTACATAAAACATTTTAAATACAGCACAGATATTTAAATCTGGACTTGAATGCAGCTGCTGCTGGCACATTCCATTCCAAATGTGTTCAAATACTTTTTGCTGATTGTTCTGCCTTCCACCTCTTAAGTTTAACATTTATGTGTTGTGTCACTGGATGATGGTGAGATCAAATCTCACAGGATTATTACAATTAATGGCAAAAGGAATGTCTGGAAATGTAACTGATATTTCCTTCTGACACACTAGAGTAAAAGATAGAAATAACTGGCCTTTATTTATTTTATTTTTTTTGTGAAAATGTCCTAAGACTTTTGCATAGTACTGAATATATGTATATTTGTATTGTTGCTATTTTAAAGCACCCCGATGTCATCCTCGATCATGATGTTTCACTGTAGACGTCGTCTGATGCCAATTTGGTAGACATTGCCCAACCCTAGAATCAATGCAATGAAAGTCATGGGTCCAATGTTGTATGTATTCATTCTGAGATTTTTTGGTTTTAATTCAATTGTGTACATGTAATGAGATGATATTGTTTTTAATAACATGTATTTTTAATATATAACAATAGAGGGCAGTAATGAGTTTCATTTGTTATTCAAGGTAGTTTACAGTACACTATATTGTGGCAATATAATGATGAATTCAATATCCATATGATGAGAAAAAAGAATATGTGTTCCTTAAGTTTTCCTGAGCCTGGAACTCTTGACTAATGTCAGTGTGGAGTTAGTCTCAATTATTTATTTGTTTATGTATGAGCCCTTTTTTCACCAATGCTCTATGATCTCACTAACTGTCAGCAGGGGGCAGACGTGTCTCAGATGCAGTTTGATGTTGTGAGCAACACCTTTTTAGCCAGTAAAAGAGTAGCAATATACAACATGGATATATCATATATATTCTGCAATATTAAAACAAAAATTGATTGGACGGAAGATACCCTGATTTATTCTGTACTACATAGGCTATTCTACACACTTTCTAAACGGCTGTCATAATCTCTTTTAGTTTCTTGTGAAATTTCATTGTCTTTTATTTAAAAGAGAAGATTTAAGATTAAATGGTGAGCAGTTAGCAGCCCTTCAGGATTAGTCAAGCTAATTGCCTGCAGTCATGATAAAATTTGTTATTTTCTGAATTTGCTTTTTAAAAACTGTTCAAAGTGCCTTTGATATGTCTTTATTAGAAATTCTTGTTGATAAAATCCAACTGACTGACAGTAGCTGCTTATTGTACTTCCAATAAATAATGATTGGTTGGGATAATAATCTTAATAGCGATCTAGCGCTGGGTGGGCTGCCAGGCTTGTAGGCACAGAGAGATCCACAGACCTGACAGAACTAGCACAACTCTGAGGAGACGGAGAGAAAAATAAATTGGGTGAGGATGAAGGGATTTTAGGAAAGAAGTGATGAAAGAGCATGTAGTGTTTTTAGATCACAAACTCCATGATGAGTGGAAATGTTTTATAGAGGGTGGAGAGGCAGATCAATGAGACAGAGAGAGTGTACAAAGAATGCAAACAAAATATGAAAACAGGACACGTTTAAATATTCTGATATGATAATTCTTCGGAAGTGTCAGGGAACGGCCCATAATAATCAGAAACGTTCTCAGCCTTTTTGTTGTTGTTGTTGTTTTCAGTGACTGACATAGTCCTGCTTCTTTCTTAGAAAACATTTTAGGCCACATTTTTTTTACTTTTACAAAGTTTAACTTTATTAACTTTAGTATCACAACTCGTCTCCTGATGCTCAGCCGGTTCTTTGGACATGGCATGTATACTGTAATATGGTGTGTTTGTAGTTCCCTGTGGCTTATATAATGAAAGGAAAGCCCTTCTCTTAAAGTGATATGACTTCTAAAGCACCTAATAGTCCCAAAGCAGCGGTTCGGTAATTCATAACTCCTGTAATGTTACCTGTTGTATGCACTCAAGCTAAATGGATTATCTTTGTCTGTTGAAGTGTCTGTCATTGAGTTCAGTAGCTCTGCTCTATTTCTGCTGGACATTTTGATGCGTTTGAGTTCTCTATTCATGCAGCAGTGTCCTGGGATTTGGCTTTATGATTCAGTTACTCTATCAGGCTCTTTTTTTCTGAAACACAAATTACAATGTCACATTACAATGATTCTAATTCTTAGTTTTGCCTTGTTCTGTTTATGATGTGCTGACAGAAGTTAAATGATTTTCAACGGTCGCTTTGCGGCGCAGACACGGTGTCAGCATAGTTTGTCAGTACAGTCAGTAACGTAGCAGAATGAAAAGTTAGTATCTTTCTGCAGTCCAATAGACGACAGTGCAGTGGTGGTTGAGTCTGTTGAATGGTGATTTAACGCTACGTTTTGACCTAGTTGGAGAGACTCGATGCTCGGTAAATAAACAACAATGTCCTCGTCTTTTACTCTCACAATGAGCTTATCATATTCGTTTGCTACATTAGTAGGGCCCTATGATTTCCGCGATGCAGAAAACATGGACGGAATCGCGGAATCCAGACATAAACACGTAATTTACTGTATAACGCAGAATTTCATGGAATTTTTCTTATTTTTTGATGAATAAATAAAAAACAGGTCAGTACATATACCTAAACAAAAGGGTGCTTCTACTAAATACTGAGCAAAGGGTCTGAATACTTAGGACCATGTGATATTTCAGTTTTTCTTTTTTAATAAATCTGCAAAAATGTCAACAATTCTGTGTTTTTCTGTCAATATGGGGTGCTGTGTGTACATTAATGAGGAAAAAAAATTAACTTAAATGATTTTAGCAAATGGCTGCAATATAACAAAGAGTGAAAAATTTAAGGGGGTCTGAATACTTTCCGTACCCACTGTATATATAGACTGTGTCTGTGAATATTAAACTGCAAAAATACGATTTAAATACTAATGTTCTGCATGTTTGTGATTACCAGAAAATACACAACACAGAGTTTGTGGTAAAAAAAAAAAGATGATCACCACATTTGAGCTATCATTGCAAAAAATGTGTTTGTGTGTGTGTGTGTGTGTGTGTGTGTGTGTGTGTGTGTGTATATATATATATACTGTATTCTATATACAGTACCAGTCAAAAGTTTGGACACATGAATGGGAAGTGTTTCCAAACTTTTGACTATAGGCTTACTGTAGTGTAATATAGCCTACACGTAAAGAATATCGGCCGATATATCGGTATCGGTCTTTTTTACACCCTAATATTGGCATCGGCCCCCAAAAAACCCATATCGGTCGGGCTCTAGTTTAAATACAGTGCTTCAGCAAAAATTATTGTGTGACTGCAGAAGAACTAAACCTATTAATCGTTATATTATGTCCTTTGCTGGAATGTAATATCGGAATTCTGAAATGTCTAAGCCATGTTGCAGGGGATGAGCATGCTCTCTACGTATAACAGTGGTTGTGCTCAAAGGGAAACCTCTGTCTCTTTCTACCCTAAACTCTATACAATCATAACGTTAAAATTTTTTATTATATATGATATATGGCATGAAAGGTGTTTTATCTTAATTCTACTACGGAACTAGAACTTAATTTAATGCACTGCAAAAAGCCTATTCTTAACATTTTTTTTAATTTTGTCTGATTTTCTTTTAATAGGAGTTATTTTATCTGAACGCACTCACTTTATTTTTTATATAAACAAGTTAAAAAAATCTGTCTGCGCAGTTAAAGAAAATACTCTTTTTCAAGATGCATCCTATCAAAACAAGCCTAAATATCTTATGCAGTGTTGCTTTTGAAGTAAGTTTAACATGTTTAAGGATTGTAAAATATTTTTGCTGGGAAAGAAGTCACGGAAGACTAATTAAAAACTCATTAGTAAGTCTTTTTTTAATTTATATTTATAAATATTTATTGTTGGATTAAAATTAGATTTATACCAGTATCTGTATTTAAACCACAGTATAAAAAGTTTGTAATGTACAGTGTACTGTGACAATGTACAGTGTACTGTATATTGTCACACAAGATTTCTATTTCAAAATAAATTCAGTTTTTTTTCTTTTCTTTTTCTTTTTTTACTTTTTATTAATCAAATAATCCTGAAAGTGTCACAATTTCCAAAAAATAATCCAAAAATATTAAGCAGCATAGCTGTTTTCAACATTGATAATAAATCAGCATATTAGAATGATTTCTGAAGGATCATGTGACACTGAAGACTGTAATGGCTGCTGAAAATTCAGCATTTAATCACAGAAATAAATTTTAAGCGTAATGAATAATATTTTTAAGTGTATTAAAATAGAAAAACATTAAATTAAACTATAATAATATGTCACACTATTTCTGTTCATTATCAAATAAATGCAGCCTTGATAAACATAAGAGATTAAAAAAATCATTAAAAATCTTACTGATTGCAAACCTTTCAACTGCTGTGTGTATATATATATACATACAGTGTGACTACATACTATACACTAGTCAACATTTGAAGTGGATCAAAGTTGTCCTAAAACTTAAAACCAACTGCATTCTTGTCTTAGGACAACTTTGATTAACTTTTTTGATCCACTTCAAATGTTGACTACTGTGTGTGTGTGTGTGTCACTGTATGTATATATATATACACACAGCAGTGTGTGTGTATATATATATATATATACTGTATATATATATATACTGTATATATATATATGCGCATATGCATATAATGGGGTTGTATGTAGTTTAATGGCATTTCTAGATGGTTACTGAAGTGTTCTGAATAATTGCAAGCCTGGTTATTAGATTCACAGTTATCAATCACCAAGTGAAAGTCATAAATCTGATTACTTGGAAAACTAACAGCACACCTGTCATTAACAAATCAGATAATGTGAAGTACTATGGCTATATTTAAGGCTGTTCATTCAGTTAGTTTGCCTTGAGTACATTTTGTACGTGTGTGAACGGGTGGCACATGTGTGTTGGAAATTATTGGTACATACATAAGCATGAATCTGTTAGTGTATATGTTTTGTAGTGTGGCAGGGATAGTTGGATCATTCAGGGGAAAAGACAAGTTGATGGATGGCAATTTAACAAGACAAAGATTGCACAAGATGGGATTTCAAAGAGCAGAGAATCTATAGCCGCAGGAGTTAAGACAGAGCTGGTCACAGGCTGCCTTCAGGTGCCTGGCACTTGGCCCATCTCCTCTATTAGCGGAAGAGTGGCTTACAGCTACAAAACTGAAAGAATGTGCTATTTCTCACTTCAAAAGAAAGAGACCACAGAGCGTTGAGATAAGCCACAATCAGATGCAGTGTAGACGAGAGAAGACATGTCCTCCTGAGGAATTAATTCAATTCTTTACGTTTATGTGCATGCCTGTTGGCCACAATTTAGGATAATTAGGAACAAGGATTTGTGAAGCATTATTTTAAACTTCTCAGGAAGTTCTATATGAATTTGAATCAATCTGTGTTGCTGTCAAAAATGTGTTGTTGATTCATTTGCTGCTGTATGTCTGTGTACAATATAACAAATATTGTATATGCTGAAAATAAAACACTGTCAACTGAGAAAATAAGTTCCATAGTTTTAAGCACCACAGCTTTCCAATCCAACAACATGAATATTTTGATTTAAAAACAAAATCAATAAATAATAATAATAATTTTTGGTCATTCCTAAAGTGCAGTAGGCTACATGTCCCAATGATATGTGTTAATAACATTGGGTAAAATATTATAGGACGAAAATCTCAAAAATGAAAATATTATTAATTAGAGTTGTTTTTTCATAAATACAAAATAAAAAAGAGGGTCATTTCAATCTCTTTTGAGCTCTTTTATACAGGATAAAGTTAGTTTAAGTGTTAAAGTTAGTTATAAAGTTAGTGATCATTGAGTTAGCATATGGCATTTAACTCTTTTTGACTATTAAATGAGTATCACTTAAACTTATATTGCAACGGGGGGAAACATCCAGTTTTCCCATTAAAGTAATCATTTACATAGCAAGTGCATGCCATAAAAGTCAACATCTGCTCAAACTGAAGTGCTTAAATGACTTAAAATTCACCCGTATTCTATGTTCACTATAATATAATTTATTTGGATCATTACCACTCGTTTATTGCGGTTTCTAGATGTTTGGGTGCTTGGGTTTGTCTTTATGGTTTGTGTGTGGTTTAATAGTAAAAACAGTAGATGGCAGCATGGCGTACCGTTAGGAAGGTTGTAAATTCCTCATTCATGATCTCTATGTTCCTCTGTCAAATGGTAAGATTCCCCAGGGCTAACTGTGTGTGTGTGTGTGTGTGTGTGTGTGTGTGTGTGTGTATATATATATATATATACTGTATATATATATATGCGCATATGCATATAATGGGGTTGTATGTAGTTTAATGGCATTTCTAGATGGTTACTGAAGTGTTCTGAATAATTGCAAGCCTGGTTATTAGATTCACAGTTATCAATCACCAAGTGAAAGTCATAAATCTGATTACTTGGAAAACTAACAGCACACCTGTCATTAACAAATCAGATAATGTGAAGTACTATGGCTATATTTAAGGCTGTTCATTCAGTTAGTTTGCCTTGAGTACATTTTGTACGTGTGTGAACGGGTGGCACATGTGTGTTGGAAATTATTGGTACATACATAAGCATGAATCTGTTAGTGTATATGTTTTGTAGTGTGGCAGGGATAGTTGGATCATTCAGGGGAAAAGACAAGTTGATGGATGGCAATTTAACAAGACAAAGATTGCACAAGATGGGATTTCAAAGAGCAGAGAATCTATAGCCGCAGGAGTTAAGACAGAGCTGGTCACAGGCTGCCTTCAGGTGCCTGGCACTTGGCCCATCTCCTCTATTAGCGGAAGAGTGGCTTACAGCTACAAAACTGAAAGAATGTGCTATTTCTCACTTCAAAAGAAAGAGACCACAGAGCGTTGAGATAAGCCACAATCAGATGCAGTGTAGACGAGAGAAGACATGTCCTCCTGAGGAATTAATTCAATTCTTTACGTTTATGTGCATGCCTGTTGGCCACAATTTAGGATAATTAGGAACAAGGATTTGTGAAGCATTATTTTAAACTTCTCAGGAAGTTCTATATGAATTTGAATCAATCTGTGTTGCTGTCAAAAATGTGTTGTTGATTCATTTGCTGCTGTATGTCTGTGTACAATATAACAAATATTGTATATGCTGAAAATAAAACACTGTCAACTGAGAAAATAAGTTCCATAGTTTTAAGCACCACAGCTTTCCAATCCAACAACATGAATATTTTGATTTAAAAACAAAATCAATAAATAATAATAATAATTTTTGGTCATTCCTAAAGTGCAGTAGGCTACATGTCCCAATGATATGTGTTAATAACATTGGGTAAAATATTATAGGACGAAAATCTCAAAAATGAAAATATTATTAATTAGAGTTGTTTTTTCATAAATACAAAATAAAAAAGAGGGTCATTTCAATCTCTTTTGAGCTCTTTTATACAGGATAAAGTTAGTTTAAGTGTTAAAGTTAGTTATAAAGTTAGTGATCATTGAGTTAGCATATGGCATTTAACTCTTTTTGACTATTAAATGAGTATCACTTAAACTTATATTGCAACGGGGGGAAACATCCAGTTTTCCCATTAAAGTAATCATTTACATAGCAAGTGCATGCCATAAAAGTCAACATCTGCTCAAACTGAAGTGCTTAAATGACTTAAAATTCACCCGTATTCTATGTTCACTATAATATAATTTATTTGGATCATTACCACTCGTTTATTGCGGTTTCTAGATGTTTGGGTGCTTGGGTTTGTCTTTATGGTTTGTGTGTGGTTTAATAGTAAAAACAGTAGATGGCAGCATGGCGTACCGTTAGGAAGGTTGTAAATTCCTCATTCATGATCTCTATGTTCCTCTGTCAAATGGTAAGATTCCCCAGGGCTACATGGGAATGGCAAAGTATGATGTCATCTGAATGGCCAATGAAAAAAAGATGGATTCCTACATTCTTGTTCTATCTATTCCCCCACAATTCTACATGAAATCAATGCAAAATATCAATACCAATGTAATGTTATTATGGAGAATGAGCATGAATTTTGTCGTTTCATAGTGTTCTCCTTTTTCTTGCAGAAATGTATGAAAAAAAAATGGTTTAAAGAAGCAAAAAGTAATTGAATCAGAAGGACATAATTGATTTGTGGGGGAATGATTGAGTTATGTTGGCTTGCAGGGTGGGCTGACTGATTTCATATCCTGCCAGGAGAGTTAGACACAGAGTTTTATGGCATTGCTCGGCTTTTAACCATCATAAATAAACACTTTCACTCACTTTAATCTTTCAATGCCATTGATTTCATCCAGTGCTTCATTTGTCATTTCAAAGTGGAACAATTCAGGGAACAGTCACTTTAGTGCAGTTTAGTATTAATTATAAAAACAAACATTGTAAAAGTTTAGTCTTAATTTGATGTCCCTTTTGAGCACTTCAGCGCTGATTAACTGAAGTTCAAGACTATGGACTGGACCGTATTTTCCTCCATAAATACAATTATTTGTATACATTAACAAATTACAGGACCGTGCAAATCAAAGTGCTTTACTGGAGGAACGTTTTTTTCTCTCTCTCGCTCTAATCTAACCATAGACAATGAATGGAAATATGAGGCCGACTGTCAACAACATGCTGGTTTCAGGGCAGACAGGGAGTTGGAGACAAAGCCAAGGGCAAAAATCTAATACATCTCAAAACTCTTCTTTTCAGGTCAAAAGCAACAAATCCCAGACCTGTTCTTGCAATGTTTCTATCATCTGTTGGGTGGATCCAGATTGGAATGTCTGTTTTAGGCCAGGGTGGAAGAGAGTAAGCCAGTAGCTGTGGAGTGATGGACCATTATCCCAGATCAAAGCAGGGCTCAGCAGGAATGACACAAGAAAACACACTAAGCCTGCTATATTAGGTAAACATGTGCTTGCCATTAAGTACAGGCTTATGGAATATTGAAATGCCCACATAGTAATATAAGTCATTAAATCATATGTACATTAAACTTCCCTAGTCCCTCACCCGTGGTAAGATCAGTAACAAGTGGTTTGTTGCTTTTATAAAACAGTTTAAGCAGCACTATTATAAAACATCAGTGACCCCAATAAATTTGTTATTGATAATTGCCACAGGAAACAATTATTCCGCTAATTGATGTAGTTGATTATACGGTTAGTTCCGGTCTTTGAAACTGATTGACAGAGCGTCATTCTGAGAGTGATTAATACATTCCATCTATCTTTGTTTACGCATTTCAGACAGTTTGTTTGTGGTGGATATTGATGGAGTCATTGAATTATTCACTCAAACAATTAATTCAAAACAATGATTCATTCAGTTATGCTGCTGCTGTGTTTTGTTGCTCAGTGATGATATAGTTAATAGTGCAACAGTCTGGCAATGGTAGTAAAAATACCTTTTATTTTCTCCATATAGGATCATTTATTTTATTGACAACTATAAAGGAAGACCTACTGTGAGCTATAAGGTTGTTAGTCAATGGTATATGCTGTTGTTGAAGCCATCAGACCACATTTTCAACTTAATTTTTTAACTATGAGTGATCACAAATCCTCTCCTGTGGCCTCATGGGATAGTAAAGTGTCCAAATGGATGTGCATTTCAGAATCTCGCTGGAAGTAATAGGTCATCCAGGGACATTTTGCTACCGTCTTATGAATACTGTGAATATACACAATATTATCATGCTAATTTATTTCATTATTTACTTGCATGGTTTCGTATCCGGAGAGTGAACCAACTCCAGGGTAAGGCTAAAAACAGCCTAGTGTTAGTGTAATCTATTAACAAAATATATAAAATATGGCTGAATTTGTTTTCAACTCGATAACATTTTAATAGAAACATTGTAAGTTTAGTGAAGCTATCTACACTGTATGATGAATAAATCGCTTATACTTACATCGCACATACATCTGCATTTTGTTGTTTATGATGAGAGAATTTGAGAGAGAGCAGAATTCAGTCAGCTAGCACGCACTCAACAACAAAACTCTGGTGTTTCAGCGATGATTCATCTGAATGCCTCTGATTGGCCATTGCATTCATGAAGTCAATAGAGTCGTGTGTGATTGGTTATAACGTACATCACTGTAAAAACGCAGAAAAAGAAATATGATGGAACAAATAAACCCTAATATTAATTAGATAGTATTACTAGCCTGATGATGATGATGATGATGATAGTCGTCATCATCATCTTGATATTGTCAAAGGTATCAGCCACAGGTCAGGTGTTATCGCTGACTATCGTCAATAATGGATACTATCGTCTATCGGCACAACCCCAGTGGGCACTGTTGCAGTCTGCTGAATATACACAAAGTACCTAACTGGCAATATTGTGTGTAAAATATCACTCTTACAGTCGTCTTGTTGACAGTAATATCTGGTGTTCTACAATCTTGTTTTCTTCTTATATTACCTTTAACCACTTATGTGGGTATTTCTATATGATGGACAGGCAGGAATTCAATGACCTCAGATACTTTGATTGATGGAAGCCTTTCCTGATGTGGCAGCACTATGAAACAAGAGTTCCACTTCACATAGAATTAGAGGACAGGAGCTTCTGGACTGTTAACCCCCTGTTGCCTTGAGTACCTTTACGTTAGGTACTTCTCGGAGGGGCTGGTGGACAACCTTGACATGATACCGTCAGCAGCTCAGCATATTCACACAATGTTACAGGCAGAGAGTTAGTGAAGCAGTGACTGCAAGGCACTGGAGCAGCTGAGACTGAATAGTATAAAATGATTTAATGTTCCTCCCTCATGCCTACAGTGCCCCGTTTTCAATCTGTCACTCACGCGTGAATCTACGAGGCAGGGGCTGAGAGTAGGGCAAGCTTGCGTCTGTCATTTTACCAAGTGTCTCTTGCCCTTGTGCTCTATAAGTTTATCAGCGAGTCCCTTATGGAGCGGCAATCGTTTCCAGCATATTGGAGTGATTTCTTTTAGACTCAGTGAGAGAGATTGATTCTGTTTGTCATTCCTCCCTGCCCACTCTTCCATCTTGGAAGGTGTGTGTGTGCTTGCATGAGTGAGGGCGTGTTTGCCCTAGGGGGACATGTTGATGGGGGGAAAAAATGTGATGGACTTATATTTCAATCATTTGCATTCGCTCACAAAACATTTGTGTTCAACTGCAAAAGTATTGTGATCCCCTGATAAACTTTGTGTTCTTTCGCAAAAAAATTATTACATTCCCTTAGAAACTTTGCACTCTCTCACCAAAACATTTGCGCTCTCTCACAAAATGATTGGGTTCTCCTGAGAACCTTGTGTGTTCTCTTGCAATTGCATACCCACAAGAAACTTTGAGCTTACTTGCAAAAGCACTGAAGTATTTCCTTTCCCTCTTCTTTTTATTTCCATCACAAAAGTATCGCAAGTGTTACATCACAGACAGAGGGTCTCATTCAGTAAGCATGGAACGCACAAATTTGTATGTGAAATCTGCATATGAAAGATATAATGAACAAATCATGATTCACCAATAACTTTAATACTAAAATTTATACTAAATTTACCAAAAAAAATTGTAACAACTGAAACCACACACACACACACAAATCATACTTTGGGTAGCCTAATAAATGTAAGATAAAATTGTATATATAGATATTATATAATATATTTCATATATACCGTAAAAGAGTAAGAAAAGTTGTCATAGCTTGAGCTGTGAGGTTTTTCCTGCATGGAAATACTGTGAAAAATCAAGCAAGTTATATGAGCATTTTGAGATAATGAGTTAATCTTTGTGCTATTTCTCACTCTCTGTCTCTTACCTTCTTATTACCTCTCTCCTTCACACTTATGGCTCTTTGAGTTGTAATTGGTGAAGTCGTGCCGTGACCTCTGGTCTCCGTGGAGACATGTCCTTCGAGACCTTTGTGTGTGCATGTTAGAGGTCGACCGATAGTGGATTTTGCCGATACGATAGCTAGGTTGGACCACACTGGCCGATACGATTAATTAACCGATTGTTTTAAAATTGATACTGAACAAAAACTAAAATAGTGCTTTATTAACAAAACCAGTACTGACCCATACTAGTAGTAGTAGTAAAAATAATAATAATAGTAAATGTTGAAAATAACCGATTGTTTTAAAATTGATACTGAACAAAAACTAAAATAGTGCTTTATTAACAAAACCAGTACTGAACCATACTAGTAGTAGTAGTAAAAATAATAATAGTAAATGTTGAAATTAACACCCTCTAACAAGAAACAATACTTACACAGCTTTCATTAATCTTAATGCTACAAATGGACTCTTATTTTAAAGTGTTGACACTTAATTTCAAATGTCATGTTTAAAGATGCACATCTTTAAATATATACACAAAGGCTATAGCATTAAAATTATATACGCAGCCCTCTACGAACACCTTGGCAATTGAATCGCCATTGGCTAGTAAATTTTTTTGTTTACTCGCCAGACTGATAAATATATATATATTTGTTTGTAAAATGGCACAGTTTTATAAATTATCTGAAAGTACACTCTTAACATCAGTCAGTCAAGCATTATAATATGATAATAAATATTATTTAATGATAGAACTTTTGTAATTAGAATTAAAACTTAATAACCATGTATGAATGTACAAAATATATCTGCGCTAAACTTATACTTAGCCTCCAACTCACACTGGCGAGTAAAATCTGAGAATTTATTAGCCATTGGCTAATATTAGACATCATTTAGTCGCCAGAGTGAAGATTTAGTCGCAATGTAGAGGGTTGATACATATGGATATTGTATGTATACTCTCCGACTTTAACTGCTTCTATTCTTGAACACTTGATGATTATCTAATCAAAATAAAAGCGCAGCGCTGAGTCTAGGAGAACTCACCGGTATCACACACACTCCGGACGTGTCGCGTTCAACTCGAGCAGCGGTCTAAAACAGTTTATTTAATCACCAAACGAACACAAGTTTACTTCAAGAATGAACAATGAGGCATAGATGAGTTTGAAGTTCGGTGTTTAAAAAACGGAGCAAACGGAAAGAGAAAGCGCGACCTATATTATAGCTCTATAAATGAAGCACACAGACTTTACACAATTCATTATGTACATTAAGAACGATTCGGGACCAATATAATGTAATTTAATTGAAAACTATGTGAATGGCGCGGCAGGATTTTCTGTCGGCTGCATTTAAATCTGCGTCTGAAGTTTCCCGCTCTGTTCAGCGTGCGGTATCACGTGTCTAAACAAATAGCACGTGCTGTCAGTGATTTCAACCACTAGAGGCCGCTCTCGCACTGTGTAATGACAGCAGACCCTTCTCAGCCGCTCCAGCAATGGATGCAACCCAGAAAACTATCGGCATGGATTTTTGCCGATAACCGATAGTTCCAGCGATCAACTATTGGTGCCGATTAATCGGCAAAACCGATACATCGGTCGACCTCTAGTGCATGTTGTGCAGAGGAACTCGGCTGCTACTGTATTAGTCACTGAGGCAGTAGTCTTAATGTCTTCAGGGCCACTGTAAAAGTATCAAAACTAGCTTAATAGCAACTTAGATGTTTGTGTTAATGTATTAACCATTTCGGTTACACTTTACTTGAAGGGGTGTGCATAAGACTGACATGACACCTTCATAATCATGACATGACACCTACATAATCATGACATGACACATGTCATGAATATGAAGGTTTTTTATGCATGTTTATGACAACTGTCATTAAGTGTCATTCACTCAGTTATGTAATTTTTAATGTAAAGATGACATTGTTTGAGATGTCTTTGCTATGGGCTATGGTTATGGGTAAGGGTAGGGGTAGGGTTAGGTCAAATAATGTCATATTTGCATTAAAAATGACATAACTGAGCAAATGACACTTAATGACAGTTGTCATAAACATGCATAAAACCTCCTTCATATTCATGGCATGTGTCATGTCATGATTATGAAGGTGTCATGTCAGTCTTATGCACACCCCTTCAAGTAAAGTGTTACCTTCATTTCATTTAATCTTTTTGTGTTTGGTGATGCTAATTTGCTAATTCTCCACATGCTGTATTATCCTGCAGGCTAAGTGGTCTTGTTTTACACATACTGTATATGAAAAGTTTGGGTTTAAAAGAGAGGGAGGGCAAAATGAAGTGATCCATTGAGAAGATGAGCATGCAGTGGATGGTTGCAGGGTTGTTCTTTGTTACCATGGAACTTAGAAAACCATGTTTCGTTGAAAGATAAATGCTTGTCTTATCTTGTCTTTGAGTATAAGATGAGATTGACTTTCATTTACTGGGCCAATAATACGATAAATTACTGAAAGAAACTCTGCTGTTAAAGGGATGTGTGATAAATTACTGAAAGAACCTCTGCTGTTAAAGGGATGTGTGGTACAATCAGATCAAATATTGACAAAGTTTTGGTATTTCAGCAGCTCATTTCTTTTGTCTTTTGACTTTATTTACACGTGCAGGAATAAATGACTCTAGAATATGGAGGGTTTTCCAATCCATAACTTTTAAAAAGTTCCAATAGCTGCGACATTCTCACACTTGCTGACTTCGGGAGTAACCAGTGTTCTAATAGCAAATTACTGTATTGCTGATAGCTTGCTGCCTTGCAAAACCTTGGAGCTCTGTATTTATAATTGATGCTGGATATATGTGGATAATGAGGCCTGATTTGTGTCTGTGGATACTGCTGTTTGTTCATATTTTTTACTAGTTAAAAAATTGATGATGTCAGACAGTGCTGACATTGCTAACCATACTGTCGTGCTGACATTAATTTGGACTATATAAAAAGAAATATGTAAAACAATACATTGTGTAAAATGTGTAGTGCAAATATTATTATTAGTATTATTAATTAGACTATTATTATTATTTATTTTGGCTTACAAGTATATAATTTATTTAAAATGTCTGTTAGTTCAAGGCTAGTTAAACATTTTAAAACAGAATAATATTCTTCTGAATGATACTGCTAGTACTGCTTTCAGTGATATATTTAGATATTTACCACATAGTACTGAAATTATACTGCGCTGAAGGCATATAAGCCAATGTTGTCAGGCTGTTCAAGCGTCTCCCTCTTTTGACAAAATAGAGAATTTCTGGGGGTTCTATAAATCTCTCTAGGTTTGAAGCATATCCCTGGTGTAATTAAAAGCTTTGATTAAGAATCATTTTGCCAAGCACTTTTGCCATACAGCAGACTCCAAAATTAATGCTTGAGGCTCCATCATCAAAACAGCACAAACATCTCTAAAGTACTGAAGGCAATTAAAATCACACTGCAATAAAGTGACTTTTTTTTCCTCTGGCAGAACACAGATTTACTCATCTGCTGATATAAATGCAGTCAGTGTGGTGTAATTTATCGACCTTATTTTAATGATACTCAGAAGTGTGATTTTATATCTACAAAACATCTGGACTGGTGTTGTGTGAGTCTGTATGGACTATACACTAGAGAACAGGTCACCGTTCTACTATTTAAATCTGTCTGTCTGTAGCTCACTTTTTTATTTTCTGATCATGCAAGCTCAATCCCTTGTTCTTTTTCTTCTTCACTCTCTGACTTAAAAACACACTTGCATTTTAAAAGGCCAAATAATAGATGGAGACAGGGGAATTCTTCCAGTAGCTGATCAGAAGGCGTCTGTATTGATCCGAGGGCTCATGAATATGCAGGCAGGGTGATCGGATAAGTGGGCCGGCTGCCCTCACTGCCTCTGGTTATTTTTCCACTGCTTTCCATTCTGAGCAGTTACTGAACAATAAAAGTACAAGCCCAGGGTGATAATAAACCTGGTGCTGTTGTGATAAACAGTCTTTGTACTAGTTTTGAGGGATAAATGTAATTACATAGTGTAACTCCTTAATAAAAGTACAATTTTTATATGGGGTGTATATATATATATATATATATATACTGTATATAGCAATTAACGTGATGTTTTTGTTTTCTCCATCAGTTGACTCAAAGCTTCTGTCTTCCAAAATGGTAACACTAAGCTTACTTTTGTATGTTTGTTTGTTATTTTTACTGGTATATTTTATATTTTACTTTGAAATATATATTATATAATATACTATAACTTTTGCACAGTACTGCACTGTAGTAATCTGAGAACATAATGCACATAGCTTCTAACAACATGTACTTAGCATTTGCTTTGCATCTTTATTTATTTATTTATTTAATTTATATATATATATATATATATATATATATATATACTGTATATAGCAATTAACGTGATGTTTTTGTTTTCTCCATCAGTTGACTCAAAGCTTCTGTCTTCCAAAATGGTAACACTAAGCTTACTTTTGTATGTTTGTTTGTTATTTTTACTGGTATATTTTATATTTTACTTTGAAATATATATTATATAATATACTATAACTTTTGCACAGTACTGCACTGTAGTAATCTGAGAACATAATGCACATAGCTTCTAACAACATGTACTTAGCATTTGCTTTGCATCTTTATTTATTTATTTATTTAATTTGTTATGCTTTGCATTGGCATTTGTAAAGCCTCATGTTTCTAATTGCGTCAGCGGACATGTTTTCCTCATTTGTGCAGTTGGTGTACAAGCCCTCCATGTGCTGTGTCTGTTTCTGCAGCATCAAAACAACTTGGTGAGATTAGATTTTGGAGGAAGCTGCACAAAGTTTGTTTAAAATCAGAGGCTGAATGCATCATTTACTGTGTTTACATGCACATGAATATTCTGAATTTAATCAGAATTTGGTCATATTCCAGTTATCTACTGTATGCTCATGTAAAGCATATTAACCTTATTGCTATGGTAAGATTAAGACAATGATTTTAGTTTCTCTATGCCTGAATAAAGTAACTGGAATATGACTAAACTAGTGCAGTGTAATAAATAGTTCTAGCAGGTTACTCTCTGTTCTTTGTTTAGCAGGTAGTTTGTGTAACTTTTTCTAGGGTATAATGAAGTCATCCAGTGAGGTGACTCAGGCTGACCTCTGAGACACATTGTCATTGGATGATCCCAGGCCCAGCAGCAGTCACAAAATTCAGAGCAGACATATGGCCACGCTGTGCCCCACCAAATGCTCAGAGAGGGGTTTAGGCCCTGCTCCAAGACTCCAAGCCAGCTACTCTGGGCATCTGACCCCTATCGCAGCTCAACGGATTATGCTGATTGGTTGGGAGAACAGAAGGGTCATCGGAATGGCCACAGGGCCCAGGGCTCCGTCCTGTTAACTGTGATTCACTCGTTACAGAAGCGATGTTTAGACTCACAGAGGGAGGGAGGGATAACCTAGAGCAAACCACAGAGAAATGAAGAGAGAGACACAGCAGGGAGACAGAAGAACAGACAGATGGGTCACCGGAAGGGCTACCAAATGCACAGCTTTGACCTGTTAGGGTTAGGGTTAGTCATTTACTTATAACACAAACACTGTTCAGACAGTAGTAAGTAGGATTTTGTTTTACAGGAAGGTTTAGTGGTTTCAAATTAGTGATTTTAACAGACACTAAGTTCTAGAGATAATAGCATACTGCTAGTCTTACTAATTCTGTAGTATACAGTATATTTGTCTGTATGCATAGAGTATACATGCATATAGATGACCTGCTATGTTTGCCAAAATGTGCAGTATATAGCAGAGCATACTATAGAATGAATGAATACATATTCTCTCAGAGATGACGAGAGACGAATCTACTTCAACATATGCTGATAACGGTATATAGATAACCGTTTTCATTTATTCCTTTAATATTTCTCTTGTGGCCCGTACATGGTAAGAAAAAAAAAATGAGAAGAAAGGTATTTCGTGTTAAACAGGTTGTTTTTGAAAGTCAGTGCTTGAAATAGGCTAAAGCTTTTTATTTCATTGATTTTTATTGATAACTGCAGTGTTAATATTTTAATCATAGGCCTATAATTCATTGTACAATAGACCCGTTTTGAAAGACCTTTCTTTTTTTTTGAGTAAATAGCCCAATCTTTTGTTATCCTCGCAGCGCATCAGTTATGTGGTAGCCTAATATTGCGGGGCAAATTAGTTGTAATTTTAATTTAATATTAGGCCTAAAAGTAATTTCATTATAATAACAGGCATAATAAAAATAAGAATGTAACATGCCTACATTCATTGGAAATGCCAAATCCTCTTAATATTGCCAGTAATTGTTTTGACAATATCTCTGGCTATCGTCGATACAAGATCATTGTCTTTCGACGCACCCCAGCAAGGGGAGGTTATTGCGGGGCAGACAGCACGTTGCCTGTTACATTGTTTGTTCTGCCTTGTTAAAGTGCAGTGGCACTGAGAACATTATATTTCACACACTTTAAGCTCTTTTAATTTACAAATTTAATAGGATTAGTCCAACGAATCGTTCGGTTTGTAATGCGTACTGTACCGAAAGCCTCGTACCGAACGGTTCAATATGAATACGTGTATCGTTACACCCCTATAGCTGATGTCTCACTGCTTGTGACTGGCAGTCTGTTTCCCATAATTCGTTTTCATTTCATATTATTCCTGTGAAACTATATAATTCATTTTGAACAAGGAAAATTTAGTAATTTGATTGATCAGAAAATGTGTGGCTCATTTCTCGCTCTCAGTAAGACATGCTCATAATAATTTACAGCGTGTGCTGAGGTTGCTTGTAAAATGCATAATAGGTAATACAAAATAAATTCTCTGACGCCCCTAACACACACATAAACACACAACCTATAAGTTCATTTGCACCTCCCTCTGTTTTGCTGTTGGGAAATTGTGCTGTAAAATTTGTTATACAGGAATGTCATGCTATTTGGTTCATTGGTTTTCTCAGACAAGTGTGAGAGGTTCATGATTTTGCCCTGGAGCTCTTCTTAGTTGCTCAACCGGCATTACCCCACATATTTTCCTTCTTTTTCCATTAAGCTCACAATTGTTTGCCATTTCCTTTTATTTGATATGTTTGTTTTTTGCTGCTAATTATCCAATTCATATATGTTGTGCTCCATTAGCAAATATTCATTGTGGGTCAGTGGAAGAACATATATATCCTATATCTCATGGGGAATGGATGGGGAGCAGGCCTGCTGCATTTTGGGAACAGGTTGAGAGTGGGCAAGGGACAGCGTGCCCCAGATCCATCAGTGCTCTTGTGGAGGGCAGGGTTAAGGGCCAAAGAACATGCTGCACCACACTGCCTGTATTCCCAGAATTGCAATCTAAAGGTCACTGCTTTTAATTAGAATGCGGGGGGAAATGATGACAAATATTTGGTCTTTACAAACCAGTCATGATCCAGGAATATTTTACTGAAAAACAGATTTGTATATTATATGGTAAAGTGTAAAGATGATAAAGTAGAGCATAAATATTATATTTTCTAAATGCTTGTTATTGATGTCACAATGGTTACATTCACACTGCAAGCATTAGTGCTCAATTCCAGTTGACTGCTTGGATCCAATTTTGTGTATGGCTCTTCACATTATAATTTTTAAATGTGGCTAATATCAGATTCCAGTGTGGACGAATGACAGTGCAGAACTGACCCGTATGCACAAAGAACGATAACGATACGGCATGAAGCGAGCTTAAACACGGAGGCAACAGAGTAAGCATTTACACATTCATTTATAAGATGATGTGCCGCAGAATCCAGTGAATTAAAATGAGGACAAAGATGAGAATGAGCAAAGGTTTTTTTTTTTTTATATTTAATGCAGAACCCCTTAAGTTTAGCTTGTATAGAGCTGTCACTGTAATACTTAGGAATACAAAAACTCATTGTCTCTCCACTGACTACATCCACAACTTTGTCATATTCACAGAGTGATCAAAGAAATTCTGGTATGTCAAATCTTTGGCATGATCTTCCGTCAGTGCGGAATTATGATGAATGTTGATCTAGAGTGACGTAAAAGTTGCATGAATTCCATTTTGACTGTTCAGACTGCAGTCGCATTGCAAAACATTTGACCTGAATCAGATTTAGCACCACATATTGAAGTGGACTAAATCAGAATCAAAAAGCCCAGATTCCATGTGATTTGTGCTAATCACACTATCATGAAACTAAATGATCTGAGTCACATATGAGCAAAACAATCGACCACATTTTCCTGCAGTGTGAACGTAGCCAATGTGACTAAAAACTGGATTTTTCATAATTGTCTTTTTATCCCATAATTCTGAATGTATGTCTTTAAATTGTGAATTTTAAAATGTTATTTCACCATTACATGTTTTATTTTTTTACTCTGAGGCAGAAATTATCTTTAGATATGTACTACAGTATTAAAAAATATATTTTGTAATATTTCTGTGAGTAGCTAAAATATCCAAGTGTTCCTAATTAAAAAAATACCCTGCAACATACATCAGCCCTCATTACCCACACTGTCTATCACAGGGTCAAGGCCTAAGGCTCTCGCTTGCTCTCTCACCCTACACATACACACCATAGACTGGATAAAAACATGGACGTAGTGTCCGTGACGTCACCCGCAGTTTTCCAAAGAGCGTTTTTGAAGCCTAAAGTAGGCGGAGCCGGCCGTCGCCATCTTGGCAGCGCGTCACCGCGTGTCACTCCCGGATAATCGAAAATGGGCAAAAAGGCGGGAGCAGGTTGCTGAAGCCACACCCACCTAGCTCGACGGTGGTGACAGCAGCGGCAAGCCACCTGTCACTCAAGTGGCCACGCCCTTAATTATGCAGAACTTTAAGGCTTAATATAATCTAAATGGATGAGTTATAAAAAAATTCACCCCCCTCACAGTTGTCACGAAGGGCAATATTAGCTATATAGACCAAAATTATTTTTTGAACCAGGCTGTAAACATGTTTTTTTCTGCTGTAAAGTTGGGCATTTTAGCATGGGGAGTCTATGGGATTAACTCCCTTTTGCAGCCAGCCTCTAGCGGCCAGTTGACGAATTACAGTTTAAGTCACTTCCGTGTTGGCTTCAGGAGAGAGAGTGGGAGGTTGCCGCTTGATACACACCCATGTGCATTGACATAAGTTGTAACATGCTCTCACATTCTCTCTCTCACAGACCTAAACACACACACTCGTGGAAAAAAATTGCATTGGAATCGCCCCAGGAGGTGTTTGGAAGTCATCAGTAGTGCATAAATAATGAATGTATCTCTTGCACACACCCTGTTGTGACCGTTTATCTTGTACATTGCTCTCTGATTTAGAGGGGTGAATAGGGACTGTAGCTAAATGTCAGATGAAAGAATAAGACCATTGGGGATGTGACTGCAGATGAAAGAGTGCGTTTGAAAGCTAAATGCAGTTATCACCCAGGATAGTGGAGGGCGTCTGCTAGCACAGCTGTTTCATAAAGGGATAATTCTCTGATAATGTGATTGGCTTTTGGCCACACTGTCAACATGCCAGCTAGGTGGTTCAAATACAGACTTGTAGGTTGTGTGTGTGCGTGTGAAGCATCCTGCAGCCTTTCTCTGCGTGCTCTGTAATTGCTGTCTCATGCTCACTGTGCTTTCCAGCATTTGATTTATACAGCATTAGACACACACGCACCAAAGTACCAGGTTTTCCATCATCAGTGTGTCCTTACATAAAGTTTGCCAACTTTTATTACCTACTATTTAGAGCCATAAAAAGTTTTTTTACTATGCTTGTAAAACCATTTTGAAATGCAGAATGTAGAAATGATTGGAGAGTGTGTGTGTGTGATGGGGATTCGGATTGTTTGTATTCGGCTATGCATATTCAGATGGGAAAAAACAAGTTTAACTGAATGCACCAATTTAAAAATTATTGCTCATACCGATGTGCTAGTAATTGTGTCATGTTTTAGCAGATAACTGATATATGAATTGTTAAAGCCCCACCACGGCAAGATTGGGAATGCATTTCTTTTATTAGTGTTGCAGGCTTGGTTCCTGCTTTGAAGACTTCTGGACAATGGAGGTGCAGACCAAATGGTACAATATGGTTTATACCCCAAGTGTTTGTAAGAGTGACAATCGTGAGTTCAATCCCTGACTCATTATTTTGTGTAGAAAGAATTGAAGGAGAACAGAAGTTGGGTGAAATTCCATTGAGCAAGTGTGATCGAGTTTATCAATATAGCCAGACGAAAAGTATTACATGCTGTCATTATTGTCTTTTGAATGGAGGAGAAGTTAAAATAGAGAACATTGGTTGAAATGTATCAAAGAATGATTATATTCCATATTATTATCTATGTATGAGAATGATAAATTTAGGATTAGGGAACTCTGCAGCGAGTGTTTATGTATTCATTGTTTATTTTAAACAAAAGCAGGCAACTGTTAGAAAACACTCTCTGTCTTGAGAATGCCTCACCCCTCCTTTTTCTCCCCTCTCTCTTATCACCCCTCCTTTCCTTTTTCTCCCTCTCACTCTCCCTCCTCTCAGTATTCTTCGACAGGAAGTCTATTCCTTATATGGATATGTTTTTCTGTATATGTGGCGATTTTATACAAAACACATGTTCTTGGGCAAAACATCCTGTATGGGTATGTTACCCTATCCTCATTGGTTAAGAGGGTAAAACTCCCCTCGACAGGCCTATATAAGATCTGTATTTCTGTGAATAAATTGAAGTATTGAGAATACATGGACTGTGTGTTTTCTTACTTCCCGGCCGTATTTACACTTTAAGAGAATGAGAAAATTTCACGGTGGCAAAGAGAATATCGAGGGAC
>NW_015505248.1:1770891-1798022 GCF_001515645.1 Sinocyclocheilus grahami | reverse complement strand
GATAAATATTTGTTATTAAAGCATCAACATTCACAGAACACTGTTATTTTTAAATAAAGCAAGCGACTTCTGCGTGCATGGTTTGGCATAGCAGAATACCAGCAAAGAGCACTGCATTTATAATCTCTAAAAGACATCTCAGTTCATCGCAATCTCACAAATCTCTGTTATAACAGATAAATAATAAATATATGCATAATGAATCTTTCATAATGTCTACAATTCGTGTGTTATAATGAGAGGATTCGTGAGCACGCAAATTTCAGCACTGCATTGCTCCACGCTGCAAACACATGTTATAGCCTAAATAGAAACTCTGCATACGCTTGCACCTGTTAATCGTTTATATTTTATATTAGTTCATGTTGCTTTTGTGCAATATATGAATAACAATTTATTTGTTTTAGATATTTTATGTTTAGATATTTCTATTTTGCGGGAGTCCTGTGAATAATTGTATTCTTCCGCATCCCGCACACATACGAGTCTCTGCACTCGCCTATCAAGTCTCGCGGGAGCAGGTCTCTAATCCACTGCCACTTGACTCGACAGTGCGTGTGCTACATCCTTTTTACAATCTAGTTACCAAGTAATGCGTTACTGCCCAACACTGATTACAACATAATGTACAGCATAAAAAAATAGATATCAGGTTTGAAATTACATTTAACAATTTTAAATAATTAGTCTTTAAAAGATTAATTTCAAGTGAGCGTTATTATGGCAAAGGTAATTTAAATGGAGTGTGTATGGACAGTTCAGCAGAGGTCTGACTTGTGTAGTTTAATTTGTGTTTTAGCAAGCCTTGAAGCACTAGTTCAGTGAAGCATAGAGTCTTTGCCTTGAGTTGGAAGTAATGGTGATTGTCATTAGATTATAGAGACCTCACAAGGCTGATAATGTTGAAAGAGCAGACCTATGAGGAGGAAACACATATCAGTCATGTCTGCAGTATATATGTAGCCTGAATCGTTAGGATGGTGATAACGGAAGTGAATCATCCGTCGTTGTTTAAATTGTTGCTAGCCTCTTCACCCAAGACAAGGCAGCTTTTCAAATATTATTTACAGTGATTATTATAGAATTACATGTATGCTGAATAAGACGAAATACATTTACATGATCAGAGCTGGATTAATGATGTTCTTATGTACAAAGGTACATACTGTGTGCAGGGGAGGACTGGAACTTAACAGCAACCAGGGACTTAAATATATATTGTAACATGTTTTCTGGGCATGTTTACACTTGGCAGGTTTGGTTCAATTAAAATGAACTCTAGTGTGATTGGTCCACAGACCAATAGTGTGTTACCTTGGTGTGTACAAAACAAGCAGACCAAGACCCACCTTTTTGGGGGGTCTCGATCCACTTCCAAACGAGCTGTGGTGCGATTCGACTGATGTATGAATGCAACACCGACCAAAGACATCGAATTAAACCATAATCAGGACATGATGTTTTAAGATGTGGACCTAAAAAGGACAAAATGCTCAACAAAAACTGTTTTTTTCTTGTCTTAGGGGTTATGTGGCCCATTACACTTTGGTACAGGCATTGGAATCCCGTCTCCTCACAGCAGATCTCTGTGTAACGAGTTCGTGGAGCTGTTTTGACTCCTTTACACATTTTATAAGCTATTTGTGAGTTATAAGCTGGTAAAAAAAAAGTTCCACCATATGTAAACACATACAAAGGAGTGCATTTAAAGCAATGAACACAATATTTAATACACATATTAATACACATATTTAAAAAAAATAAAAACCGTACATAAAAGCCTAAAAGCCTAAAAATCTTGTTACGAAATCACAAAGACACATGTTCAATTCCCATATCATTACAGTTCACGTTTCAGTAAAGTAGCTAGTACCAAGGGTGCATCTAAAAGCATGTTTTTAAATAACCATGTTGCATGTGAAGAGCCTCATCAATAGGCAGATAGTAGGAAAAGTGGAATGGGGCTGCCGGCAGCAGGAGAGATGTGAAGCATAGAGAGCAGCTTGGAAACAAATACCTGCTAGGACAGAAATCATTTTCAATGAAATGGGCGTGTGGAACGTAGAGCGGGTGCAATCCAGTAAAATCCCAGTACAAATAATTTTAAATAGGTTAGTGGCGTGCACGCTAAGAGCCGCACCCTGTGCTGCTTCATGGAACATTGCTTATATCGTTGGCTATATACTGGGACAGTCCTGGTGCTCCCTATGGCCCAGTGTCATTCTGTTTAATATCAGTGACTCTTTCCAGTGTGTTTTCTTAGTCTAATCATGAAGAGTGCACTCAAAGACGTGTATGACTGTATGTAGTCACCTTCATGTCTTCAAGAACAGAAATTCTCTGTTTTGCGGTGACTGATCGCTGACATTTCACTCACTCCTAGTTTAATATGTTAATATCTAGGCTGAACTGCTATTCAATTCCATGGGACCTTTTACAAGCCTGAGTCTTAATTGAGAGGTTTATAAGTGCCATTTATCAGCTAGTATGATGGAAGCCACAGTGTAAAAGAACCCCTGAGAGCTCCTCACATTGGAAGCTGATGAACACACCCTCATACATGAACAGACATTTTTGAAAAACTATTGACATTTTAATTAGCACTGAACCGATGTGAAAATACTGCTCTCATAAGTGTCTTTTTAATGTGCTCTGTGTGGTAGTTATGAATATTGTGCAGGTTGAGATATGGACCAGATAGATGGGCAGAGTCATACAGCTCAATAAAACCAGTAAAGTATATACTAGGCAAATAACACATGTAAATGGCACTCTGAACAGCCATATCTCCTTACAGAATGACCCAGAAAACAACGTTTTGGAGGAACTGAGTTCCAGCCTTTCTTCAGCTTCAGAAAAAAGAAATGTTTGTCTGTGACCTTTCTGTGTTTCCCACATTGGATACTAGTTTGTTGTTGTTGTGAAAAAGGGCAGCATTGAAATGCTGTGTTCCAAAACTTGTTTTTATTCAATATTTTTGTGTGCTATTTGTGTTTAAGCGTATTAAAGTATCAAGCCTTCCGCTTTGCAACATGCTAACATCAAACTCTATTGAAATAGGTTTTCTTTCATATGCTATGCTAGTTGTATGGCACTTGAAATTGCTGCCTATGTAGAGCAATCCAAATCAGTGGCTTATTCGGTGTGAAAATTTGGTGTTATAAACATTTTAATTTGAAAGAACGGCTGTTAATTCATACTGACACAAACACTTACATACCATCATTGCTATATTTTTTCATGGGTGGTGATCACAAACAGACTATTTTGCTAAGCAACAGTGAATAGAAAGCAAAACCATCTGTCTTGTAGGCCTATTTGGTGTTATTTGATAAACACCATAGCAAATACAAAAATCCAAACAACTGTTTGAAAACATTGTTTGACTTTCTTTTTTGTGACAAGTGGGTTAGAAACAAAGTTGAGCAGCGCTACTATGTGTACTGTAGCAACCAGGGTAACTGCTGAATTTATTCTTTTCTATAAGTGCCACCTACTGTCAGAGAGTAAAATTTAATATTCATTCAGCTCATATGCTGTTTTTTTACACACAGGTTTAAATGGACAAATCATATGTGAAAATTGGACTGAAATTTTATAACATTTATGTTCGAGTGAATAGGCTTTTAGGATTTAGGATCCTTAGAGTCAAACTCTGTTGAATACATACTGTACATGTAGGCAACTCCATGCACCACCTAAATAACATCACACAAAAAACCAATTGGTCACTTATGAGGGTTCATGAGAATAGTATGCAGCGGGGCAGCTCACGAGGAGCAAAAACAGTAAAACACAGCAAATGTTTTCTTAAATTCTCTCTCTAGAGTGGTTTCGGGTGCTCCAGGTGTGTGTTCACGGTGTGTGTGTGTGTGTGTGTGTGTGCGTGCGCTTGGATGGGTTAAATGCAGAGCACAAATTCCGAGTATGGGTCACCATACTTGGCCACACGTCACTTCACTTTTTCTCTGTGTTCCCAACCTGTCAATCATTCTAAAGAAGAGTCCAGACAGTTGCTTTACTTCCTGTTCTGTGCCTGAGGAAGAGGAGAATCATAAGGAGGAAGAGGTGATTAGGAGGCTTGTCTGAAATGGCAGTAGGTTGATGGATCAGGTGAGGCACAATTACCTCCCTGTGCCACCCACAGAGACCGAACATGACAACTGCTGTCATATCTGCAGAAGCTTTCCTCTAAGCTCTTCCAGGAGAGCACCACCATGAAATGTCACGTCGTCTCCTTCTCCTGTCCACCCTCCAACACCTCAATATGCTGTCCTGAGGGGGAAAGCCCAGACATAGGAAGATGAGGAGGGAAAAAATGGAACCCAAACAGAGGGTTCTAACCATTTAAGATAGAAAAACAGAATTGTAGATGAGTAAATAAAAACTCGTCAAATCCATTCACTTTCAAAACTGGAAATATTCACATCTCAGGGACACCATATGAACCATAATGACTCGGAATTCAATCTACTATTCATTGCTCTGCAAGGCATAATGAAGCAGTTGACTTTTAGCAGGACTTGCCCAGGCATTATTGAATAATTCTTGGTGCATTGTCTTCTCTCTGTTTTGTACTGTGGCACTAGCATAGTTGTGACTCAAAAGGAGGATTGACTACTTCTGAACCCTAAATGGTTGACCAGGACTGCGGGAAAGATGAAAGTAGCTGGGTCTTTTTGAGAGAGGCTTTTTTTTATGAAGTCCCTGTGACTTTTCCCAACTGGGTTTCTTAAGGTTGAGATCAGTTTTATTATTCTTATGTCTTTTGACATTTTCTCAAAAACCTGAGTTATGAGTAATGTTAATATAGCCTGCCTTGTATGCGAGTGTAGGATGTGTAGTCTAATGGCATATTTTTAGTTTTAGATTTTAGTTTAGCATGCAAAGACTTTGCACTATATGTAAACTTTTGAACCAAGTGAAGATGTGTACATTTTTCTTATTTTGCCTAAATATCATATTTTTTTTCAATTAGTACTGCCCTTCAGAAGCTACAGAAGATACATGTTTTACATACACTTTGCATCTTTATTAAATAAAACGATTTCATATTATATAAATAATTATAATTAGTAGTTCAATCATTTAATATTTAATCTGTTATTTAATGTGTGTGAGAAACAGTTGTTATATTTATATAACTATAGTAATACTATTTTGCTTGTATTTTATGTAATTGTACAGTAAATTCCTCATTGCTGCTACAGACATCATGGCTAATTAATTGAAGTGTTAATATCTGGTGATACAAAAGTACTATATTTAGCTGTAATTCCCCTGGTTTCTGTATTCAGTGCAAATGAAATCTGTGTGTGAAGTAGAGGTGTAAAGAGAACACAGAAATATGTGATTGCAAGTGTTTAGTATCAGTGCAGTTCCACGTTTTAAGCGGGAGACCTGACTCTCCCTGCACTTTCAAAAAACACCTTCAGTTTAGCTCTAATGCTGCAAGACATGCTGAAGGATGTGGCATCTCTGCTGGGGATCTTGTTGACACTGTTTGAGCAGAGGCGGCTCTTCCTCATGTCGAAACGAATCACTGCTGTTTGGACTTGACTTGTCTGAATCACAGAGCTTGATTAATCAATGCTGAACTTTACTTCACCTGTGGATCCCAGTTAAAATATAAATGTTATTTTTTTAATTTTATAATTGACACAAAGCTGTACGGTGTGTGCTCATTTTACAACTGACAGACATAGAACCTGAAACAGAATAATATAGATAAAATGCAATTTGCAGAACAACAGGCTACTGTACAATTGATTTCTACTGAATCCAATACTGGATAGTTTTTCCCCTCGGTATCTTCGTCTCTTACAGGTCTCTGGCAGTGTATAATGAGCCTGACGCAAGGGCAATGAGGTCAGGGCTGAGCAGTTCAGATTGTCTGAGTGTTTAATGTACCATCAGGACCAGACATCCTGGGGCAGAATCACGTCACAGTGAGCTCAGAGCACTACATTCTACAAGTATTTTTCATAAATCTGTATATCAAACTTTCAGGGTTCCAAATCCTGTGCATCTGGCTTCTATTGAAACAGTGTACCGCCGTGTATGTTATAGGACCATATCAGTAGCAGCAGTGCTTGAAGTGGAAAAAAAAGAAGTGCTGGTACTCACCCCCTCCCTATTTATTTATTTGTTTATTTATAGTAAAGAAATAAGTACTTTTTAATAATTCACAATGTATGTATAGTGCCACAATCAATCAATCAATCAATCAAGTCAATCTGCGATACCAAACAGGACCACAGGGAGACTCCAAAGACCACTAAACCTACTATATGGATCCATTCAGAATCGCTAAACCTCTGACCACCTTCAGCCAGCATCTATTATAAAGCACTCTTGTTTTAAGCAAAATACAAGCTGAGCAGAATAATTTAATGACATCTGGATGTAAGTCACTATTCTCTCCGCAATCTCTGATGAAATCAGCCATGTTTTCTCTGCATTAGCGCTGTTTTGAACTTACTGTCTGAATTAATTTACTGGATCCTTGGACTTTCCAGTTTACCGGTTTAAAATGATGTGATCGCAAAAGGCTTCTTTTCATTTTTAAGGTATTATTTTCATTATAAAGTACTGATTCAAATTAGTAATCAATAATGAATTATTTTTTTATTAATTATACTACTCTACATGCCTCCCCTGACATGCTCTGGCACCCCACACATGAGGTAGACCTATTCTGCTTGAATTCGCTCACGTGATTGGTCGAGATGAGAGGTGATCCCACCTGGGTAGTGTGATTTACATAGTGTCATTTCTAATTACCCAGACACTGACGGTTTTACTCAGAGTACCGGCAACATGTCAGAAGTGGTGGTACGCACAAAAAAGTGCAGGCACTCTAAAGACTAAAATATAGAAGTGCCGGTATTGCGTACCGGTACATACTGGCCCACTTCAACCACTGAGTAGCAGGTAAGATAGCACAGGTTTGCTCTCTGTCTGTTTGAGTAATGTATAGGTAATGTGCCACATGTGATTTGTGTAATGAGATAAAGCAGAGAACAGGAAGAGAGAGCGTGTGGAGAGAAATGGCCTGGGGAAGACATAAGACCGCTGTGCCCTTTAACAGCAGGCTGTTATATTCACTGTAGGCTTGGCACATGGCTCTACCCTCTCTTCTATCACATCTCATATGCTCTGAATTATTTATTTAGCCTCCGTAAGATGTATTATCAAAGATTAAGAAAATATGAATGTTTGTGGCCATCATGCACAATTCGCTCCCACAGTGCTAAATTATTGTGGGTATTGGGTACTTTAAGTGCATTTTGTGGATTTTATTATTACGAATATGTACATTTATTTATTTATTTGTTTGTTTGTCATTTAGCAGATGCTTTTATCCAAAGCGACTTACAAATGAGGACAACAGAAGCAATCAATTGTAGTATTAAAACAACTAAAAACAGATCCAAAACTAAAAGTGTCAGGATCCTGCCCTGACAGCCTTGTCTGTCTTGTCTTTGTTCAATGTTTCTTTGTTTATCTTGTGCCTGAACACATGGTTGTGTCTTTGTTTTTGTTGGCCATGTGCTCCTCTTGTCCCGCCTTGTCAATTTCAATAACCACACCCCCTTATTTAGTCCTCGTTCGTCCGATTGTGTTCAGCTGGTCCTCGTGTGCTCTAACCCTTATAGTTCTATGGGAGCCTCCCTGCCTTATCCTATGGTGTTCTAAGTCTGCTAATAAATTGTTTCCCCCGTCCATTCTGCAGTTGGGTCCTTCCGTGAGAACCTTAACAAAAAGCTAAAACTTTATATATACTATATATTAAATAAAAATGACAAATGCATACAACAAAATTTCAAAACTTAACATTTAAATGAAAAACAAAAAATAAAGCTAAAAACAATTCAAAATATTAAAGAACAAAAGGTATAAGAGTATAATAATGATTCTAACATAACACTAAGCCAAACACACACAAAAAAAAAAATATATATATATATATATATATATTGCAGCTTTCTTTTGGGTCCTATTTAGCAGCCAAGCAAATTTTTTTCGCTGTTGTTTCCCAGCTGTTGCAGCTGTGACTACGAATAAACCACATAGTTTCATTGGCTGATTCACAGATTAAAATACATGTGCTCGCTTAGCTTGCAATAGTTTTGAATTTTAATAAGGAATAATCAAACAAAATGAAAATGGAAGCTAAGGCACAAATCCTGATTTTATTGTTTGTTACCATATATAAATTGAGCAACTTATAATTATTCATAACCACAACAGCAAATATGTTTCAGTGTTTTAGTTTTATATTGATCAGGTGCAACAGGACAGCTCAGTCCATGTTGGTACTACAGTAGTGTCTGTATCTTGTACACTGTCTTCACCTGTGTGATATCATTCAGTCTCAATGGGGTGATGGAGAAAAATGGTATAACATTTGTAAACCTTTGGATTATTTTTATACAAGAATGCAGCATAGTCCCAAGAAAATGTAGTGTGTGATCCTGGCTCTTTGCTGCAGATATTTATCATCCAAGCAGCATGTCCATATTAAGCATGCACTGTATTCCATGCCGCTGCAGCCTAAAGCATTTAATGCTCTACATTATTTCTGCATCTGCTCCATGCAGTAAAATGTGCCTTTAAATCCTTCACTGACACCTGTGTTCCCATCCCTCGCTCACACTATTACCATGGAAACCAGAGCAGCTTTACACCCAGTGACACAGAGAGAGAGAGAGAGAGAGAGAGAGAGAGAGAGAGAGAGAGCTGGAATCTGTGCTTCTGTTTGTAAAGTTCACAGTCTGAACCCAGTCTCCATTTAATTGGATTTTAAACAGAAAACATATTTCAAGTGCATTGTTCACCTAATATGGTTTGGACTACAAGGTAGATATTAACTGCTGTAAAGTATATGCAGAAAATTGTGAATTCAAAAACCACTATTGTGCAGCTTTGCAATCCCTCGCTCAAACCATTACCATGGCAACCAGAGCAGCTTTCCACCCAGTCACACAGAGAGAGCTGGAATCTGTGCTTCTGTTTGTAAAGTTCACAGTCTGAACCCAGTCTCCATTTAATTGGATTTTAGACAGAAAACATATTTCAAGTGCATTGTTCACCTAATATGGTTTGGACTACAAGGTAGATATTAACTGCTGTAAAGTATATGCAGAAAATTGTGAATTAAAAAACCACTATTGTGCAGCTTTGCAAGTGGTGCAGAATAAGAATAATAAAAAAGCAGTAATTTATAGGAGCACAAGTGTTTTGAACCATGAAGCTAAATAAAAGTTGACTGACTTTCCACAAACACTTACTCGTTCAGTCTCTTATAAAATAAGACTGGACTTCAGAATTTATTTTTTTTAATGCCTTTTCTTCAGTTTAGCTATAAAGTGAAACTTTGGAAAGGCTACTTTTAGGATTGTCAGTTTAATATGTTAATATGCTGCAATTACATGTTAATAAATAAGCAATTAAATTAATTAATTACATTATTTATTCCCCCTGCCCCTACTACATTTTTTTTAATGTCTATTGAATTATTGATTTATCTGTCACAATGATCACTTTGAATAATCTTCATTAGGGGGCTTTTCCCTGCAAATATTGATTAATAAGTGATTAACTGTGATGAATATGATTAGTTAATCCACATATTATGTTATTACTTCGATTGATAGCTAATTATTTTGAATTTTCTTTGTCTTTTATTACCTTTATCTTTCCCCTAACTATACGTGTGTGTATATATGTGTACAACAAAGTGAAGAATACCCATGAGTGCACTGGTTCATAATTATTACTGTAGTGATATGAACCCAATCCTGAGGGCCAGTGACCCTCACCTCTCTGGTGTCTCCATGGACTTGGCGTCATCTGTGACTCTTCTGGACAGGCACATAGAGTTTTATGATATTTAGTCAGCACAGTATGTAAGCCTTTGTCTTAACACTCATTTGTGTTTGGTGTTATGCTAAGGAATTAACACGTTTGCTTGGAAGACAGTCTCATTGACTTGTTGACAAATTGTCTCTGTCATATGTGCGTGTACAGCTGTTCACTTTTCCCTGAAGAATCTAAAGTAGGACATCACACATAAACGCCATATTTCCAGACAACATTATGGTCTTCACTCATCCTCAGCCATTTTTCCAGTATTTTTTTTCTTTTTAGTTTCACATACTGTGGGAGTCTCTAAGCACTTCATTCTCTGCTGCATGCTTTTTGCCAAAAGGAACTGATAGTTCTGGCTCCAGATCACTGTGTTTCTCTGAACAACAATTTTTATTTTTTTTGGACTATTTGAAGGCCGTTCACATCAAGCAGACATCTGCTGTCCATGAGCAGATACAATGAGGTTGTTAAACTCCTTCGTTAAAATGCATTTCATTCCGTTTTATCGGTTTATGGTGGTTTGAACAGGTGTTTGGATTACAACAAAATTTTTGGAAGGAAAGACAGAGTTGGTTTGGCATGCATGAGTCAAGCTGTACAGGAAATGATGGTTCCACTGCTGAGCTGCTGTTTATGTTTTTTTCCCATCCAGCAGGATCATTAAACACAGTGATTTATAGCCACCATAATGATATAGATTGAAAGAGACATTACATTTAGTCCTATAAAGGTAGGAGGAGGAAACGAAGGAATAACAGACAACTTTGTCGATTTTGCTCGTATAAGGAATCAGGTGTTCTTTCATTTGTAAATCACATTTCCTCCAATGTTGTGTGATTTGCAGGGCCCTGAAGTAATTCATCTCAATTTAGGCAGATGCCAGCTATGGCACTGGGATATGAGCTACTCTGTTTGTTCTCCACCCTTTTTTCATATATGCAGCTCTCATATATGCAGAAATACCTTCTCTTTGTGTGGTGTAAGCTAAATTTGCCAAGGTTTACATAAAAATTAGATGTTAGCCCCATGTAGCTTTCTTAATGAATCATATTACCACTTTCAGACAAATTACTTGTATGGTCACAGCTTACCCTGTGGGTAGTGTTATTGGTGGAGGTATAATTGATGCTAAATTATGAAGGGGACCATTCTGTGGCTGGGTAGCCAGAAAGAGCTGATTGGACAGTTGCTGTGAGGTGTTTTTCAAGCACACAAGAAGTGATGAGGAACACACCAGAGCAAGAATACTAATGCAAGCTACTGCGACCGAAAACATGCTGCTTTTCTGAATAAAACTGCTCACTTACATGCAACATGGAATGCAGGTTTACAGTGTAGCATTTATTTCTGTTTGGAAATAAATATGGAAAAAACATTTATATGGAAAATGTTTTCGTTTTCCATAGTTTCCATATTTTGCTCAAAACATCTCTGTTTTATGTGAAGAATGTGATTTGTGTCAGGCGTGAAGTGAAGTCATTTTTAGATTCATAAGATTTAGATTTGGTAGTTGTTCTTTGACACACTGGGAAAAAAAATATCTGAAAATTTGTCTCCGCGTGTTGACCCAATCACTGTTTTGAATTTAAAAGACAACCTTTAAGACATACAGATGCAAAATAACTTTTTAATTTTTATTATTATTTTTTTATATATAACTAACCTCTACATGATGATTTAGTTTATACTGCTGTTCATCACAGCAGGCTGGCTAAATAGTGAATTTGCATTAATATGTACTGTAATTGTTGGTGGAGATATGTTAATGTACTTGTGATATCATAACTATGCTAGTTTCGGAATGAGCCATTTTTGCAGCCTTGTTTTCAGAAATGAACTGGGTGGACTAGGGAGGCTATCAAACCCTTTATTTAATAATAATAATAAAAACATTATGATTGTTCTTATTCCTGTGAAGCCATTGTGTGCCTGCTGACAGATCGGCCTGATAAATGCTCTTCCCTCTATGCCGGCTGTGTAAATAGGACCTAACCAATAACCAAAATCAATTTCTCAAGGGTAGTCACGCATTTGGATCAGATCTCATTCCATATAATTCCCTCTCTCCGGAGTGAGCATTTTCACCAAGCCCAGCCCTTAGTTTATTAACCTTCAGATTTGCTGCATAAGCCATTTCCTGGGCAACCACTCTTCTACCCTTTTCCAGAGTCCATAACGCTTGCTCATTCTTAATATACCTTGAGCATTGTCCTGTCAACCTGGAGCTGTTAGCAGACAATTTGATGCAGTATAATTGAAGTATACTTTTTGTTTGTTTGTTTTTGCTATTCAGTGCTAATTGGCTTTAACGATTTGTTCCAAAATCATTGCTCCATAATAACTTATGCTTCATCAGGGCATTACGACTAAGAATTGCTTCATTATGCTTTTATGATATGTTTATTAAACCGTGTTCTCTACATGATCATACTCCCATGATCATCTTATTTCTCATTGTTATAAGCTCCTGTAAAGTTCAGTCACACCACAAAAAAAAAAGTCTCTGTACGGTTTATTGGATTTTGTGGGACCCCTAGAGATTTAGCCAGCTGTGATAGATGGTTAAAAGATGTAACTTCATTCTAAAAAGTCGATTTCTATATCTCATGTGGTTATATTGGATCTCTACTGTCAGTCGCACTAACCGTGAGATGGGGGAAATATGTTTTGATCCAAGTCTGATATGAAGTTTTAGAAGGATTTTAATCTACAATCCAATCATTGAACAATGCATGATATCCTATAATCAGAATTTAATTTATGAACATAGTGTTAAAACAGCTTTTAAATGTTCAGTATATCTATTTAGAACAATAATAATAATAATAATAATATCCAAACATAATAAGAATTATTAATTATTATTATTTTATTTTTTTTAGTTCTTGGTTTGGTTCTTCATTAACTGTATGTGGTACGATGCTTACTGTTTAAATGTCAAAGACTGGAGTTTTGTCCACTAACAAGGACACATGGGATTTTATTTCCCAGTAGATTTGTGACAGTTTGTGATCTCCTGCATCCAGTAGATATGGTTGTTCATGTATGGCCAAACGACTTCAATATATTTAAATGTTAGGGTGTATTAACAGATGTTACATTGCTACAGCAGGCTATATTTAAATGGTGTTACTTCCATTAACATGCCAAGACCTCCCAGAAGACCTTTTTTCCCCCTCCTCATATTCAGCCTGGTAGCGAGTACTCTCGATTTCACACCTAGCACATTGTAATGCTGAGATATGTTTTAAAATAAGTGTTGTGATTACTGCCTGTCTTCACCTTTGCACTTGCACACTGGCACACCTGAAAAACCAACTAAATCTTCTCAAAGCACTGCAGTGTGAGGGTGAATTTTCCCTTGGAAGGCAATGTTTTAAAGGAGTGGAGGGAACAAGAGAGAGCATAGGTAATAAATCCTACTCTTGTAATGACATTTCTTCTCCAACTGAAGACCTGTATTTTCAATCTTCTTCTCTAGAGAAAAGTCCATTTGAAATGGACATTTCTGAAAAAGCGCATTTTGAATTTTGCCATATGCATTCTCTAGTTGTGTTCTCACTTCTTCTCCCTTTCAAGTGGACTTGTAATGGACTATTATTTGAAATATTCACATTTGCAGTTGAGAGCATTTACTTGACAAGTTGGACGAGAAAACGAGAAAAAGAAACTACTGTAATTGTGTTTATCAAAATTAAACATCCACTGTCACCGTATATCAGAAGTATTAAGAATTGTGTTAAACCTAAACATTGGAACATGGAGACTGAAAGATGTAGATGAGACCATAGCATTTTGTCTTTTGTACCTTCTTTTCCATCAGAAAAAAAGACTAGTTTCATACTGTATAGTCTTCCATACCATATGCAGTAAATACATGTCAGGAACTATGAATAATACAGGAGCACAAATATTTGTTATTTGCATATTTGACTAGGTTGAGCACAAACAGTTTGCGATGTCATCACATTTTGTGTGATATGTTTGAACATAAAAGCCAGAAGTCCTGCATGGCTTCACATGTTTAATCGAAATTTTGATTCAGCGCTTACTAGGGATGCACCGATACCGATACTGGTATCGGTATTGGGCCCGATACTGGTCTCCTGCACTCGTACTCGTTAAAATGCCCCGATACCAAACGCCGATACCATACAGCATGTGATAAGCACCATATTCAAACAAAGAAACACCAACAACAGACAGCAGAAAGGCATTAAGGATGTCTACTACAACCTTAGGCATACACGACTTTCTGGCGAAAGTAAATCTAGCAGCCTGTGTGAAATGCGCTAGGCTGTACTGTACTTGTCCTTCTCATTCTGCACCAGTACAAATATGTGCACATGTTGCGCTTGTTTTGCTTGAGTGTTTCTGCATTATATGAGTGGCTTTGGAATATAAATCGCAGCACGTTTCAGATGAAAAAACGCGCTTCTATTTCTGAAAATATCACAGTTAGGAGATTTATAACGAGTGGTTCCCTGCATTATTACAGCAAAGCGCGTGATTACAGTACTAAGCCACTTAATATTTAATTTAATAATTTAATATTTTTTTACTAGTGGGTGCAGGACACTATAATTAATTTATGTAAGTGAGGATAGCAAAATAAAGTAAACTGTGACAAATCATACCCAAAAAAATCTTCATACAGTGGACTACCAGTAAAATTTATACAAATTTGGGTTCAAAAATAATTCAGACCGAGTGGGGAAAAAAATGAAGTTCAGGTTTGCATGAAGCTGGATGACAGCATGCCCAGGAGACTACAGGCTGTCATTGAGGCTAAGGGTTGCCCGACAAAGTATTCATAGTTGTGTAAATA
The DNA here is from genome assembly GCF_001515645.1 of Sinocyclocheilus grahami. NCBI lineage: Eukaryota > Metazoa > Chordata > Actinopteri > Cypriniformes > Cyprinidae > Sinocyclocheilus > Sinocyclocheilus grahami. The sequence continues at coordinate 1,783,321 of NW_015505248.1, read as the reverse complement.
CTGTCATACTAACAGCTGTCTGAATTATTTTGGTTGATTGTAATCTATTACATACCTTTCTATCAAAATTATCTAACATTATCAAGATTAATTTGTTCTGACACAGTGTAACTCTGAGTTCTTGTCATATTTTATTACCATTTTCTAAACTATAGCGAATATAATGTGAGAAATGTTGAAGGTGTCTGAATAAATTTTGGTTTGACTGTATCTATTTGATAAATGAAGTTAACCAGCTAACATTATACATACCATTTTGGTTTCTGTACCCAATATTTAAAACATGTACAAATGCAATAAAAGTATCGGTACTCGGTACTCGGTATTGGCAAGTACCAAAAATAAAAGTATCGGCATCGGGCGAGTACTGGAAAAAGTGGTATCGGTGCATCCCTAGCGCTTACACAAGTTTTCAAACTGTGCTCTCACCCAAAACAACACACTGGAAAATGAACTTTTTAATTTTAACTCCCAAAGTCTTTTTAGATAATCCAGTCTTCTTGAGCAGTGTTCACAATGTCTCCCCTTGCTAATCCATGTCAATGATTTTTGACACAATCATTTTCCACTATAGCAAGAGACCTTTTGGCCTGCTAAATCTACATCTTAATTTATTTCAACATAGGCTTATTAGAAAATAAGTGCCCAGATGAAATGGATACTGGTGGCAGCAAAACACCAACAATTTTATTCCTTTTCACACAAACTGAAGACCTATGACTTACGGTACAACTTTTCACATGGTTCCTTGCACAATACCTCAAAACATTTCATATGCATGATTTGGGAACCGATACATTTTGACATTTGCATCACATAACCAGCTCCATTTGTGTGGCTTTTCTGACATATTAAACTTAGCTTATTAGCTCACTTGGTACAGTTTTGCTCTTGTGATGCGGAGCGTTGAAACAAAAATCATGATCCAAGAGCTGAAGGATTTGGAAAAGTAAGCTAAAATGTGTTTTTATCCCATGTTTACTTTTGTTTACAATATTGGTTAGGTTCTGGGTAGAGATTAGTATTGATGATACATTTTCAAACATGGTAGAGTATTAACATTTGCGCCACTCACCGGAACATTTCATTACCGAAATGCCACGATACATACACCATCCAATGTAATAAAACATTGCCAGATTCACATTCATCTGTTTTGGCTAAAACTGAATGTGCCTTTAGCGCAACTGACTGTCACAAAGTGTACAAGAAGCAATGCAGTATCGTGTTGGACATTTTTCTCAATTAATCTGGTTTAGTTTAATTTGTGCTTTTAAAAGATGCTGTGTTTTCAACATTACTTGCATACTGAGGCAAGAATATACTGAAAATCCCTTGCTATTGGAAAAAAAACCTGTCAAATCTCATGGGTTTATGAATTAAAGTTCCCTCTTAAAGGATACAGTACATTTTTGATAGAAGCATTGGCTGTTTGTTCACTCTGGAACTCACATTTGAGTTAAAGAAGCAAGATGTATGATATACTGTACATTGCCAAGAATGTTTAAATATGTAATTTGGTGTTTTGGGTTGTGTTTCATGTTCATGTTTTCATGTCTTTTATTTTGGAGTTTAGTCGTGGGTCCCTGTTTGTGTCGTGCTTCCCTTGCCCTCATGTATTCATGCCATTGGTTCCTCTGTTCATTGTGTCATGTTCTGATTGGTAGTCTTAGTCATGTGTCCTGTCTGTCATTGGTTGGTTCTTGTCATGTGACCTGTATTGTTTGTTATAAGTAGCCATGATGTTGTCATTGTTCTTGGTCGTGTATTGAATGTATTTAACCTGCTGTTGGTGAGTCTAGTCTGTTTATGTCAAGTCTGCTCATGCAATGTCAAGTCAAGTCAAGTCTGTGTTTCTTGTTTGGATGTTTGGATATCACCTGTAAATAAACTGCACTTGGGTTCTCACTTACGCTCGCCTTCAGTGGATGATTCTTTACAGAATACACGACCACCACAATGAACCCAGCAGTTTCACACCTCCTCTGCCTTCATCAAGGAAACCGGGCTATAGAGGATTACGTGGAGGACTTTTGTGGACTTTGTCAACAGGTGGATTTTAATGATGTGGCACTTAAGGACATCTTTCGGGTGGGTCTGAATGGGTCCATTTGCTCCCAGCTTCCTGGGGGAGCGGTTCACTGGTCCCTTGCCGAGTATATAGACTTTGCTCTGCGGTTGAGTGGATCTGCTTTCACTGTGGGTGTCGTGGAGAAGGAACACGGCTCTAAACCAGAGCCACAGCCTGCTCACGTCACGCCTGCTACTCCAGGACCTGCTCACATCATGCCAGATAAGTCAAAGTTTACTCATGTCATGTCTACAAACTCAAAGCCTGATCACATCATGTCTGCCAAGCCAGAGTCCGCTAACATCATGTCTGCTACCCCAGGTCCTCTTCACGTCACGTCACGTCTGCCAAGCCAGAGCTTGCTCACGTCATGCTTACACATCAGGAGATTCTTTCCAATATGGCCACCATTGAAGAGCTACGTTGCAAGACGGCCGCCACGGCTGAGTCCCCGGCCAAGACGGCCGTCACGCCTGAGCCTCTCCACGTCACGACTATCTCCAAGATTTCCCCTAAGGATTTTTTTTGGGGGGGGGCTATAGTATCCAAGCTCCTGAGTCACGGCCAAGGAGGCCATTCAAGAACTCTCTGCTTGCTCCATCACAATAAAGTGGTCTGTCCATGTCTCTGCTCCGCCATGGCTTCCTGCTCCGCTGCCCCCACCCGGCCGCCCTGATCTGCCTGCCCCGCCATGGCTGCCTGCTCCACCATGGCTCCCTGGTCGGCCTGCTCCGCCATGGCTCCCCGCTCTGCCTGCACCGCCATGGCCCCCCGATTTGCCTGCACCGCCATGGCCCCCCGATATGCCTGCTCTGCCATGGCTCCCTGTTCTGCCTGCTCCGCCATGGCTATCCCTCTCTGCCTGTTCCTCTTCACGGGCCTGACCCTCCATCCCGCCCCCTGAACCACCTCCAGTCCTCCACCCTCCTGGAAGTTGTGTTGGTTGGGGTGGATGTTACTTTAGGGCATCAGGAGCCGCCCTTAGAGGGGGGGATATGTTTTGGGGTGTTTCATGTTCATGTTTTCATGTCTTTTATTTTGGAGTTTAGTCATGGTCCCTGTTTGTGTCATGCTTCCCTTGCCCTCATGTATTCATGCCATTGGTTCCTCTGTTCATTGTGTCATGTTCTGATTGGTAGTCTTAGTCATGTGTCCTGTCTGTCATTGGTTGGTTCTTGTCATGTGACCTGTATTGTTTGTTATAAGTAGCCATGATGTTGTCATTGTTCTTGGTCGTGTATTGAATGTATTTAACCCGCTGTTGGTGAGTCTAGTCTGTTTGTCAAGTCTGCTCATGCTATGTCTGTTCAAGTCAAGTCAAGTCTGTGTTTCTTGTTTGGATGTTTGGATATCACCTGTAAATAAACTGCACTTGGGTTCTCACTTACGCTCGCCTTCAGTGGATGATTCTTTACAAAATAATGTATTGCAAACCATATCTGAGGTATTAATCTTTTCTCATTCAAGTAGATTAGCTGTACTTTCCTTTGCCTCTAGCCTACATAGAAATTAGATATCAAGGGTCATTTCAAAGAAGGCTGCCAATTGAACTGACTTGCCTTGAAGGAATTTTGGTTGTCTTGGATTCACTGCATCTTTAGCCAATCCGTGTTCAACTAACCAACTGTGAAAAGCACAAATGAATGACTGCAACATTATATTCATAGATGATGGCATGAATTTTAGCAGAAGATGCTTTCCTTCCTCTCCATTAATGTATTTTATTCCTGCAGCTTATGGAGCTATTTGTATTTGGTGACATGAGAATGAGGTAACACCCCAGTCATTAAATAAAAATGACCTCCTTCAGCTCATCCAGAGAAGCTCCTTGAGAGGGAAATAACCCTGCCGGCCTCTCCCAAGAGACCCGATCTCTCCACCAGTAAAGGTCATTAGTGACATCAGGATTGTTTCAGTAACACTGCTTAATACATTTGGTCATCGTAAAGTGGATGGACCAACTGGATGGATTTAACTTCAAAGGTTAGGTTTCTGACCACCAAGGAACCCTTGAAACGGTTTTAGTCTCAGATCTGGATTATTTGACATAGTGGTAATTCAAAATTATACTGACATCAAATAAATTAAATCATAAATGTTTATTGGGTCTTATGTTTTCAGTTAGGATTGTTAAATAATTACTTAAACATTGAAAATGAATTCACAAAAGGAAATTAAAAGTATTACTTTTTTTTAGAATATAATCAAGACTACATATGTCAACGTTGTTGGGTTTTGGTTGGTATAATTCTATAATCTATATCTAAGCATGTAAGTGTGTCAGGCTCAATTAGGCAAATCGGTTAAGCTGTTGATACTGATATAGCAATATAAATGTAGATTCTCTTAAACCTTTGACTTCTAGGTAATCAATATATGCAGGCCTGTGGGACACTTCAGTCAAATAATCTATGGTCTCTTCGTTACTGACTTTTACACTACTCTTGTGGGTATACAACATGACATTAATAAAGAAATTTAGATTGAAAGACCTCTGGGGGAAAAATAGGAGTAAATTAAACAAACCTCCAAATAAGAATGCACAATTTGTATTTATTAATTTGGGGTTAATGGTATAATATCTTTGAATTCTGATAGATAAATGGATGCCACTATTCATGGATATAATAAAAATTTTACTGACATATTTATTTAATTACTCAATTCAACATTTATTTAATTGTTTAATTCAGATGGATGAAGGGATGTCACTTTTTATGTTAATTAACATGTATTTAATTGTTTATTTTAATGAAAATTTTATTTTTTTCATGCCAGTTTGTTTTAAGAAGTGTTAGTATTTCCAACACAATATCTTCCTCTCCTGCAGTAAAGGACCATTAAGGTTTCTTTACTCCTGCTTGTCTTGACCTTCCATGTTTCCGAGGGCAAAAGGGTTAACATGTCATGACAATCAAGAGCAATAACAATGCAGTTTGAGGGTGTCAGTGGTCACCGAGCTCAAGTCTGCTCAAGCACAGCAGCTACGCTTGTATGCATTAAACCTTTGAGATGCTCCAGAGGCACTTTGCACGTACCACAGTGGTTGTTGCTCACTTGAACAAGAGGAACTTAATTCCTCTCGGGAGAATAAAAGGCTTAATAAAACTCTGTGGCCCTTGATATCTTCAGAGCACGCACTTATTCATCTGTGATGTCTGTATTTATTAATCCGGTATTACACGATATATTATTACATTACAGTGTATTTATGTATTATGTAATAGCCTAAATAGCATTTGATTGGTATGCATGAATCGGAAACAGGTTTTTAGACACATATAGTTACTCAGAAAATATTGATTGTTTTAGAGAACATTTTCAGCTTCTTGAAGTCAGCATGATTGATGAGGTTGTGGAAATGAAAACATTTGTTGAAAGCCCAATGGAAAACATTTTTTTTTTTCAAAATTAGTGACATCACATATAGATGATTTTTCTTCTTCTTCTTCTTCTTCTGTTTGCAACATTATACTATGGTTTGGTCCAAAAGCAAGAACGGTTTACCAATAACTGACCATAAAGTTAATTATAGTCATTTTTTGGCCTGTGTCTTCATTTCAGTCAGTTGAGTAGTAAACAGATGTGCTCTGGCTGTGACTGCTGATTGAGTCGTAATAACTGATTGTAGCTGCCCGACACTGCATGTAACCATTCACAATGAGAGATGAGTGCATTAATCACTGATGGCCTTCAGCAGGACACGTTTTTTAAATCTGGAGTGAACGGCTCCTGTAAGTGTGCAGGGCACTGTTGAAGTTCAGTCTAATGGGATCTGATGCTTTATGGCTGCTCTGCAGTAACAATTATTGCCTTCCAGCCTCAGAGCAAACTGAGCTACCTTGTCAGTCTGTGTGTCATCTTGTATGTCTGATACAGATCCACAAATTACATAAAAGGTTTAGACTTTCAATTGATGTTTTTGTTTCAAATCACCGAATTTCCAAAAGTGTAGCGACAACATTGGCTAACATCAAAAACAGAACATATAATCATATGTTCACTGTGTTTCGTCACAGTATATGAAACCCCTGGTTCCCTTTCGGGAACTCGAGCTGCGTCGGAAAACGCTAGGGGAACGCCTTCAGCGATATCAAGCTCTGAATCATATGTGTAATCAGTCGAACGATGGGCGAGACGTCCGCGGCGGGTGACGTCATGACCAGGAAGCTTTAAAAGCACGTGAGGTGCCGCCGGCGCTAGCTTTCTGTCATTCAGCGAAGCTTTGTGTGTGTCGGTCACGATTTATGTTCTGTGAGTCTTATTTATTGTTGTCTGTCCAAAGTCTATAAGCTCCAGCTATGTCTAAGCTCATGCAAGGACAAAGCATTTCAAGGGCGAGAGCAGGCCACGTAGTAGGTTGTGTGTTCCTCCCTGCCCAAAGATAAAGTTATATCACGAGTGGGGACACACCTCACGTGCTTTTAAAGCTTCCTGGTCATGACGTCACCCGCCGCGGACGTCTCGCCCATCGTTCGACTGATTACACATATGATTCAGAGCTTGATATCGCTGAAGGCGTTCCCCTAGCGTTTTCCGACGCAGCGTCTCGTTCCCTCGGGGAACCATGGTTACATACGTAACCTGGGACTTTTACAATTACAGAAATCATCATGTTATTGTCAAAATGTCAAAAGATGGTTAAAGAAATACTGTATTACAATTAACCTTAAGTTGACACTGTCGTATAAGTAAACTCTCAATCCCTCACTAAGTTTAGCTCTTTAATTCAATCATGTGTTTTTAAAATCTGGTTTACCCTTTAAAAGAAATAAAACCTTAAATTACAAGCATTTTCTTTCTCAAGTTCAAAAGGTACTGTGTGACAGGAATGACCCAGTAGTTCCTCATGATAATTAGATTGTGTTCTTTTGGAAGTGATATGCATAACTGATGCTCTATGTAATATATATTAAAATTATAAAACCAACTCAGGCATTACTCCAGACCCAGTGATAATTGCTCTAGAGTCAAACGTTTATTTTAATACCCAACATTTTCACAAGTGACAGAACAACTCATTTGGAGTGCACAGCATCTTTCCTGCATTTCTCTACTGTCTCATCATGCGATGTGTTTTGGTTCAAATGTGTCTTTTGGCTCTCTTTCAATAGTTCAAAGCGCTAAGTTTGGATTGCTTGTATTATACAAATATCTCAAACGTGACTTTTGCATTTTATGGCCAAAGAATACACGCAATGGTAAAACACATGCTCTTGTTGTTCAGATAGATTTGCTTTCAAATAAATCCATTCATTGTTAAGGAAGTGAGTCACTGTGGTTCAAATGATATAGTGTTGGAGGGATAGAAACAGAAAGCAGTTGAGGGGTGGAGATGTGCCAATTTGCATTGGTGTGGGACTGGCTGATGTCAGCCACGTCTGTTTGGAGACATCATGTCTGCCAGTAAACAGGATGAGATTTAGTCTTGAAGAAGAGACAGCAGCCCCGTCCCAAATGCCGCCTTGTAGCTGAACTTGCACATATACAACAAATGCATGATTTTAATGCTATTTAATATGTGTATGTTCCATAAACCTGGAGTTTTAAATAGATATCTGTGTGCAGATGATTATTTTTGTGTCTAAATGTTCATCTATCTTCAAATTCAGAGCGACTAAAACAACAAAGTTTTGTGTGCCCAAATTTCCACTTCTTGTCTGTCCTCATGGCAGTAATACAGAGGAACACCGTGTTCCCTGAGAGGACTCTCTGGAAAGGGGAGGAAGGGAGGGATATGTCTGGTGGATTAATGTGAAATCTGAAAGGACGGTGCACCCTCCTTTCCATGATTCTGTCCTGCTCTTAATTACCTCCAGCAATTGGGACAACCTGCAGCCTTCATACCTCTCCGGATCTGGCAGGGTTGTTCCCATGACTGCAGCCAGTAATGGTACGCATGGAAAATCAATAGTGCTCCAGGTCCCTGCCATACCTTATAGCACCTTAACAAGCTCAAGCAGCCTGTTTGTGGTGTTTGATTAGTTTTTCAGCTTCTGTCACCACATTTTATTTGTACACACACACACACACACGCACACAAATATTTATATATGCATTTTAAGTTTAAGAACTAGAGAACGGAGCTCAGAAATATGTCTGGAATATCTGAAGGACAAAATGTCACTAATGCAAGTACATTTACTCTAAAAATTCAAGCTATGATAGAAAAGTAATTGATTAAAAAAAAATGTTATTGACTAGTTTGTTTCATTGGTTTGATTTTCATAAATCTTCTCAGCTCCTGATACATTTGCCATTAATATCCCAGCATATGCTTCTTGATTTTTCATTGTTCTTGACGTATATGAGGCAGTTTTTTTTGTGAAATGCAATTTGTGGCATGCCTAAATCCAGAGCACTAGAATATAATTGATCATTATCTGTGACCTTGGCTGTTTGGCTACAATTTCTTGTTCTTACATTATGTGTGTGTGCTTGCCCTTTGCACAAAGGCAAATAAATAAGTATGGCAGGGTTTCTGCTGCTTCAAGTGGAAGCACAATCAATAACTGAATAAAAGTAATATCTTGTACCATCCTTGCACAGAAACCACAATAATATCACTCATATATTGCAGAGATTAGTAAAATTGCAGATGCTTATAAACATATAATCAGTTCTGGGTTTGAGGTAAATCTCAGCCAGGAGGTCGAGCACCAGCAACATTGACACTAGTTGAGCAAGGTTATGTTATGAAACTAGGGGTGTGATAAACATAAAACGTTGAATACTGATATTTGAAATGATTTAAAACATGAAAAAAATCAACAAAAAGAAAAACCGCCAGCAGGTGGCAGCAAATCACTGTTAATAAGTGAGTCATTGCGATTCATTCGAACCGAATTAATTTAACGGTTGATTCATTCAAGAACAAAACACCATCATGTTGCTCAGAGACACAAAACAGTGCTGTGGCTGTATTCGGAATGATTTTTGTTGGCGAAATAGAGCAAACACAAGCAATATGTTGTCTAAAACGTAAGTCTCTTAATTAACTTATTGTTTATTGAATTCAATGTCACATTTGTAATCATGGTAATTTTTGGAGAAAAACGGCACTCTTCGTGTGAAATTGAATAACTATATGAAGTGGTATAAATATATAAATTTTCTGCCATGTCTTGAATTTGTGATCGTTCTAAATGCATTTTAATAGACTGAATCATGCAGTGAAAGAAAACACACTAAATGCGCAGACGCACTAGTCTAGACTTCACGTAATGTATGCGTGCGCTCTGTAGGGATGTTTTGAATGGTTTTTGCAAAATACTCGATAATGTCAAATCGCACATCGTTAAAACAACAATTACGATATTATCGCAGACGATATATATCGCACACCCCTATATGAAACTAAGCACAAACATACAAAAGGCATTCTCTTAGATTTTCATCTTTTCACAAATGCAATTCACTGAACAGAAAGACAATCCAAAGTGACAGTAATTCTTTGCCTTAATTTGGACTACATATTCAGTGATTCCATGAGGCAGTGGAGCATGTTTAATGACTGTAGAGAAGCAAACTGTAGTCAGTCAAAAGTAGCTGCAGCACAGGTAAATAAAACACATCACTCTGACTGTTCTGAATGATAGAGACAAACTACAAATACATTTTCTCGCACACACACACATGCTGATATATGGTAAGAGACTGCACTGGTCAAATTGTGTGTCTGAACTGACAACTGTAGTATGAGTATGGATGCGAGGTTCAGTGAGTATACTTTAAGAGGGGGGCATCTCTGTGGACCTTATTAGAGATGGCCTGCACCTCTCTCCCACCCTAACTGGACAGACAGCTTTTCTATACCTCTTGTTCCACATATTTCAGCCATCAGCATTTTAGCAGGGTTGCACACCTTCTTTCTATGCCTCAGTGCATCATCTCATGTGAGTTGTACAAAGAAATCCTGGCTCAGCAAATGCAGTTTGTTCTTTCAGTGTTACTGCAGTAGGTTAAGAAATACCCAACACTAATCCTTCCAAAAGGAAGTGCATACACTATTTAATTTGTTAATGTGACTTGATAATGGTGAAAGTAAGTTCTTAACAGGCATTTCTTTGAAGAGGGGCATTCCACAAGAATGCTTTGGATGCAGTTGACAAAAAAAAGATACTGTAGAAGTACCTTGCAATTTGTGCAGTATTTTCAAAGTCTTTTAAAAAGGCATATGACAGCTGTGTAAGGAATAGGGGAGAGCGGGGCACAAAGTAACACTTTTTGACTTTCTCAGTTTGTGTAAATCCACATGGGGTTCAGAATATTTTTTTATCTCCACAGTAATTTTACACTAGTCTAGTTCAAATGTCACTTTGTTTCATGATTACAGTGTATAAGTTTTTCTTTATTTACCCTCAAAAAATGGAAGTGAAATGTGACAACATGCCCCGTAGGTGAGGTACATTGTAACATCTGAGGGGCACGTTGTAACTTGACCATATAACAGCTTAAAATGTTATCTGATCGAATGAAAAAAATATACAAGGCAAACTAAAATATTTTGTTAATAAAATAAAATATATATATATATATATTTTTTTTTGCAAATAAATAATGGCGTTTTATTTAAGAATTAAAAATAATCTGATTTTGGAGTTTGACAATGAACACATTGCAATCATGCTTGGGATGGCCCATATAAACGAGCAAAAATGCTTTACATGTCTTGAAATTATAATTTCTAAACATTAAACATTGACTGTCAGTCTTTATTCGCCTGTTTCTCGTTGTTTCTCATTAAAATTAATTAAAGTAAATAGTGTAAATCACATCGCTAATGTCATAGAATAGCACATTGTAACGCAGTGTTACAACGTGCCCCATCTGCGCAACTGGAGTTTAAAACCAGTTGCTGTCTTCTGCTAATTAGCGAAACATTAAAAAAACTATCTAAACTGATAAATAACAGATTGGAGATTAAAATAATAGCAGATTTGTCTCATTTTAAATGATTAATAAAAACAGAGATGAAAAATTTTCTTAAGCCAGAATTTTAGTTTTACTATGGTAAAATAAATGTTCATTGATGTCTTCAAAATATTTTGGAATTTTGGCACACTTTTTGTTCTATATAATGTTGATATGGTAACTAATAAATACTGTAAATTTTGTTATACTAGCATGTGTGGAAATATTCAAACCATGTGTGTTACAACTAACCCCTGTGCCCCACGCTCCCCTACACCAGAATATGTCAGTGAGTTGAATTTTTTAATTGTATCATTGAATATGCTGTATATATGATTTAGGTCACTGAATCAGTGAGTTTAACAATGAGTAAGTTAAACTTGTGAATTGGATCATTGAGGCAAGAAGTTGAATTGAGAAAACCAAATCATTCAGTCTGTATGTCAGTTGACCGGACCTGATCCTTTAGTTCATTGAGTCAGTTAGTTTACAAAAGAGCCAGATCTTTGAATTAGTGAGTTGAACTTAATTGCTGGGTTAGTGAATCAGTAATATGAATTGTTGAATTGTAATATTGAAGCACTGATCTGAACTCGAGTTGAACTCAAGAAACTGTCAAATAGATCACTGAGTTGATGTACTTGTAAGCCTTGTGAATCGATTCACTGAGGTAGTGGATTTAACTTTAGAACTGGAGACTCTGCATCAGAAACTTGGACAATAATGCATGAATCATATAGACTATGATTCTATATATATATATAATCAAAATAAAAGTGCAGCGCTGAGTCTAGGAGAACTCACCGGTATCACACACACTCCGGACGCATCGCGTTCAACTCGAGCAGTGGTCTAAAACGGTTTATTTAATCACCAAACGAACACAAGTTTACTTCAAGAATGAACAATTTGACATGGATGAGTTTGAAGTTCGGTGTTTAAAAAATGGAGCAAACGGAAAGAGAAAGCGCAACCTATATTATAGCTCTATAAATGAAGCACACAGACTTTATTCGAGCCACAGAAAGACAAAAGTTTTGCTGAAAATGCACAATACACTATTCATTATGTACATTAAGAACGATTCAGGACCAATATAATGTAAATTAAAGGAAAACTATGTAAATGGCGCTCTGTGGCGCGGCAGGATTTTCCTTTCGGCTGCATTTAAATCCGCGTCTGAAGTTTCCCGCTCTGTTCAGCGTGCAGTATCACGTGTCTAAAAAAATATCACGTGCTGTCAGTTATTTCAACCACTAGAGGCCGCTCTCGCACTGTGTAATGACAGCAGACCCTTCTCAGCCACTCCAGCAATGGACGCCAACCCGGAAAACTATCGGCATGGATTTTTGTTAGTTCCAGCAATCAACTATCGGTGCCGATTAATCGGCAAAACCGATACATCGGTCGACCTCTAATATATATATATATATATATATATATATA
>NW_015505248.1:1744690-1770797 GCF_001515645.1 Sinocyclocheilus grahami | reverse complement strand
TTCTGTCAATATGGTGTGCTGTGTGTACATTAATGAGGAAAAAAAATTAAATTAAATGATTTATCAAATGGCTGCAATATAACAAAGAGTGAAAAATTTAAGGGGGTCTGAATACTTTCCGTACCCACTGTATATATACTGTGTATATATATATATATGAAGAACTTTTTCTTCATACAACATTATGATGCATTCTCACTGCATACAATTACAGAACCAGTAGTTAAATAGTTAACAATTGGTTTTATGCTCTGTTTTTATCATTTGTGTCAGCCAAAATGATTTTTGATCGGTTTATTATGTAATTTGAGATTCATAATCGGAAATTCATATCTGTTCCAACCATTTAAATCTCCAGCACAGATCCCCTGCATAAGGACATTGCCATTATTCTGCTCTCCAAACCTAGACATTAATATGGAAGAACATTTTTAAATGCTTACACTAACACAATCTGATAGGACAGACTTCCTCCGCTTCTCCTGCTCTCACCTCCTCTCCAGTGCTCTGCTCAGCCCTTCATTGATGTGACAGAAATGTATCCTCCACCCAGATTGATCTGACTTGGGCTCGAATCGGTGACATTTGCTGAGGCACGAAGCCCACTGGTAATGAAACAACTCCGACAGCAGTCACAGCTGGCTGGGTCCTGTGTGAGACGTAGAATTGCACATTAGGAAAATAACATTATCTCTTCTCTAAGCTCTTGTAGCTGTATCCCAGCATGGCAGAATACAAGCGTTGCAATGCAAGTTCTTGAATTATGTTTTACCATGTGAATTCTTGTAGAAAAGAGCAGATTTTCTTACATTAAACCTCAAGATGTTCTTTGTACCATTTTCAAATCATGCTGTATAACATGATTATCAGGTTTTTTACAAACGTGAAGTTCATGCAGCTGAAATTCTAAGAAATTTTCAAATTCATGTTAAACTTTTCAGTTCAACAGGTTAGTCATTGCTATATTGGGAAATTATTATTATTATCATAATGAATATAGCTGAATTATTTAGTGTGTATAGACTGTAGTGAAATAGCATAATATGTAGCTGTTTATTGATGTTATACTATTTCATTGTTTATTATAAAGAAATATATTTTCCAATATAATAATCTGACTGAAACTCATTTTGCTCATAAAGTTAAGCTTTATAATTTTTTTTATACAACTTTATGTACAAATTGAATAAAATTATAATGCAAAGATATACACTTATAGTGCAATAAGTAATATATACAACTTTTGTCTGGTGCTACTTATGTTACTGGGAAGATAAGCATGCTCAGGTGTTTATACAAAATTCATACAGACTGGTTAGATATCTATTTTCCTGAAACTGTTGATCACACATTGTTTCTCTGTTTCTTACAGTTTCTCTCGGTAGCGTCAGAGGTTATGCAGCTTCCTTACAGTAATGATTACTCCACATTTTTCTCTCACATATAGGAAAAATAATGAAGAAACCGGATTACGAAAGCTAAAGCTGTAGGTTCATAAGTCATAAAGGTCAAACTCTTTATACCATGAGAGGAAACTTTGTCTGCTTTTTTATCTCTGTAATACCTTTTGTTTATAGGCTTTGTGCGGTTTTCAGTGGATTTATCTAATGTGTTAGATGAAGGGAAGCTCTGCTTTGCTGTCTGAAGTGAGAAAGTCTCATTGCCGTACAGCCTTATTTCATCTTTGTGGATTTTGCAGTGAATGTTTTATTCATGTGTCTCGGTGAGGTCCTCAGGAAAACAGTGTAACTAGGCTTTAACGAGCTGCTCTAGTCAATTAATGCTGAATTCTCATACAGCCAAACCCTATACTGGGTTGACATATGCCACAACAGCAATTATGTCAACTGAATGCCACTGAAGGAAATATTGCCTGTTATATTCTGCTTATAGATATAAACTGAATATATTTCCCTTTTTTCCAAGAAATACAATTGGTAAATCTTCCTTCAGTTTACCCATTAGCATCAGTCTGTTAATGGCTAATCACTCATCCTCACAGGCCTTCTGAATCAATGAACTCTGAGATGAGGAACTGACTTAAAGCACTAATGCTGTTTGGGACACAGCTGCACACATCAGCAGAAGACAGTAATGACACTGATTTTGCTGCATATTTTCATGGATCAGATTTAAAATTACATTTAAAAGCAGACAAACATTGCAGGTAATAAATACTTTTATGAGGGCCATTCAGTTCATGGCACTGTAGTAGATGTTCAACTAGTGATCGGTTCCTTTTGTATTCACTCTATTGGCCATATCATTTACACAGAAAGACAAATGACGTTTTCCTTGAATTAGTATAGATCTGAAAGCGTTTTTGTGTCCACTGGTCAGTAAAATGGAGAACAAAAGATAGTCCCACACTTCAGGCTGTGCCTAACACAGAACACCGACAGTTAGTAGATATACAAGCAGAACCCTGTTGAAAACTAGCTGTGCCTGCTATCAGTGCTCCTGCTCTTCACCAATACCTTCCTTAAGGATTTTGCACATTTACACTCTTTAAATTATGTAAAGCCAAGGAACGGTCATAATTGGAAATAGTCTTTGATTGATGCATTTGAACCTTGACTGAAAATAATAACAACTTTATTTATTTTAAAAAAATGTCTAATGTGCCTGCCGGCCGCGCCGTTGTCAAGTCCGCGGCTCCCACAAGCCCGCCGGTCACCCCTGAGCTCACTCCAGTGTCGGCTCCAGTCCCAGAGCTCGCTGCAGTGTCGGCTCCAGCCCCCGAGTTTAGCCCACAGAGGGCTCCTGTCCCCGAGTGTAGCCCAAGGAAGGCTCCAGTCCCCATGTTCAGCCCAAGGAAGGCTCCAGTTCCCACGTCCAGCCCAGTCCTGAGGGACCTCCAGAGCGCCCACCCTCCCCATTGGATGTTGTGTGGAGCGAGGACGCGCCTTCCGGGAGGGGGGAGTAATGTCAGACTCTGTTCCATGTAGTTACTGTATATTTAAAGTGTGTTCTGCCCCTCGTTTCCCATCCGCTGTTAAATGTAATTTCGTGTTCTGTGATTTCCCGTGTTCCCCGCTTTTGAGTTCATTAAAGTATTTGGAATTTACTTTACACCTCGTCTCCTCGCTCCTTCATTCCCGGGCTCCCCGTGTGAATCGTGACATACACACACACACACACACACACACACACATATATATATATATATATATATATATATAATAAGGTGCATATAAAATGTAACAGTGCAGATATATTTATAATATAAATATGATTGCTTTATAAATATTTGTATATTCAAACCTGCATCTATATATTCCAATTTACATGTATATATTCTGAATTATAACTGCATAATCACAATTTACATTTATAAATTATTTTTTTTATAAATAATTGTATATCCACATTTACTTTTATATATTTACAATTTACATTTATAGATTAAGATTTGTATCTTAATATGTAAATGTAAATCGTATATAACCTGGTGTCCATGCTCTCTCTGAAAATAAATATAATTTACATGTTTATTATTATGCACATGCATTCAAACATTGGAATCATGGGTAATGAAGCTAGATGAGTGTATAGTAAATTACATTTGGTTCATGGTTTTGTCAGGGAAAACGATGATAACTATATATGCACTTTTGCTTTTATATTTTTTATGCCCTCATTATTTTGCAGATCTTATTTTGCATTCTAACCCTTTTCAAAACAAATGCACCTAATGAAACCATGAAATGTCACAACAATGCAAAATATGATGGTAATGGTCCAGGCACATACTGATTTTTCCACACATCTTCTGTGGGGTGACCTTAGAAGAATGCTGTCCTATTTTGAATTGCTAAACAAACTCAGTCCAGAAACCCTGGATCTGCTTTAGAAGAAATGAGAGTGGCATGTGGGAAAGTACAGTGTAGAAAATAGAAAGCATGTTTATATCATGACATTTCCCCTCCACCCAGCTGTCAGTCATCTTTGTGCTCTTGCGGTGGGTCATATGCCTAGGTAAACCAAACGTGTCACTTCTGATTGGATAAAATGCACTGGGAGCAGTCAGGGCCTGACCGAAAGAGTAAGCATATGGTGTTATAAACTGAATAAAAGCAGACAGAGAATATTAAAAGAAACATGATATTAATGCTCTGTTTCAAATTGTCATAGGCGTGGCATTTGTATCGTCAGGCTGAGTAGTGTTTGGCTTGGGATCTGGTCAAAAATAATAAGCTCCATCAGATGGTGATTTCAGAAATCGAATAAATTGTTCTGGACATATATATGCAAATTATAAATATGTGTGTACCCGTTTCTTGTGTTCCAGACAACAACAAAAAAAGAATTGTGAATCATGAATCTTTTCAACTGACTCATTAAAACGAACCTGTTCATAAGAATCGTTAGTTCACAAATCAGACATCAAAGCTAACGCTCGCAAACTCACAAGATATCTGAAGAAAGCACATATGTCAGGCCCCAGCTGCCATACTGCAAATGCATGACCGCATGTGAGGTTTTGCTGAGATGAGGGTCAGTTTAATCTGACCCAGAATCAGATGATCCAGATTAGAGCAGTAAAGTTGCATGTTGCCTAATGCACATCCTGGACTACCGCTGCTTCAGGACCATATGTAATCACACCATCTCTTTTTTTGCCCCATGTCACAATAGTACACCCCTGAGCATAAGTCGCAGAGATTTAAGTAGTCAAGAACAGATTTTGAAAAGATATTGGTATGCACAGTTCTCCCTGAATTAATGTCATGTATTTGAGTGCCATTACTCATTGTCAAAGTCTCAAGTACCTCTTCAGGAACTCAAGCTGCGTCCAATAGATGGGTGAGATGTCACGGGCGGGTGACGTAATGACCAGGAAGCTAGACCATAAAGACCACGTAAAGACCATAAATGCACGTGCGGCGAAACCGGCGTCAGCTTTCTGTCATTCAGCAAGCGCTCTGTGTGTGTGTGTGTGTGTGTGTCGGTCTGATATCTGTTGTGAGTCTTATTTGATGTTGTTTTGTCAATCAGAAAATGTCAAAAGCACAAGATAAAAAGAAACACATAAGGGGCGAGGGCAGGCAGCATTTCAGGCTGTGTGTTTCTCCCTGCCCACGTTATATTACGGGTGGGGATACACACAGTTTGTGCGTTGTCTGCCTGGGAGCGGAACATGCAGATTACGCTCGTGAGGTTCACAGGTGGCTCTGGGAATGGAGAGCTATCTTCTTCCTCACCCACCAGATTCAGTGGCCGTTCTCTGGGATCGGAAGCCCGCTGTTAGGTTACTTCCCCCCGGGGAACGGGATCGATGCTCTGCCTGTCTTCCTCCGAGGAGGTTGATGTGGTGGGCGTCAATGAGGATTCGCCCCCTCAAACGCCCCAGTATGAGGATCTTTTAGAGGTGGTAACTCGTGCGGTGGCCAAGTTGAACATCGATTGGCCCGCCGAGAAAATCACTGAGCCGCAGAAGAGTAAATTAGAAAAGAAAAAAATACTATTTCCCGGGTAAAACAGACGCTCGCGAGCTATCTATCACCTGACATGGCATCATCTTTAAAGGCTCCGGCATTGCCCTCCAAGACACTAAGAACTACATCAGCGCTGGTGGGCAAAGGGTACACGGCAGCAGGTCAGACTGGTGCTTGTCTGCACACCATGGCGGTGTTACAGGCATACCAAGCCGACCTGCTTAAAGAGCTAGACGAGCGTGAGCAGATAAATTCTGATGATATCACTAAGCTCAGGAGGACCGCTGATTTGTCTCTCCACGCCACTAAAGAGACCGCCCGTGCCATCGGCAGGTCTATGGCAGCTATGGTGGCGGCAGAGAGGCATTTATGGCTGACCTTATCAGATATGAAAGAACGAGATAAGGTCTGCCTCATGGACGCCCCGCTTGCGCCTTCTGGCCTGTTCGGCGACGCAGTCAATTCTGTCGTCGATAGGTACCAGGAGGCTCGTAACAGGCGGCGGCGTTCCAGCGGTTCCTCCCACGCCGCTCTCTAGCTCTGGGGGCTGCTGGGCGAGAGCAGCCCCCTCCGAGTACCAGCTCCTCATACAGGGAGGCACAAAAAGAGAGCGTTGCCTCACTTGCTCCTCCGCGTCTGGACCGCGAGTTTAAGCAATGCTCTGGGTCGGGGGCCTCGAAGTCTAAGCCGAATCTGCGGACCGTACTTAAGACTAAGAGGTCCTCGGCCAAGAAGTCCTGACACCACTGGCCCAGGGCTCATGAGGGCAGGCCCCTCTGGGGTGGAGCGGGTTTCACCGCATTACACGGTGTCCGTCTCGCCTCAGTGGCCTCAGGAGATCGGTCTGCTAACCCTGCCGGAGTTACAGGACGCAGCAGTCTCCCACGAGCGCCACTCTCAGTCACCGCCCAGGAACGTAGCGGTGCTACGAGGCTCGCCACCTCTGCGGAGGTCTCTAGAGCAGCTGATTAGGTTGTCTCCTGCTGGTCCGCCGTTACAGGGCTCCGAGCTAGCTGCTCTCATTACACCAGAGGTCAGTCTCGAGAGATTGATTCCCTTAGTAGATTATTTGGCAGCGTGGAAACTACTGCCAAATGTGTCTCAGTGGGTCCTGCATACTGTAGAGAGAGACTACAGAATCCAGTTTGGTTCTCCTCCGCCTCGTTTCAATGGGATTACGCCCACGCAGGTGGGCTCCGAGCAGGCTCTGGTCATGGAACATGAAGTAGTTACTCTCTTGAGGAAGGAGGCCATCAAGGTGGTCCCTCCTCGTGTAGCAGAGTCCGGGTTCTACTGCCGGTACTTCATAGTTCCAAAGAAGGATGGGGGGTTGCGTCCCATTTTAGATCTGCATCAGTTGAACCGCTCAGTCATGCGACTGAAGTTCAAGATGCTCACTCTCAAACAGGTCGTGTCTCAGATCAGGTCCAAGGACTGGTTTGTCACGATCGATCTGAAAGACGCATCCAATCCAGAGCTCCCTGAACGAGGAAACTGTACACCTTGAAGTGGAAACTTTTCACTTCGTGATGCGGAGACCGCCAGCTCAAACCAGTTAACTGCCTGGTTGGTACAGTGCTGGAGTTCCTGTAGGCCTGATTCTCCTCAGGGTTGACCCACTCCACCCTGAAGGTCTACGTGGCGGCCATTGCGGCCTACCACACCCCTCTCGGTGTCCAGTCAGTGGGCAGACACCCCCTAGTTACACGGTGCGCTGAGGCTGAGGCCTCCAGTACAATCTCATGTCCCCACGTGGGACCTGGCTGTGGTGCTAGAATATCTCTGTAGGCCTCCCTTCGAGCCTATCGAGGAGATATCTGATCGCCACCTCACTATCAAGACTACTTTCCTTCTGGCGATATCTTCTCTCAAGAGAAGGCCTTCTCAGTGGCCCCTTCCTATCTCGACTTTGCGCCCAGTCTGGCCAAAGCATTTCTGTACCTTCGAGCGGGATATGTTCCTATGGTCCCCTCCTCTACACCACGGCCTGTCGTACTCCAGGCCTTCAGTCCTCATCCCTTCGGGGAACCAGAACAGCAGAAGCTTAAATGTATGTGTCCAGTGCGAGCACTGGACACATACGTCCACAGAGCTGCCCTTTGGAGAAGGGCGGACCAACTGCTTGCTTGCTATGGTCCCCTTAAGAGAGGGCTTCCAGCTACAAAACAGACCCTCAGTCGGTGGATAGTAGATGCCATTTCCATTGCTTATGAGTCCTCTGATCTCCCTTCGCCTCTAGGGGTCAAGGCTCACTCTACCCGAAGTGTGGCGGCCTCCAAGGCCTTCTTGGCAGGTGTCTCAATGCAGGACATCTGTGACGCTGCAAGATGGTCCATGCCCCTAACCTTTGTCAGGTTCTATGGCCTAGACATGCGAGCCACTCCCGGCTCTTATGTTCTCTCGCCCTAGCTGTGCAGGCTTCCACACTAGGCAGAGATTTGGAATTCTGGCGGCATGGGCATACTCGTTGTGTATGCCCACGAGTATGACGCAGCTCGAGTTCCTGAAGAGGAGCGTCTCAGGTTACGTATGCAACCATGGATCTTCGAGGGAATGAGACTCTGCGTCTCGGGGCCATACTTCCAGCATCTCTGCCAGCGCTTGCTTCACTCCTAGAAGCTGACGCCAGTTTCACCGCATGTGCGTTTATAGCTTCCTAGTCATTACGTCACCCGCCCATGACGTCTCGCCCATCTATTGGACTGATTACACACAGGATTCAGAGCCGGTCACGCTGAAGGGTGTTCTCTAAGCGTCCTCCGACGCAGCGTCTCGTTCCCTCGAGGAACCATGGTTACATACGTAATCTGAGACGATTTTCATTATATTTTATTGTGCTTCTAAAATGTCTATTTTTAGGGCTAGATTATTTTATCCTCCTCCTCTGTTTATTTATTTTCATGCTTTTCCTTTGTTTTATTTACAAGCATTATGATCTGTTGTCCACTTGTTGTAAACATGATTTATTCTTGTCTTGTTCGTGGTTAATTAAGTAGAGGATGCACTGCTCTGCTTTTATGTCTGCTGAACAAATGCAATTAAATGCTCATACTGGGAACGTTATTTATATTTATGTCTCCTCGTCTGCCATTAGAATGTCTGGGCATGGGACATTATTCTCATATTTAGTTCCGTTTATCACTCCATTGAATCGCTGTATGCCTCGTCTGTATTCAGCAATTATGAACTTTTGTTATATTTATGCAACAGTTAGTTCTGTCCAGTTTGTGCACTAGTGGTGAAGATTTGTTATTGACTCTTTCTGGGTTACATTGTTATGCCATTGCGTAGGTAGCGAAAAGTGACTGTCTTTATAATTGAGTGACTGACTCATCCATTTAACCAGTTTGTTCAAAACACTGATTCATTCAGAAACCAAAAGAGTGACTCTTTTCATGACTGAACGATTTGTTCATAAAAAAACTATCATTTAGGTACACCTGGATTTTCTTTGGTGGAGCAAATATAGACGCAATAAAGACTCGTTCACACAACAGATGATGGCTGTAACAATATACAATTTTAATAATTGTTCTAATTCTATGAGAATAAAGGAATCCAAACCACAACTATAATGATAACACAGGGGAACTATATTGGTGGAATTTTTTTCAGGTGATGAATAATAAAAACATTGACATCCAATCAGAATCCATCCAGATTTAAAGAGCTTGAGAATTTAAAGTGACAGACAAAATAACTGCAGTGTGTGCTTACAATATACAGTCAATATAGTTATTGTTATGCTGTCGTTATAGTTATCATTCTTGGTGTGAACAGGCCTCAACTGTCTAAATATTGTCTAAATTGTAAGCTACTCATATTAATATTTTTATTTACAAAACCGTTGTATAAAACCAATATTACACTCCATATTATTTTTTCAGTTCATCTGTTGAAATTAAAATAGAATAACTTATCAGAATTTCATTTTATTTTTCTTGTATTTATTTCTGCTGATGAAAAATCAAAAACAAGTAGCTTAGATATTTAAAAAAATGTTCATTATATCCATTATTATATGTTCATTATATCCAGTATTATATGCTATTATTATGTTCGTTATATCCACAGAAGTATATATGCATGCTTATGACTGTGTGTGTGCTGAGTTTCCTTAGCCAGTCATTTTAAGCACCTGGAAGCCTTTTATTGCAATGGTCTATAATTATTCAACTACAAAACTGTGTTTTCTGTTTGTTTTCTCTGTGTGCCTGTTTTATGCTCTTGAGCAGTATTTCTCTTCAGTAGAAGCTTCTGCAAAGTCACACAAATAAACCAAGTGTCAGTTCTGCTTGAAATGAACGCTGATGGCTCTAAACCAACATGCTGCTTTCCTCTGCTAGCAGTTGCTCATTAATTTCAAAATCAGATTCTTTCTTGGTCTTTTTTTATCTCTGTCCCTCCATCTGTCTCTCACTTCCTGAATGGACAGGTTGTTCTGTTGTTTTAAAGCAAGGGGCAAACTTGCTAGAGCTGTCAGAACAGCGGGAACGCACACTGTGCCATAATTCTTCCTCTAAAACTCAACTCTGTCCAAACATTTTATTTCATGTAACTTTCCCTGCATTAAAACATCAGGGGTTTTTTTTCCTCAAAAGGCTTTAAAGGGGTCATATGATGCGATTTCAAGTTTTCCTTTCTCTTTGGAGTGTTACAAGCTGATTGTGCATAGATAAGATCCCTGAAGTTGCAAAGACTAAAGTCTCAAAACCAAAGAGATATTCTTTATCAAAGTTAAGACTCTGCCATGCCCCCCTAAAACGGCTCGTTCTAACATGCCCCCACATATCTACCTCACTATGTGGAAATATTTGCATAATGTACCCAAATGTGCACCCAAAGAAAGAAGGTGTGGTTTCAGTAACCGCAGTTAGTGTTGAAGCTGTTGATAATGTACAGTATTTGAAAAATAATGTGTTTTTTGAACATTAAAGCATGTCAACATATTCTGTTACACCAAATACACAAAATAATGATCTTTAAAAATGCATCATATGACCCCTTTAAGTGATGGCACTGGCACATAAAGTCCAGCTCTCAACATAATGGTATGTGTTAATGACATGCCACATGGGAAATCCGAAGCTTAACGTGCTGATTAATCTTTTAACAGAGGTGGGTAAAAGGGGTTATTAAGAGAACAGACATTTTAAGGATCTTCACAAAGTATTAATCATCTTTACTGTTATCTAACGGCCTGTATCCAATGCAGGAGGTATGTAGAGATAATTAAATGCTTATTGCAGGTCATGAGATTACTTTAAACCCAGTATCTTCTCTGCACTCTGACTTTAGTCTTAATGTGGTACAGTATAACATGTGCTGGCTTTTATTATGGAATGACACCTTAATTTTGACAGGTTTACTTGACTTTAAGTGAAGAGTTATCAATGGGTATCAATTCAATCAGTCTTTGGATAATATCATGTGTGAATGCCACAAAACTTGTGTGCCTTCAGCCACATATACTAACAATATTACACAGTAAAAACTATGAAATAGCAATTTTATGAAATAATATTGTGAAATATTACAATTTAAAATAACTCTTTTCTATTTTAATTTATTTAAAAATGTAGTTTATTCATGTAATGGCAAATGTTAATTACTCCAGTCTTCAGTGTCACATGATCCTTCAGAAATCATTCTAATATGCAGATTTGGTGCTCAGGTAATATTTCTTCTTATTATCAATGTTGAAAATGTCTGTGGTGCTTAATATTTTTGTGGAAACTGTGCTGCATTTATTTGAACATTAAACACTGAACGTTATGAATGTCTTTACTGTTACTTTTGATTAATTTAATGCATCCTGGCTGAATGAAAGTATTCATTTCTTTAAAAAAAAAACTCTATGTATATGTGGATTTTTTTTTTTTTTATGTGTGGATTTATTTATTTCACCAATACGCTTAACTCCAATCCACAACGATTAAATTAAACGATTAAAAAATTACAAAAAGCACCATAAAAGCTAAATTTGAAATAATGCAATAGCTTTACTTGGGGAATTTTACTGAAATTTGTTTGCTTGCTGTTGCACTGCTTCAGAAGTCACTATCACAGTAACTGGCATGGTGTATTCTTCTGTAACATGGTTACAGGCTATCTGCAAACTTCAGCTTTATGTGAGGAAGAAAGCAACATTTTACTTGTTATTCACTGAAAATCATCCCCTCTGTCATGGCTCTTAAATTGAATTCAGAAAGATACATTTAAACTTGCCATGTCGCAAGCATTGACGTCAAACTAGCGCAACTTATCTCAAGGTGACAAGTTCAGTTTTTATTGTGCAAGATAAAAGTGGGCAGAGAAGTCTTTACAGTTTACGTGAACATGATCAATAAACAGATGAAATGACAGTCTTCAGATGTGCAGTTTGATTCCAGGCACAGAGTGATGGTGTTGCTTAGAGACAGGAGGTCTGTACTGCTTCTAATCAGGGCATGATTCCCACTGTGCTTTCCTGTCAAGTCTCAACTCCCGTGGTGTCACTGTACCATTCTGAATGAGCTCCCCCACTGGCACAACAAAAGTGTGATGGGTGGGCAACTTCAGCTCGAATATTTCTCTGTGGGTACACAGTGACCTCCTATTGTGTAAGGAAACCCTCTTATACCACCCTTGTACATTCTAATAAAAACTGTGTTCCTTGTTTCTCCTCTAAATAGTGCTCTTCATAATTATACATTCCTTCATTAACACGATGTCTTAAATGATGACAGCTGTCCCATTATACTGTCAAACGTGGAAGCCTTTCAAACTTTCCCTAAACTGTCTCCTCTACAAATACCCTTTTCTGATTAATTGTATTTATAAATTTTTGTGCTTTGGTTTTTCACCCTAAATTGAAAATTGTGTCATCGTTCACTCATTCACATGTTGTTCGTTTACTTTATTCTCTTGAACAAAAAAGTTAATATTTTGATACAAGTGTTTGTTGACAAGTCAGTGATACTTCATAAATTATTAAAAAGCACCTTAAAAGTCATCCATAAGACTTGTGTACTATATCTTTAAGACTAAAAGGCTGCATCTAAAATTGCATACTCTCTTAGTAGGTACTTTGATTGAATAAGTAATTACTTTATAAACTGTTCAAAAGTATGTTCTGTATAGTATGAAAGTAACATACTACTTTCGTCATGTTGTCATAGTCATGTGATCTACCAGCATCAGTTGCTCTCCTCTCCCATGGACTCATGGGATGGTGAAGTGTCCTTTGCCTGAAAATATTAGGTAATCTGGGTACTTTTTAATCCATTGCAGCAGTTCTTAAGTCATGTGGATTTGGGATAACATGAGGGTGAGTAAATTAAGGCAGAATTTATTTTGGGTTAACTTTTTGTTTAAATGTAAATGCATATTGTTTGACATAAATTAACACTTCTAGTCCTGAGCTAAGCTCACAATTTGATGTTGTTAACATCAACTTAAACTTTAGCAATTATCACATTCTGGTCTTGTCTCTGTCAACAGGATGTGTCTGCCTCTTAGTTTCATGAGGTTTTGTTTAATGAAGGGTCTACTTCATCACAAATAGTCCTTGAGCAACATCCACACCTTCTTCTGTCATCTTGAGTTTGCTGACATGCTAGTGACATGGCGTGTGTGGCATACACTTATGCTTTTAGCAGTCATGATAGTTTGCATGCATTTAAATGAAAATTTGTAAAGCTGCACTGAACAGGCATATTTTGGGTCTTTATAGTACATTTCTGTATTGCACATATAGCATTTACTCTAATTAAAATGGTTATATAATAATAAGGTTTAATAAATGGTGCTGCTCCAGAATATAATTACACATATAATGATTAGCATTGCTCAGAACTTATCAGTAATTACACTCTAATAGTAACACTGTAATGTGGCTTCTAATTAAACCTGATTACCTGCATTTATATATATATATATAAAAAGCATATAGAAGATGGATAGCCTATAATCACATTTTGTAAGCAAACAACTTTGAGTACATAATTACTAGTGAACCCACTTGTTTTATTCATGTTGTCAAATATAAAGTATGTTTTATGAAAATGTCACATCACACTATGATTATTATATTCAGGTATTTAATCATGTTCGTGCTAAATCAAGCAAAGTGTAGAGTAGATAGGATATCATTGTGTTATCCTGCCTGCGGTAAGACCACATGAGCCCAGTGTGATATTTACAAAGGCTGTTTTTCAACACACTGGTCATTTTTCAGGGCATGAACACTGACAGCTGGCAACAGTGTGATTAGTTTTGCCTTATACTTAATCAATCTTTTACCCTCAGTCCATACTGGAGTCAAAAGAGAACTTCTCAATCTAATTTAGTGCCATTTGGATCACTGGTTTCAGGCTTTGTTTACACTGACAACAAACTGCATCCACAAAATGACCAGAAACGATTGCTGATTTTCAATCATTCTCTGCATGGTAGTGGATTTCAGGTACAATATTGTTTTTTTTGTTGTTTTGTTTTTCAAGTTTCTGATATGCTAGGTCTGGGTGAGTGTCCTATGATTCATTTGAATCAGTCACTCATCTTATTTGTTTAAACACACGTGATTCATTCAGGAACTAACCAAGTGACTGTCTTTTAGTAAGTTACTGAATGGTTAACTCAACTGATTTTCTTCAAAAACACTAATTCATTTAGGAATGCCACTTGTGGGTGTTACTCAGAATGTGTTGTCAAAGTGTGGTCACATTAGCAACATTTCTGAGAAATTTCGAAGTTTGGAACTCATCAAAAAACTGAAAGTAAGTGCCAGTATTCTCTAAAATGTAAATATCTAAGTGATTAACTGCTGTACACAAGAAATGTCATACTACCAGTAATGCTTTTGGTCTGAAAATCAGCATTCTATCGAACACTCAACTTTTCAAAGTCATTCCATTGTAAAATAATGTTCAGCAGCCCTCCAACAATGACCCATTGACCTGCGACGTCCAGTCATAAAATCAGTGCGAGCAATGCTGTAGTTGCAGCTTTAAAATCTGAGCATCTGTTGTGTGTGTGCATGCGTGCGTGCGTGCATGCTTTTTGTTACATATGAGGACACAAATTTGTATAATGACATGGGTATGACATGGGTATTACAAGGAGAAGGTGACTTATGAGGACATTACACCATGTCCCCATTTTTCAAAACGCTTATAAATCATACAGGATGAGTTTTTTTGAGAAAGTACAAAGTTTCCTATAAGGGGTAGGTTTAGGTGTAGGACAATAGCACATACAGTTTGTACAGTATAAAAACCATTACACCTATGGAATGTCCCCACAATTCACAAAAACAAACGTGTGTGTGTGTGTGTGTGTGTGTGTGTGTGTGTGTGTGTGTGTGTGTGTGTGTGTGTGTGTGCAAAATCAGTATCATTACAAAATGTTGCACCAGAACTATTTCGCAAACATCACTGCAAAATACCTTCCTTCAACGGCACTAGATTTTTAAAACACCAACAATCCTGTGATCCTCTTGCAGACTAGCTCAAAGCTAATTCGAGTTGAGATCTCTGTGTAGTTTTCTTTTGTTTAATATTTTATTTCCGACTTTGATCTCTGCTAAGGAACGTAAGGTCACGTCACCCCTTGTTTACAAAGCTACTTGCCAACTAGCTCCCTCTCACTCTCCCTTTAATGAACACCAAATGTATTCAAAGATTATGCCTGCCTGAGTTTGCCCAATTAGGACTGAGTTTGATTTATAACCCTGTCGCTTTGGAAAGGTGGGAGACATTTTACACGCACCACTGACGTTGGGATAATGTGACAATGTAGTCCCAATTACCCACACACCATTTACAGACCACTACCCCCACTGATGTACTTCCGTCATCTTCTCATTTGCATAAAGTCAACGATGAATTTAATGTGCACAAAAATACTCCCTCATTACACTCAATCAAAGCCATAATTATGTTTTCCGCATTACCATCAGTTCCTGATGTCACTTAAAAATAACCTGACAAATTCTTCATCACTCTCTGAATGTCTCATTGCACCTGGAGTGTCTTTCAAACGTGAGGGAGTGCGATCAAAGCCAATGAATGCTGCGAATTGATAGAGGTTATTAATAGCCAGCAGAGATAATATGTCTGCCGTGGTCTGTGGTAAATGTATAAATGCTTCCATTGTTTGTGTTGCTGTGCTCAGAGGAGTGGAAGAAACAGGAGGATGCTCCACCGCTCCGCCACAACAACTGCATATTTTTCCAAACCCTCTACCCTGAGGGTGATGTCATCGCATTTGTTGCGTTCCCTGCCCCCATTCATTACTTTGTCATGTACACAAATGCAGCCATTTTAGTATTATATATATACTATATAGTGTTTGATATTTTGAAATAGCCTTTATTTTTTAGCTTTATTTATATTTTAGTTTTAGTAATTTTAATACATCAACATTAATTTTAAGCAACTGGAAAAAAAAAATTCCATCTAATATTTATTTATTTATATTTTATTTTATTAATAGTTTGTTATACAAATACCACCCTGAAGTGCTTTTTGTTTAGATTTTGTTTCCTGTACTGTAGTTGTTGATGTTAACATAGCATGGTGATTTATATACATACATACATATATATAATGTTGTATTTTGTATAGGAGTCTGGTTTCCTTGGTTTAAGATCTATACGGTCTGTAGTTTTGTAAAACATTGATTTATTGGTTTCATTGGTTGCATGTCTTGTTAGTGAGTTTATGATATTTTATACCTGCTAATATTTCATTATTTTATTATCCACTTGTGGTTTCAAACATTTATGACATAAAATTTTTTATATATATATAAATGACATGTCTATCAGGTTTTTTTTGTTGTTGTTTTTGCTTATATAAAAATTTAGATTTTTCAATTCAAATATATTTGGTAGAAGTAATGCACTGTGTGAGAGAGAGAGAGAGAGAGGTTGATCTGGGCAGTGAGTGCAGAGACCGTGCTGACGAGCAGATCCATCACTGGGTGAGGTGTTGAGAAAAACAGCACTGTGAAATTACACTGTTTACTGTGGTGGAAATAAAGACTTCTTCCTCCTAACCACACCGAATACAATTTAGTAACTGTCACCACACTCCATCACTCAACCAGAAGTGTGACAAAACACACATACATACTCGAGTGCTGACAGAAACAATGCTTATAGCAGCTTGTTAGTGTCAAAAAAAACAAAAAACGATTATGCATTACTTCTGAGGATTTATCAGCTATTGTCATTTGTCACAATGTATACTCATGGAGTAAAGGTTAATGTTTCTTGTATACTTTACCATTTGTCAACCTGAAATGCTGTTGGCAACCTGTTTTATGTATACTGTAAGAACAGTACTAGTTAGAGTTCAGTCTCTAATCGGGACTCTAGGCCAGTCCTGAGTTTTGGAAATTGAATGACTTGTGAAAAATGACAAAACAAAATGAAGCCAGGTTGTTGGAGGTGAGGGGCTGAGAAAGTCAAGTCAACTGTAGGTTTATCGTAAGCATGAATAAAAATAGTCTATAATACAACAGATTAATACAAAACAGCAATAATATACACAATGGCCTGAAGAATATGTGTGTTCATTCAAAGAAAGGTTTTCCTATGAATTAATTAGTAGAAAAGTCAATTTCTGCTCTGCCTCTCCTATGGGGACAAAGAGTGGGTTATCCTACTCACATTCCTGGGGGGTCATCAAACCAGTGATATCATGATTAGTTGTCATGGTGACCAAAAGGGGGATGGTGTCCAGCAGAAATCCTGGCATCCAGTTTATTGAGTGAGGGGACTGTGACGATTTGTTAATCTAATGAATAATTGATTTGTTAAATCAAATAAAAATTAGTGTGTCAGATTGGTCGAGACGCTACACTGTATAGTGATTTTCATAATTCATGTCTTTTCAAAACAGTCTTACAAAAAATAGTGCTTTAAATCCCACTGTGAGAGCAAGAATACACTGAGCATATGTACACTGCATTATTTACAGTGGGGAAAATATTTATTTGATCCCCTGCTGATTTTGTAAGTTTGCCCACTTACAAAGAAATGAAGGGTCTGTAATTTTTATGGTAGGTTTATTTTAACGAGACAGAATATCAACCAAACAATCCAGGGGAAAAAACACATTATATAAAGGTTAGAAATTGATTTGCATTTCAGTGAGTGAAATAAGTATTTGATCCCCAAGCAAAACATGACTTAGTACTTGGTGTAGAAACCTTTGTTGGCAAGCACAGAGGTAAGACGTTTTTTGTAGTTGGTCACCAGGTTTGCACACATCTCAGGAGGGATTTTGATCCACTCCTCTTTACAAATCCTCTCTAAATCCTTAAGGTTTCTTGATTGTCATTTAAGTTTCAGCTCCCTCCACAGATTTTCTAAAGGATTGAGGTCTGGAGACTGGCAAGGCCACTCCATGACCTTAATGTGCTTCTTCTTGAGCCACTCCTTTGTTGCCTTGGCGGTATGTTTTGGGTCATTGTCATGCTGGAAGACCCGTCCATGACCCATCTTCAGTGTTCTGGCTGAGGGAAGGAGGTTCTCGTCCAAGATTTGACGGTACATGGCCCCATCCATTTGCCCCTCAATGCGGTGAAGTCGTCCATGTTGCGGCAACAACAATACTTCAGCGAGAATAAAAGTTACGCCTTCTTTCTTTGTGTGAACATTTGGGCGGCGTTATGCAAATCTTCCCACATAGTGACGTAGATATGTGGGGGCCTATTAGAACAAGCCGTTTTAGGTAGGCGTGGCTGACTCTTAATTTTTATAAAGAATATCTCTTTGGATTTGAGACTTTAGTCTTTGCAACTTTACAGATCTTCTTTATGCACCAAGAGCTTGTAACACTCCAAAGAGACAGGAAAAATTTAAATCGCATCATATGACCCCTTTAAATGGGCCTGTACATGTGCCTTCTTGAGCAGGGGGACCTTGTGGGTGCTGCAGGATTTCAGTCCATTGCGGCATAGTGTGTTACCAATGTTTTGTTTGGTGACTGTGGTCCCAACTGCCTTAAGATCATTAACTTGTAGCCCATCATTAGTCTTGTAGCCCATTCAAGCCTTGTGCAGATCTACAATCTTGTCTCTGACATCCTTTGACAGCTCTTTGGTCTTGCCCATGGTGGTGGGAGAGGTTGGAATGGAAGATACAGATTGTGTGGACAGGTGTCTTATACACCTAACGAGCTGACATTA
The DNA here is from genome assembly GCF_001515645.1 of Sinocyclocheilus grahami. Lineage (NCBI taxonomy): Eukaryota > Metazoa > Chordata > Actinopteri > Cypriniformes > Cyprinidae > Sinocyclocheilus > Sinocyclocheilus grahami. The sequence goes on along the minus strand of NW_015505248.1, from coordinate 1,752,180 downwards.
GGAGTAACTTCTTAAAGTGGCAGGACTAATCTGTGTTCCACATGGGCACATAACCAATCTGTGGGAGCCAGAATTCTTGCTGGTTGGTAGGGGATCAAATATTTCACTCACTGAAATGCAAATCAGTTTCTAACCTTTATAATGTGTTTTTCTGAATTTTTTGGTTGATATTCTGTCTCTATCCATAAAAATAAACCTACCAAAAAAATGACAGACCCTTCATTTCTTTGTAAGTGGGCAAACTTACAAAATCAGCAGGGGATCAAATAAATGTTTTCCGCACTGTATTAATTTTTTTATTTGAGTATTGAATGCTCACCAAGGCTGCATTTATTTTATCTAAAATACAGTAAAGGCTAATATTGTAAAATATTATTATCATATAAAACAACAGTTTTTTTATTTTAATATATTTTTAAATGTAATTTATTCCAGTGATGGCAAAGCTAAATTTTCAATTAATTACTCCAGTCTTCAGTGTCACACGATCCTCCAGAAATCATTCTAATATACTGATTTGGTGCTCTAGAGACATGTGGTTATTATCAATGTGTTGCTTAAGATTTTTATAAAATATTTTTATTTTTGATTAATATGAAGTTCTAAAGAACATTTGTACATTGTTTGTAAAGCTTGATATTGATTTTCAGTCAACGTTAAATCAATTTGTAAATAAGATTCTATTTTTTTATGGAAGAAAAATAATGACAAATGTCTTTGAAACAAAAAAGCATGTTGAATTACACTAACTGAAAAAAATGATGCATTGCTTTAACAGTGCTCGTATTTTCATGCCTTGTATTTTCAGGGTCTGAAGTTTAAGTTATTTATTTAAGCTGTGAATATTTTAATTCAAAACATTTCACACACATTTTCATAATTAAAAATTCAATAATTCATATTCACCTTTCAGAGTTCAGTTTGAAAATATGATGTATAATATTCGACAGGCAAGTTTCAGTCAATTTTATTTCACTTTACAAATTTGCTTCCACATATTCAGTGGTTCAAATTCGGCAGAAAATACTGCATCTACTGTTAGTCGCTCACCAGCAGGTGGCTCAAGCGGGTGTTGATGGAGGCCAAAGCAACAGGTAAAGCAAGTCATTCATTCACAAAAACTGATTTGCAGAAATGGAGCAAGCGTAAGTAGAACTTATGATTTTCAGGGCCAGTATGTATATGCGGAAAAGCTGATTAAGACTCAAAAGCTGTGTTTACGTTTAATTCAGCATCTTCGCTGTTACTCATTTCTCTGTGTAGCCACATAAGCAGCTTTCTCTACCAAAGGAGATTATAATGCTATTTATCCCAACGCTGATATACAGAAATAACATTACATCTAAGACAAATATTGTTTTCGTTGCTTAGTTTCCTTAACTTTATATCATTGCTTGTTTGACTGGGGTTTCCCTCTTACGTCACACTCCAGGATTCCCCAACGATGCTTAACGCGCCTCAATTAACTAATACAGTGATATAAACAAGACCTCAGATCTCAGGATACACCTTACTGTAGGGCTGTCAAAATGGCTGAAAAACTAAATTCGAATTTTGTACTTAAATATTATCAATATTCTAATTATATTCTGATTTAAAAGGCATAACAGTTGAAGATATGAAGATTAACAGTGACTGTTGAAGATTAGCCGATAGGCTGTTGATTCATTAAATGATAAGCTGTTTCCTCTAAAAAGCTGTTTATTCAGCGTAGTGAAGCCTATCCTCCATTGATATCCATTAAAAAAAAAAAAAAAAAAAAAAACGGCCTCTGGTCTCCTTTCCCACATACTGCCAAACTGGAAGCGTTAGCATTAGCAGTTATGCTTTTTTGGCTAAAGGTTGCAGGCTTGCCTTCTAGTGGCTTTGTCGGTACTCAACTGCTATTCCTGCAGTTCCCGGATGTGCAATACTGAATTTTCTGCCGAATTTTAACCGCTGAGTTTGTGGAAGCGAATTCATAAAGTCAAATAAAATGGACTGAAAATTGCCTGTCAAATATTATACATCGTATTTTTAAACAGATTGAATATTTTGGAAGTGAACTCTGGAAGGTGAATATGAATTATTGCATTTTTAATTATGAAAATGTTTGTGAAATGTTTTGAATTGAAATATTCACAGCTTAAATAAACAACTAAACTTCAGACCCTAAAAATGCAAACCCTGAAAATACAAGGCATGTGTCACGAATCCGGTCCATGAACTTCCGTCTGCTAGCCATCAGAGGTCACCCTTTCCATTTTCATTGACTCTCGCACTACACACTGTTGCATATCATCCCGGACTACATATCCCATCATTAATTGAACTGATTAAACACAGCTGGTTCACTAATTGCACACAGCACTGATTGCACCCAGCTGTTTCATATCACTCACTCACTATTTAACACTCACTCTTATCCCTTCCCTCTGCCGAGTATTGTTTAGCACTTATCAGTTTGATAGCTACATTACAGAGCCCTCGATAGCCTAGCCTAGTCTTCCTTGCCTGTTTTTCTCGGTTTCTGATCTTCGCCTGTTTTCCTGGATTACCCCTTTAGTCTTGCCCGTTTTGACTCTGTTCGCCGTTCGTTGACCTTCGATAGCCCTAGGATTATTCTTGTGTCTTGCCCGCCATATTCCTGTTTGCCCTTGTTCGACCCTGCCTGTTTCTGACCTCTCTGCTTAATAAAGCCTGCACATGGACCCGCATGTCTCACGTCTTGTCAGCCCCATTACAGAATGAAAGTGCAAGCACTGTTAATGCAATGCATAATTTTTTTCAGTTAGTGCAATTCAACATGCTTTTTGCTTCAAAGACATTTGTCATTATTTTTCTTCCATAGTTTTCACTTCCATCAGTGTTGTTACTTATTCAACTTGTTTGCATTCTTGTTGGACATTGACACTGATTTCACTTTAATCTTGTCTTACTAATGATTAAATATGTCTGAATGCTACTAAGGTTTTATAGATTTTACAGAATCACCCTTTCTAGTGCATCTATAGCATGAAAAAGTAAAAACACACACATATATATATCTTTAGTATTTGCAGAGTACGTGACTATTTTAGAAAATGTTGTTGATATAAAGATGTGATATTTTGAGACACTGGTAAGAAGGTTGACATTTGTAGCAAACAGCATGGAAATAGTGCTTTGAAAGTAAGCACACTTTTACATAAAATGAGTGTGTGTGGGTGGCCCTTTGTTTTGTTTCAATAAAGTACAGCTTTATAAATATGATATGAAGTGGGGGCACATGGCTGCTGCTTTGCACATGAAACAGAACAGCAGACGCACAGAGCAGATCAAAGAGAGCTTTTGGTCCAGCAGGCTTTGTGTTGTCCCATGTTTACCCCTGAACTGAATGTGACACACAGCTCGAGCCAGCTATTCTTTCAGATGTTACACACCGCAGAGGAAGCCTACAAATAACATCTCTGCTGTTTAAAATGTGCCATATTACCAAAAAATGACCGTAGCATTATTGTATTGTTTAGTGTTGATCATTTTTCCTATGCTGGAAAGTTTTGGAAATGAGGGCAGCTGTCATAATGCACCCAGCTGTTTCATATCACTCACTCACTATTTAACACTCACTCTTATCCCTTCCCTCTGCCGAGTATTGTTTAGCACTTATCAGTTTGATAGCTACATTACAGAGCCCTCGATAGCCTAGCCTAGTCTTCCTTGCCTGTTTTTCTCGGTTTCTGATCTTCGCCTGTTTTCCTGGATTACCCCTTTAGTCTTGCCCGTTTTGACTCTGTTCGCCGTTCGTTGACCTTCGCTAGCCCTAGGATTATTCTTGTGTCTTGCCCGCCATATTCCTGTTTGCCCTTGTTCGACCCTGCCTGTTTCTGACCTCTCTGCTTAATAAAGCCTGCACATGGACCCGCATGTCTCACGTCTTGTCAGCCCCATTACAGAATGAAAGTGCAAGCACTGTTAATGCAATGCATAATTTTTTTCAGTTAGTGCAATTCAACATGCTTTTTGCTTCAAAGACATTTGTCATTATTTTTCTTCCATAGTTTTCACTTCCATCAGTGTTGTTACTTATTCAACTTGTTTGCATTCTTGTTGGACATTGACACTGATTTCACTTTAATCTTGTCTTACTAATGATTAAATATGTCTGAATGCTACTAAGGTTTTATAGATTTTACAGAATCACCCTTTCTAGTGCATCTATAGCATGAAAAAGTAAAAACACACACATATATATATCTTTAGTATTTGCAGAGTACGTGACTATTTTAGAAAATGTTGTTGATATAAAGATGTGATATTTTGAGACACTGGTAAGAAGGTTGACATTTGTAGCAAACAGCATGGAAATAGTGCTTTGAAAGTAAGCACACTTTTACATAAAATGAGTGTGTGTGGGTGGCCCTTTGTTTTGTTTCAATAAAGTACAGCTTTATAAATATGATATGAAGTGGGGGCACATGGCTGCTGCTTTGCACATGAAACAGAACAGCAGACGCACAGAGCAGATCAAAGAGAGCTTTTGGTCCAGCAGGCTTTGTGTTGTCCCATGTTTACCCCTGAACTGAATGTGACACACAGCTCGAGCCAGCTATTCTTTCAGATGTTACACACCGCAGAGGAAGCCTACAAATAACATCTCTGCTGTTTAAAATGTGCCATATTACCAAAAAATGACCGTAGCATTATTGTATTGTTTAGTGTTGATCATTTTTCCTATGCTGGAAAGTTTTGGAAATGAGGGCAGCTGTCATAATCTCGTTACACACCGCAGAGGAAGCCTACAAATAACATCTCTGCTGTTTAAAATGTGCCATATTACCAAAAAATGACCGTAGCATTATTGTATTGTTTAGTGTTGATCATTTTTCCTATGCTGGAAAGTTTTGGAAATGAGGGCAGCTGTCATAATCTCAGGTACGTCAGGTGTTCACGATGCCTGACTCATGATGCCACATCACTGAGAACAGGTTTCAAGGAGAAGAAGACCCAGCAGTTATAGAAGCCAAGAAAAGATATAAGATCTTTATATCTCTCTGTGAAGCACATCTCACTCACTTTTTTTTCTTTTTTTTCCCCCAAGGCTCTAGATATTGTGTTCAATTGTGTTGCTTTATTCCTTGAGCATCACAGACATCTAAAACATTTAAATGTTAAGAAACAGACAATTTAAAGTTTCTGGGAATGTAATGCAAAGTTCTGTACTGCATTTGACGAAGAACTTTTCAACCATTAAAAATGTGACTTCTAGGTATATGTGTCTACTACAATCCAGACATACTACATCTGTGATGCCAACCATTTATGAATATAACATGCCTTGTGGTCTTATAAAGTTTTGTATGCCATCATGAGCACATCTCGGCAGACATAGTAGGTCATCCAGGTGATTTTCACATATATTCATTTGATGAACTTTTTGCAAGCTATATAGTTAGGCATTTTAGGATGTGGGGTAACAAAAATTATCTGCTATTTTTAAAGAACCCTGAGCACTTTCATATGCCTTTTAAACAGCTTGTTTAAATAAGAAACACTATACCGTTCAAAACCCTGGGGTCAGTGAGATTAATGTTTTTAAAAGAAGTTTCTTATGCTTTTTTATTTAAAAAAAGAAAGGAAAATATGGCAACACTAATATTGTAAAATATTATTAACATTTTTATTCTATTTGAGTGTATTTTAAAATGTAATGTCCTATGGTGACAAAGCTGAATTTTCAGCATCATTACTCCAGTCTTCAGTCACATGAATAGAAATCATTCTAATATGCTGATTTTCTGCTCAGGAAACATTTCTTATTATCATCAATATTGAAAACGGTGTTGCTGCTAAATAGATTTGTGGATACTGTGATCCTTCTTTTAGGATTACATGGTGAATAGAAAGTTCAAAAGAACTGCATTTATTTGAAATATTAATATTTTGTAACATTGTAAATGTCTTTACTGTCAATTTTGATTAATGTAATGCATTCTTACAGAATGTTTTAATTTGCTAAAAAAAAAATCGCTTGCTGATCCCAAACTTTTGAACAGTTTGTCAACACAGGAAAGAAAATGTCTCTAGGTTACGCATGTAACCATGGTTCCCCGAGGGAACGAGATGCTGTGTCAAGATCGCTTTGGGAACGCCCCTGCGTGACCGCGTTCTGAAGCACGTGTAAAATCAGTCTAATGGAGCAGCGAGACGTCACAAGCGGGGTGACGTGAGCGCCAGGAAGTATAAAAGCGCATCCGGCAGAGCGCAAGTTAGCTTTGATGAAGTAGCACCTGGAGGGATGCAGGGAGTATGGCAAAGAGACGTAGCGTCTCGTTCCCTCAGGGAACCATGGTTACATACGTAACCTAGAGACGTTCCCCTTCAGGAACTCAAGCTGCGTCAAGATCGCTTTGGGAATGAGAATACCCACTGCGCCATACTACCAAGTCCCTGCCTGTATGTGTATCTTGCGAGCACATCACGAAGAGAGAACTTGGGAACCTGGGGTAGATGCCAGGTCTAGGTTGTAAAAGCGGACAAAAGTGTGCGGAGAGGACCAGCCCGCCACAGCACAAATGTCCTGAAAGGCCACACCCAAGTTGAAAGCCTTGGAGGCCGCCATACTCCTGGTCGAGTGCGCTCTGACCCCCATAGGTGACAGGAGGCCAGAGGACTCGTAGGCTAGTGAGATGGCCTCGACCACCCACCTACTCATGGTCTGCTTGGTTGCCGGAGATCCTTTCTTTGGTTTCTGGCTCTCTCTCTCTGGGGGAGGGAAGAAACCGCAGTGCGGGCTTCCGAACACTGAGAGAGAGCCGTGGATCTAGTGGGTGAGGACCGAGAAAAGGACGAGCCCGTCTTGGATCCCTCCGTTAAATCCACCCACGATCCCCATGACAACAGTCTACGCCGTGCCTCGGCAACAGCGGGATCGCGAGCCTGGCCACTCTCATCAAATACAGCCAGGCGAGAACGGAGCATACGCAACGAGAGTAACTCGCAGTGATGACAATCAGCTCCTCGAAAGCTGACCGTGCATGCTCCACTCCTAAACAAACAACACACAGATCGTGTATATCCCCCACTGCCAGATAGTGTGGGCAGGGAGGCACACAACGTCTGTAGACGGAGATCTAAGATCGGACGCAACCCCCCCCATCCTTCTTCGGAACGATGAAGTAACGGCTGTAGAACCCGGACGCTCTCTCGAGAGGCGGAACACGTTCTATGGCCCCCTTCCTCAAGAGAGTATCTACTTCTTGTTCCATTACCAGAGCCTGCTCGGGGCCCACTAGTGTGGGGATGACCCCGTTGAAACGAGGCGGACGAGAACCAAACTGGATTCTGTAACCTTACTCTACAATCTGCAGGACCCGTTTTGAGATATTTGGTAGAAGTTTCCACGCTACCAGAAAATCTACTAAGGGAACCAGCCTCTCGAGGCTGGCCTGTGGTATTATTAGAGGAGCCAGTTCGGTGCCCTGAAGCGGATGACCGGCAGGGAACGACCGACCTGACTGCTGTAGCACCCT
>NW_015505248.1:1714171-1744528 GCF_001515645.1 Sinocyclocheilus grahami | reverse complement strand
AACCTCCGTGAGGGCACTGAGGGAACAACCAACCTGACTGCTGTAGCACCTTACTTGAGGGGGCGAGCTCTCCTGTGCCGTACCGTTGCCGGGGGGCAGCTGGGATTTTCTTCCTATGGTGACAAAGCTGAATTTTCAGCATCATTACTCCAGTCTTCAGTCACATGAATAGAAATCATTCTAATATGCTGATTTTCTGCTCAGGAAACATTTCTTATTATCATCAATATTGAAAACGGTGTTGCTGCTAAATAGATTTGTGGATACTGTGATCCTTCTTTTAGGATTACATGGTGAATAGAAAGTTCAAAAGAACTGCATTTATTTGAAATATTAATATTTTGTAACATTGTAAATGTCTTTACTGTCAATTTTGATTAATGTAATGCATTCTTACAGAATGTTTTAATTTGCTAAAAAAAAAATCGCTTGCTGATCCCAAACTTTTGAACAGTTTGTCAACACAGGAAAGAAAATGTCTCTAGGTTACGCATGTAACCATGGTTCCCCGAGGGAACGAGATGCTGTGTCAAGATCGCTTTGGGAACGCCCCTGCGTGACCGCGTTCTGAAGCACGTGTAAAATCAGTCTAATGGAGCAGCGAGACGTCACAAGCGGGGTGACGTGAGCGCCAGGAAGTATAAAAGCGCATCCGGCAGAGCGCAAGTTAGCTTTGATGAAGTAGCACCTGGAGGGATGCAGGGAGTATGGCAAAGAGACGTAGCGTCTCGTTCCCTCAGGGAACCATGGTTACATACGTAACCTAGAGACGTTCCCCTTCAGGAACTCAAGCTGCGTCAAGATCGCTTTGGGAATGAGAGCTTCCGAACACTGAGAGAGAGCCGCGGATCTAGTGGGTGAGGACCGAGAAAAGGACGAGCCCGTCTTGGATCCCTCCGTTAAATCCACCCACGATCCCCATGACAACAGTCTACGCCGTGCCTCGGCAACAGCGGGATCGCGAGCCTGGCCACTCTCATCAAATACAGCCAGGCGAGAACGGAGCATACGCAACGAGAGTAACTCGCAGTGATGACAATCAGCTCCTCGAAAGCTGACCGTGCATGCTCCACTCCTAAACAAACAACACACAGATCGTGTATATCCCCCACTGCCAGATAGTGTGGGCAGGGAGGCACACAACGTCTGTAATGCCGTTTGCTCACCATAGATATTAGTTTAGACTTTGATATATTTTTTTTGAATGCTTGTGGACTGACAGACAACAGTAAATAGACTGACACATACACAGAGCGCTACTGAAGAGCAGAAGCTAACTTGCGCTCTGCCGGATGCGCTTTTATACTTCCTGGCGCTCACGTCACCCGGCTTGTGATGTCTCGCTGCTCCATTGGACTAATTTTACACGTGCTTCAGAACGCGGTCACGCAGGGGCGTTCCCAAAGCGATCTCGACGCAGCTCGAGTTCCTGAAGGGGAACTGTACTTGTCAACTGATGTCATGGGATCTCTACAGTTAAGAGAATGCATACTCGTTAATTGGATGCATGCAAATGTGATCACACATCACAAAACTTAGTTAAAATGTCATCTAAAAGACAGAATAGTATTGGTGGCCTGCTTTAGGAATTGTCAGAGAAACTGAGATATCAATGTGTTTTGGTGATTATACAGCAGGATAACTAAATCCTGTCCGTCTTTGCCTGTGGCTTGTCCTGCCTGAAGTTACAATCATCCGTTGCTGTACTGTATTGCTTCCCTCTTTTTGTCTTTCATTTGTGTCCCCCCTTCCATGAATCCTTTCCTATAAAGCCAACAGCATCAACAATGGTGCATTCATGGTGCTGCGTTCGACACCATAGATCATGACATACTCATAGATCGATTACAAAACTATACAGGTATTCAAGGGCAGGCTTTAAGATGGTTTAGATCATACCTGTCCGATCGCTACCACTTTGTTTATTTAAATGGGGAGTCTTCTCAATTATCACCAGTAAAATATGGAGTGCCACAAGGATCTGTCCCAGGTCCTCTGCTATTTTCAATATATATGTTGCCCCTTGGTAATATTATTAGAAAATACGGGATTAGTTTCCACTGTTATGCTGATGATACTCAACTATATATCTCAACGAGACCAGATGAAACTTCTAAATTATCTAAGCTAACAGAGTGTGTTAAAAATGTAAAAGATTGGATGACCAATCATTTTCTCCTATTAAATTTGGATAAGACAGAGATATTACTTATTAGACCAAAAAACAGTACACAGAATCTCTTGGATTACAATTTGCAACTTGTCGTTTGAAAATCATATTTCCCATCTTACAAAAACAGCATTCTTCCACTTTAGAAACATTGCCAAGCTACGAAACATGTTACCTGTTTCTGATGCAGAAAAGCTAGTTCATGCATTCATGACCTCTAGTCTGGAACCTCAGTGAAAATACCTCTATTGTAATGCACTGCTAGCTGGTTGTCCTGCATCTTCAATAAACAAGCTACAGGTAGTCCAAAATGCAGTGGCTAGAGTCCTTACCAGGTCAAGAAAATATTATCATATTACCCCAATTTTACAGTCTCTGCACTGGCTACCTATATAGGTTAGCATGATGCTAACCCCTCAGAGGACCTCAGATGATGCCAACCCTGAAACAACATACAGAACTACCAAATTTTGCTTTAAGTTTGATTGCATCATATAATAATTGTTGCTAATTGTGTTCATCGTCTGTTTGATTACGTCTTTAATTGATTTTTCTGTACATTTCTGCCATATGTACATACACTGACAGTCACCACTGATAAACTACTACTAAATATTGTAGAAACTTAATTTTCTGTAAAGTTGCTTTGCAACGATTTGTATCGTAAAAAGTGCTATACAAATAAACTTAGATTTAATTTAATTTAATTCAGCTTGTACAGAACCCAAGAAACACACACCCACCTTTGTCCTTGAGCTCCTCCTGCACAAACAATGAATTCCACCTGCTTTTTTCATTCCAGAGATGAATCTGTCCCAGCCACTGTGACAAAATAAGAATTGTAATGAAAAAATAAATGACGGCAGGAACGGTGGCCCTAAAATAGCATGGTTCTGACTGAATGTTCTCATGAATACTCATGATTGTATTTGTTCTTTATCTTTGTGAGTAGCAGAATTGTCCTATTAGTTAGTCTTGCATGGTCTTCCGTGTCACAACAATATGAAACTTCCCTAACCTTTGACTTTTGCTCATATAAGACTTCACACTGAATGATTAAAAAAAAGATGGTAATATTCTCTCTAATCTCAGATTGGTTAAATACAGTGATCAAATCATGGCCTGCAATAAAAGATGGACAGTGTTAAAAACCCTCTTTTAGACAAGAAGGGAGGAGTTTCAAGAGGAATGATGAAGGCTGGGGACACTGATGGAGTCGGTGAAGCACATGATAACGTCTGTTGCCCCCTTCTCTCTTCTTGTCTTCTCTGACTTTTCCCTCTCTCCTTCCTTCCACTCGATTTCTCATCCATTGCCTCAACTGAGCTGTGACACAAATCTAATTTATCTCATTTCCTGTTTGTCTTACAATGCAAATGAATGCAGATGCGCTTACTGCGGTCTTCCAATCATTCTGCCTCACAGGAAAAGATGCTGGCAGAAATTGAAATCTTACTCTAACGTTTGTCTTCCACCCAGCAGAATGCCTGAATGCCTGTCAGATATAGGATTTCTGATTCTTGAGGATTCAATAGTGGAGACTTTAAGATTAATTCCTCTTCAATCATGAATGGATTAGATTAAGATTGTATATTATCCTTGACTGGTATGTGTTTTTCAAATATCTGGTTTCAATTAGCCCGAAATCTTAATCTCATCAGTGCTGTCAGAGGGAATCACATGAAAAATAATTCTGCTTATCCAATAAGGGAAAAGTATTTAGAAAAGTAACTATTTGGAAAAGTAGACGGTATAAATTGTCATTAACTGAATAATATGAAATCTATTTAAATTAATTTATTTTATGTTTTTATTTATTTATTTTACTGTGGAGAATGTGGACGCCAAGTGAACTCTTTGCCATTGTCAGTACATTTTCATTGTTATCCTGCTGGAAGTAGCCATCACAAGATGGTTACACTGTGGTCAAAAAAGGGATGGTCAGTGTCAGCAACAATACTCAGGTAGACTGTGAAAATATTCCCCACACTATAATACCAGCAGCATGAACCGTTGATACAAAAGCAGGATGGATCCATGCTTTCATGTTGGTTACACCTAATTTTGACCCTACCATCCAAATTTTGCAGCAGAAAACGAGACTTATCAGACCAGGCTTAAATAAATAAATAAACAAACAAATATATACATACATACATACATGTTTGTATTGCAAAAATAGCCAAATTCCCCATTTTCCTCATATGAATAACGATGCTTTGTTTTCCAGGAGTAGTGGGCGTGGCATACATTCCAACTAAATCAATAAACCCCACCTTCAAGACTGATTGACAGTTGACTGTGTTAGGCATGGGAAATGCAAATGCAAAGGGGATTGCGATTCCATTTGAATTTTGTGAGGGTTGGAGCAGGATGTGGAGAAAGTGAAATAGCAAATGGGTGATTTTCTATTGCTTTTCCAAAATGACAGGGTCATAACTCGTAAGACATTGCAAATGGACTTTGCATTTCCATTTAAAATTTGGCTGACATGTTACATACACGGAAAAGAAAATTGAAATACAAATGCCTGATTTGCAATTGCGTTTGCATTGTCACAATGTGTTCACAAATTGAAAATGCAATTGCAAATATAACTTGCAATTCCTTTTGAATATTGTCCAGAATATCATTCTATATTATAGAGTGAATGTTCCACATATTACATGTGTAGTGTAACCACGGTTTCTATATTTTAATATCTGAAATCATTTGATCATCTCAGTCTGAGCCAGTTGTAGCACAAAGCAAAAGGCTCATGAAACTTCATCGGCTGCATTTAGAATAGCCTTTAAGGACTGTTGAAATTGGAATAATCCAATGACTCCACTTGAGCTTAATGTAAAGTGAGTGTTGTTGTTTTTTAATATGCCAGCTGCAAGGATATTGATATCTCCAAATTTCCCTCCAAATGTGAGTTGGGGGTGGGGACATGCTTTTAAATGTTTAAAGCATGTTAAATAGGCATCACATTAATTATATACCAGCACTCCTGACAGAGGATTTAAAGGGACAAGGCACAAAGATGTGAAATATTCAGAAGAGCAAGATATTGTGCAGCTATTATCTCAGTAAGACCTCTTTAAAAAAAGAGCACTTACTAATGGAGGTAGTCAGTCATAACAGAAGAGAGACAGCCTGGTATGATCCTCTTTTTATTATGAAACAGTATGTTCGCCTGACCCTACCAAGTGGAAATGTCTGCAACATGTTAAAACAGCCTGAAAAATGATACTGCTTTTGAGATTCTGAAATAATTGGCAGAAATGTGCATTTTACATATATCAACATTATATAAATCCTGATGTGGTGTTACATTTTAAACTTGGTGGCAAAGCTGAATTTTCAGCAGTCATTATGCCAGTTTTTGGTGTCACATGATCCTTCAGAAATCATTCTAATATGCTGATTTGGTGCTTAAGAAATGACTCATGTTAAGATGTGGTTTTACAGCACAGCAGTTTCTCTATATGCAATACAGTATTTTACCTTTTTCATGCTGTTTAATTTAATAAAGATGTGTGTGCTGTTAATGTGGTTTTATTCCTTTCCTCTCTGTGTGTGCAGTATGAGTCCATGGGGAGAATCAGGAATTAGTCTTATTTTCTGCCTTGCACCATGGGAGTAAAACTGTCTATCAAAAACACATATTCTCCATGCAATTCCCTGTCCAATTCATCTCCAGTGTCTCTCAGCTGTGCTGCAGATCCTCCGTCCCTCATTGCCATTCATTCCTTTTTTTTCTCTCTCTGTCTGGCATGGTATGACTTTCTGTGTGGGAGACAAACGAGATTTGCGGTGTAGGGTGGCGGCAGTGCTTACATTGAGGGATGCGGAAGCAATACGACCATGGCCTTGTTCCTGTTCACAGGCCTGTTTGGGCTCATATCCATCTACTCGATGTCATCACGTTAGGCTGAATGTATTCTGGGAATTTTAGCTCCATGTAGAAAGATGTGTGACACAAATCAGCTGAGATGATGTCATAGTATATGTGATGTCACCAACAGTAGCTTTACTAAACTACAACCGTGTTTGTGTATGTGTGTTTTCATGGATTGTTCAGAGATGTCTGCATTCAGTAGACACGAGTTCAGCACAGTATATGAGTCTCAGGTGTGATGGGGAGAGATGTAAGACAGTAGCAGTGAGCTTCTGATGCGTGCCATCCAGCTGCAGTGTTTATGGGCCGACAGATGGTGAAAGGGGACAGATTATCCTTGCTAGGCCATGATAAGGAGGCCCTTTTCTGTAATGGAAAAGGCTGGATGCTCTAAAAATTCACATCCAGTGGGCCACTGTCATGACACAAATAGAGCGCGTAACATATAAAGCTATTTCATATATGTGTGAATCTCACACATACACCAATAAATAAATGTCCAGGTCACATTTCACCCCAATATCAAGAGGAAAAACGTCTCAGGTTACTTATGTAACCATGGTTCCCTGAGTAGGGAACGAGACACTGCGTCCTCTAGGGGTCGCTATGGGGAACGCCTCGTCGTGACCCGTGTCTGAAGCATACATTGAAAAAACACCAACTCGTTGGCCGGCGACAGCCATGACGTCACTACCGGTGCGACTCCAGTATAAATCGGTGCCGGGAGCTACACATCGTTCACTTCTTCGTCTGAAGCTTGCGTCCGCAGCATGCCAAGAAACCTAGAGGACCCAGTGTCTCGTTCCCTACTCAGGGAACCATGGTTACATAAGTAACCCGAGAAACGTCTCAGGTTACTTATGTAACCATGGTTCCCTGAGTAGGGAACGAGACACTGCGTCCTCTAGGGGTCGCTATGGGGAACGCCTCGTCGTGACCCGTGTCTGAAGCATACATTGAAAAAACACCAACTCGTTGGCCGGCGACAGCCATGACGTCACTACCGGTGCGACTACAGTATAAATCGGTGCCGGGAGCTACACATCGTTCACTTCTTCGTCTGAAGCTTGCGTCCGCAGCATGGCAAGAAACCTAGAGGACGCAGTGTCTCGTTCCCTACTCAGGGAACCATGGTTACATAAGTAACCTGAGACGTTCCCTTTCATGGGAACTTCGAACTGCGTCCTCTAGGGGTCGCTATGGGGAACGGTATACCCACGCCGCCATGCTGAGGGGAGTGCAAGCCAGAACCATGGCGAGCACTAAGAACCAACTCTACCATATTGCTATGGGAGTTGCCCCTGGGACGTTTAGACGGCTGTCAGTGACGTTATTCCCTACGGCCAAAGGCCTAGGCTACATACCCCAAACTACTTACCTGTTAGGGCCAGACTCCTGGGCCCGGGGTAGAGCTCAAGGCTTGGAATCAGAAACAGATTCCTTTAAGGGAATACGACCAAGAGCCTAGAATCATACTAGTCTTGGTCTGTCACACAGGGGCTACCGCACGTTTGTCTTGTGGTGAAGGAACTGTCTCAACAGATCCTTAGTAGCAATACCCTGTTAAGTAGGTATCCAGAGGATACATAGGGGGAGTGGTGCCCAAGGCAGAACCGGGGTTTTAAACCACTCAAAAAGAGCACGAAGTCTTGCGCGTAGCTCTTACCATACAGGATTTTTAGAAAAGTGGGCAAAGCATAACGTGCACACTTACCACTTATGTGGATTTTAGAAAAGTGGGCAAAGCATAACGTGCACACTTACCACTTATGTGGATTTTAGAAAAGTGGGCAAAGCATAACGTGCACACTTACCACTTATGTGGATTTTAGAAAAGTGGGCAAAGCATAACGTGCACTACACTTGCATACCGTTCTAGGGGTTTCTCGTGGCACCCTGAAAAGGCAGCCTATAGATAAAAATAGCGTATCCCCAGACGCTATATCTACGGCTATAATGCTGGAGTGGCTAGCAGTAAATCTGTAGCTGGGGGAGAACATCCAGCTCTTAATGGAGAGGGAGCTCAACCTACAGCATGTTCCCATGGTGGAACAGCTAGCAGTTATTCAGCTGAGGGAGCAACACACTCAGTTCTCAAACCGAGACGGGGCTCGACCTGCAGCATGTTCCGCACTGGAACAGCTAGCAATAGTTTACTTAGCTGTGGGGGCAACACACCTAGTTCTCAGTCGAGAAGGGGGCTCGGCCTACAGCATGTTCCAATGCAGGAACGCTAGCAGTAGTTTACCTTGGCTGAGGGAGCACAAACCCAGCTCTCAACGAGCGGGGGGGGGGGGCTCGACCTGCAGCATGATTGAAAATCAGAGGGGTAAGCATACTGCAGTCTAGCCAAACTCTCATTCAGGTAACCCTTTGATAAAAGGGGAGCATTGTCTCAATACTACCATGAGGACAGCCCATGGAGCGAGGAATCTAACTCCTCAGAGAGGATTAACGCTCGAAAGAGACATCATACTCACAATAACCCTCAATGGTGAGGGGGGTTGATGCCTCAAGGGGATATCCTGGTGATCGGGAAAAACCCCTCAGGGCGACCCGGATACGGTAGACCAGTCAGGGTAGCATGAAAGCGTAAACCCCAGCCTGGACGTCCAGGAAATTCTTTGCAGTGACACCGGGGGCCTGATAATCACAAAACTCCCGCAGAAGCCTGTGTTATGGCCGCATGATCCAGGAAGTATGAAACCTTACTTACCTTCTGGACATATCTCGACGAGTGAGTTTATAAACACTGCAAGTCGAGCACCCGGTTTCTGACCCCAGCACGGGAAACACTGCAAAGAAACTAGCAGAAGGGTACACACAACCACCAGTTTCATAGCACATACATATATTTATATACATATATTTAGACATGGATCGTACTCACCCACCACGGCTCCCGCGTTGGAGCTCTGTCCGGAAAGCCTCTAGACCGGACCTTCAGTAAGGTGGTTACTATGATAACCATAGAACCAACCAAAACATCATAGGTCCAGAAGGAGACTGTTATGCAGGAAGCTTCCACCTGACCTCGGTCAGGTGGCGATATGGTGGTTACAGGGGAATTAGGAAGGGGAAGAAAGGGGTAGATGTTACATCCCCTGAGGGAAAGAGTGGATACCTAAGTATTACTCTGATCCGGACGAAAGCTCTGACGCCTTGTCTGGATCACATCCCTCAGGTCTTGCCTACCTCCCTTCGACCCACGATACTTCCTACCCCTACCCGCAGGCGGAGGAGGAGCGCGAGTCGCGACACTAGCCTTCTGTGCTCGTCTCTGATCCTCAAATCGAGACGGGCCAGGACCCCTGGTTTGTTCGGGCTCAGACCTGGACCTTCGTGGAATGAAGGTTTTGAAGGCCGCTGAGCGTGCCTTCGCCTCCCTGAACTTTTCGACGACCGTCTCAACGGATGTACCAAAAAGTTCAGAGGGCGAAACCGGGGCATCGAGAAGAAAACCCCTTTCTTTCTTCCCGATGTCTGCCAGGTTTACCCACAGCTGCCTCTCCGTTACTACCATCGCTGCCATAGATCTGCCCATGGCAGAGGCAGCCTGCTTAGTAGCACGAAGAGCAAGATCCGTGGTGCGGCGTAACTCAGCCATCTCATCAGAAGAAAGGCCCTCGCCTTTATCCAGGTCTTTCAGCAGATCAGCCTGGTATGCTTGGAGCACCGCCATCGTGTGCAGTGAAGCAACAGCCTGACCTGCTGCTGCTGCGTATGCCTTGCCATTCATTTTAGATGTAGCTTGAAGAGGCATGGATGGCAAGGAGGGAGTTTTGAGAGATGATGTCTCTCCCATAGAGAGATAGCTAGCTAGCGTCTCTTCTACAGGGGGCATTCTCTCATAGCCGTTTTCGCGCACCGCCTCGATATTCGCATAACTGGTATGCTGAAACCGATGGATGCGTGAGGAAAACGGCTTCTTCCATTCCTTCTCGATCTCAGTATGGAGGTCAGGAAGGAAAGGAAGACTCACCTGAGCTGGAGGGTTATGGCCAGAAAGATAACGTTCGTCGAGACGACCTCGCGACGCCACTTCCTTAGTCCGCTTCCATGGCAAGTCAAGTCTTGCCGTGGCGCGATCCATAACCTCTAAGAGCTCATCATACGCAGGGCAGGAGGATTGAGAAGGCTCAGCCTCAGCTTCTTCACTCTCATCATCCATTTCCTGCTCTTCCTGGGCTGAACCCAGCAGAGCACTGGCCCCTGGATCGGATGATGTTAAAGAGAGAACATCATCCTCCAGTGGCTGTCTCTCGCCCCCCGCCGATGAGCGCGAGAAGGAAAGTCCCTCTCTAAACTCATCGGCCAGGTCCACCTGAGATCCCCACGAGCTCATTCTCCTCCGTGCCTCAGCAGCGGAGGGTCCTGAACCGCGGGAAGCAGATGGCTGCCCCTCTTTACTTGAAAAGAGAGACAAACGAGAACGGAGTTTTTTCACAAAACTCACTCCTCGCCCAAACAAACAACACATAAATCGTGTGTGTCATCTGGTGTCAAATAGCGCTGACACGGATGCACACACCTTCTAAATGCTCTACTAGTGCTCGCCATAATAAATAGATAGCTCTTACTTTTTCCTGAAAATGCACGCTTCAAACAGAACAGTCAATGAAGACGAAGAAGAGAATGATGTGTAGCTCCCGGCGCCGATTTATACTGGAGTCGCACCGGTAGTGACGTCATGGCTGTCGCCGGCCAACGAGTTGGTGTTTTTTCAATGTATGCTTCAGACACGGGTCACGACGAGGCGTTCCCCATAGCGACCCCTAGAGGACGCAGTTCGAAGTTCCCATGAAAGGGAACTAAGAAAATATATTGGAAATTAAGAAAATGGAGGATATTTTAAATTTGCCATTAAGATAGTTTGTTCGTTCATTCATTCATTCATTCATTCATTCATTCATCTCAATATAAAGATACTTAATTGTGATTAAAGTAAGGTTACAATAAAATACAAGATCTGGATCATTATATATTAAATATTATATTGTGTACTATATTATACTCATCAAGGCTATTTTGTTAAATCAAAAACACTTATTTTGTAATATAATTACAATTTCAAATAACTTTATTCTAATGTATTTTATTAGTATATTATTTTACATTATTTAGTATATTATTTTAATATGTAATTATATTAAATATATTAAAATTAATTTATTCTAGTGGTAGCAGCCATTACTCTAGTTTTCAGTGTCATATTATCCTTCAGAAATCATTCAAATGCTGACTTGGTACTCAATAATTTCTTATTATTATAAAACAGTTGTGATTAATATTTTTATGGAAACTGTGATTCTTTTTTTCAGGATTCTTGAATAGCAAGAACAGTTTTTATTTGAAACAGAATTTTTTTCTAACAGTGTAAGTATTTTTACTGTGAAATATCATCAATTTAATGCACCCTTTCTGAGTAAAAGTATTAATTTCTTTCAAAAAAGATATATATATATATTTTGTTTCCACATGTACTTGTTTGCTCTTATTTACCCTTTCTCTTTGTTATTCCTATTTGTTTGTCATCCACGTGTACTCTTACACTCTCTGTCTATTTGAACTCTTGTTCCCTATACATCACGTCTCTCCTTTCATTCCCTCACCATGACTCTCCTTTTTCACCACGTCTTTTATTTCAGGGTTACAGTAATAATTTCCCACAGTACTTTCAGGCTCACTCAGCTCCCCACATGACTTTGGCAACCATCTTAGTACACTGCAGTGACGCAAACATTCACCTTCCCAAGTCAAAGCGAACACTATTTCTGGCTCTGTGGTCCAATCAGAAGCGCAGAGTGTCTGTGTAGATGATGTCATAAAGTTATTGACAGCAGGGATGAATGAGTTCCGTTGACTCCCCACTGGCTTTCGGCATCTTTGTGTTCTGTTGGCCTAGAGCCCAGTCCTGTCCTCAGCCTCTCACTAGCTCAGCTGTGTGTCCTGTGCTGTGGACACAGGATGGAAGACACAAGGCCACAGGTGCTCCAGGCATCATCAATATCATTGCAGTGGGCTTTCCAAATATAGTGCAGAGCGTTCATGCCTACACACACACACACACACTCCCCTGTAGTGTAGCCTTATTCAGAATGTGCTCAGCTGTTTGCGTAGTTCATGTGACTAGCTTGTGTGGCTCAGTGCTTGTGTGAATGTGAATCATTTCGTTTAGATTTCAACTTAAGCCTCTCTAATGTGCTTTGTTAAATCGGATCCGTGGCCATTGTTTAGGGTTCAGGAAAAAGATTGTGTCCAGTGGCTCTACTGTGATCCTTTCGTAATGTGTTAAAAGAGGTTTGATTGTTTTCTCGTGTTCTGTCAGACTTTTAATCCTAAACCTCTCAGTCCTTCAAGGTTCAGGGTTTTCTCATCTCTCTAATCTGCTGACAGGAAGTATGAAGATGTTCACTTGTTTGATGCTAAATGCCTGTGAGCATGAGCATCTGTATTCTGTGGAGAGCCGTGATGAGAGTCATAACATATCTCAGTTCTGTTATTATCATTCCTGGGTAATTACAGTGACTTGTGCTTTCTGATTGCTTCTGTCAAGCAGTTAATCTGAAAATGAGGAGGTAATAAGAGTTTGGGCTAATAGCCTATGCTGCATATCTCTATCTGTCTGTCCAGAGGAAGACAAAAAACAATAGAAGACAAATTTCAGTTTGGATACAGATAGCAGAAAACGTTAGGATAGCCAAATAAGAAGAGAGATTCGTGAACAAATAAATGCAGAAAAAAAGGTTTACGTCTACTGTTGGTTGAACAAATAGACAGACCTGCCCGTTTCACATGATTGGTTGAGCTGTAGTTTTTGTGTCAGACTGGTCGAGGTGCTTAACAGACAATTTTTTATGTGGCTGAAACCTTGACAATTATATATTTTGGTGTAACCATGTGTAGTCAGGTTGATTCAATCAAGTTTAGTAGTAAAACTTACATAGGAAGCATATTTTTAGGGTATCTTAGGGTAGTGAGATGAAGCTGCCATGATGGTAGGGTGTTGTGGTTGCCAAGGCGTTGCTAGGGTGTTCTGGGTGGTTACTACAGTAGGTGGTTTCTTATTGGCCCTAGTTAAAGGAGCCAAATCTCTGTGATTCTATGTTCTTACACCTGATCACACCGCAGACTTGAGCTTAGCGTCGGCGTAACTTCATCGTCACTGCAGCTGCAGACTTGCGAGAGTATTCACACTGGAAGTTCACACTCAAAAGCTACATAGCGCAGAACCTGAGCAATATCATCATACATACGTCATACTGCTCAGAAAATCAAAACGGCTTGATAATTGAAACCGTTTCGATTTTTTGGGGATTAAAAAAAAAGAGTGAATGGATTTTTATCCCTGTAGGGTGATTGTGTCCTCACACTGCTATAGAACACATTGATATGCAAAATATTAATTTTGCATCAAATGTCCCCTTTAAGGCTGTTTTTTATTATACAATTTCTTATTTGACATCTGAAAATTGTACAATTTGATGTATAATTCTTCTGTGTAGCACAAACATGTGGGAGGAGTTATGCACTAAAGTTTAATACTTGCTTAAAAATAGTGATGCTTGCCTGAGCAAGCACTGCTAATGATGTAGGCATATTGCTTTTGAGTTTTAATATGACTTTCCATATCCAGGGGTTTCGTGGAGCTGAGGGACAGGAAAAGGTGTTGAGTCCCTGTGAAATCTCTGAAAATCTCAACTCCCAAATCATGCTGTCTCTATCCTATTCAAAAGTCTGCCTCATACTTGTATAAAAAGATTATGACTTTACTCGCGTTATGTGCTGCAGTCTGTGTCTTGCCAGTTGAATGAGAGCCAGTGTGATGAGTAATATTTGAGTCGTTCTGAAGCAGTCTTGACTTTTCTTGTGTATATGAAACTTAAGCTTTTTTCATTTTTATGTCTGCTGTGGCTTAGCACCAAAATGGAATAAGTCTATTAAACACCCTGAAGAGAGCACCACCCTATTATCATTGCCTAATCTTGTAAATGATCTTACGAATCAAAGACATTTCCATTTGTGTTCCATTGTCAGCAGTTTTACATTGCTGTACTCGTGTTTGTTGAAGGTGTGGTGAGAAGCACTCCGCTGTAGTATGCGATTTTGCACCAGGATCATGTTTTGGATTTATGAATTACTACTTTTTAAAATTACTCATTGAGTTCTAATCCCCTGTATTAGGTCAGAATCTTAATCATTCTTCAGATTTTAAAAGATTTTTAATCGAATTTGATAAGAAAGTGAGCTGTATATGATTTCAGGAGCTTTTTCATTTTGGCAGAAGTCTCGTTTGGTAATATTACTAATAATATTATTTCTAGATGCTAACTGAGATGTTAATATGATTTTGTCACTTTACTTTGATAAGAGTTGTAGTAATATATACTGTATATATATATATATATATATATATATATATGATTCTCTGTATACATTCCTGGTTTACATTGCAGTGACCTACATAATGGCAAATGGAATGTATTTGGAGACAGTTGGGTAAACATTCGAGGTTCTGTGACAGGATGTAGAACGTGTGGACAGTTGTCTTTGATATATTAAAATAGAAGTGATGGTTCACACGTGTCACCATGGAGACGAGTCTCTGAGGAACCGTGACTCTGTCCCCTTATATGAGTCCCTCTCCTTTTCACACACACTCTGTACCCATAATGCCTAGTGACAATCAGCACCTGACACACACACATACATGCACATACCTATGTATGTATTTCATTTGTGAAGCTTTTTTATTTGAGAGAGCATTAGATTGAACACATATTTGTGGTGCAAGAGAGTTCACTGCTATTTTTATTTTTATTACATTTTGGAATTCCGTGAATTCTTAGAAGTCTGCAGAGTTATGGCATCATTAAATAGCTGCCAAAACAGCTTTCTTCGGCCTCTTTCTGTAAGAAATTCCTCTGGCAGAGATCACTTTAAGCCATAAGCAGAATGCAAGCGCAGAATTGCTCAGCTCAGCATTTCATAACTATTTATTTGTCTTTGAACAGTGCTGCATTTTTAAGTCTTCATTTTCCATCAGCTCATTCTAGGTCTGAGGGGACCAGAGCCACATCCACTATGAAACATTATTGCATTGATTGGTATAAATATGAAGATGCAGTTTTTAATAAATGTGTGTGTGTGTGTGTGTGTGTTAAGAGATAAAGAAAGAGAGGGAGAGCGAGGCATTCGAGTATTTATAGGGCCTCTGGTTCCTCTAGGTCTGATGTTTGTGTTGATGGATTGGGTGTTTTTTGGTCAGGTTGGCATTAGGGCCGCTCTCAGCAGGATCTCAATGTGTGCTGCATTGCAGTGAAAAGCAAAGAGCAGACATTAGGACTCAGTGTTTGTGTGTGTGAGAGAATGTGTCGTGCTCCCTTGACGATAATAGGTCTTAATCAGGGCACACAGTGCTGCTCTTTGCCCCTTACCTTCTGGCTGATATACTTCCCTACAGTACTTGCCATTGCAGAGTATGGCACACATATTTCTTTTTATAGCATTTACTGTACTTAAACATTCACTGTGACATACAGTTAAAGACAAAAGACAAACAAAAAGTGATAGCAGATTTGAATAAGGCTCATTAGCAAACATCCTGTATTTTCTTATGAAGAGATTTAAAATATAAATACACTTATCAGACATTACCTGATTATTGATGTTTAATGAACCGTTCACATAGAAATTAAGATTCTGTCATTATTTACTCATTCTCATGATATTCGAAACCTTTATGATTGCCTTCACAAAAGAAGATATTCTGAAAAACAGCTGGTTTTGTCCCTACAATGAAAGTCACTGGGGACAAACGGGGTCAGTAAGTTTTTTTTTCTTTTTCTTCTTTTTTTAAGAAAGAAATTACTTTTATGTTTTTAACATGCATGAAAAGTTCTAGGATTTCCACAAAAATATTAAACAGCACAACAGTTTTCAATATTGATAATTATTAGAAATGTTTCTTGAGCACCAAATCAGCATATTAGAATGATTTCTGAAGGATCATGTGACTGAAAACTGAAGAACAGAAGAAAGTCATACAGGTTTACGAAGACATGAGGGTGAGTAAATGATTTTCATTTTGGTGTGAACTAACCTTTTAAGTTACATTTAAACATTAATGTCAAGAATTTGGTTTCTGGTTTGCTGAGATGGGGCACTTAATGTTAATACAACAGTCAAAATAAGAAACCAATTAAAAGCGTTTTACATAAAGAAGACTTTATTGTTTTTACATACATCTCTCTATAATATTTATAGATTCAATAATACCAGTACGTCAAAAATAATAATTATAGTTATCATATATAAAAAACTAAGCCTTAAACTACTCTTTACTTTTTAAAAACATAAAGGTTTTATATATTAATATTTGTTCTGGTTCATAATCTGTCAACAAAAAATTAATAAATCACAGGTTAATGAGCTTATCAAGTAACTTCTGCTGTTTTGAATACTGACGGAATACAGGAGGATTGGTGGTTTGCGAGATGTGTTACGTTCAGTGAGGGAACAAATATAAGCAGTGAAGTCCTCTCAAATGAAACGCAACATTACCCGGAACAAATGAGTGAGTGGTTTGTACTGTCAGCCAGAAGATGTTCAGTTAAATACCTGGTAAGAACAGAGGCATGATGGTCTATGTAGTCCAGTGGGATGACAAGTCTCTGAGTTTTACCTCTCAGTTATGGTCTAAAAACAGAGAATATGAGGACAAGCAGAGCTGGACTCTAAAAGAGCCCCAGGGCTGAAAAAAAAATATATATATATATTTTTTGTTTGTTTGTTTTTTCGGTGAACCATAAAATGGGTTTGGCAATTTCACAAAGCATTGAAATGGTCAAGATATGAGCTTTGCAAAAGGGCTGCTTGATTTCAGCAGCAGTGAGGGCAGAAATACCAGACGCGAGAGGAGGACTCTCCAACACAATGGAAGCCTAAAACGTCTGGCTACACAAGTCTTATGTGCAGCAGCAGTAGCTTTCTATGTGCTTCTTTTACATCACACAACACTCAACTGCATCTACGAACAGATTGGTAATGGGATATTGAGAGACAGGAGGGGTGTTTTAGGACACCTCCCACTTTAACTTTTGACTTTAGCGACTATAGATAGTAAAGTGTTTAACTACCGTGCTTTACGCATGGCCAAAGTCAACGTCGTAAATGAACTGTTTTCACACAGGTCCAAATAAAAGCCAGGCAGTGATTGATACGACATGATGTCATTATCATTCAGATTTCAGCTAAAATTTTAAACTTGTGAGCCACTGACATTCAGTATTGCTCTTTACCTTCGAACAGCTTAAGAAATGCCCTTGTTCTTAGAGGCAAAAGACTGGTTTGGTAATAGGTATGTGCAAAATTTTGGCACACTGCAAAAAAAAATAGTTTTCAGTAAAAATATCTAGACATCCTTAAATAAGCAAAACTGCATAAGAGATGTTATGAGAGATTATATATAGAATGTTCCCCCCATAATCTCTTATATTATCTATTAGAGCAAGTTTTATAATATCTTATGCAATTTAGCATAATATTATATATTATGTATATTAATATTTCATATGTTAGCATTGTATATTTTGTTGTTTTAAGCATAAATCTGACAACATTGAGTGAGGTTTATGCTTAAAACAAAAAAATATATACAAATTGAGTACGCAAAATGTAATAAGTAGGCATATTTTCTGAAAACTCTCTTAATAACTCTTATCCTTAATATCTTATGCAGTTTTGCTTTGTGAGTAAATGCATCTTGTTTATAGGAGTGTTTTGCGGTGACTGTAAACAAAATGGGTAAAAACCTTTCATTCCCAATTTCAAACTTTTTTTTCCATCTGCTTCCGTTCAAAGGAGGTAGGTCTATTTTGTTGGCAAAAAAAAGAGATGATTAAATCTCCCATTTGAGAAATCCTTTTGGCAAATGTGTTATTTCCAGCTGTTTGAATCCTAAGGCATCCCTCCTCCAAGCCTCGGTTTTGCAGGGCTGTAAGTTGTATTGGGAGACCAGCAGGAACCAGTGTGGTGAGGGAGGGGGACGAGAGACATTGACTGCTGCAAAAACTTTTTTGTCCTTCACTCCTCGTCTTCCATTTCTGTCAGTGCAAGTTAAATGAAAGCAACAGGGATCCTCTTTCATAGCCAGGGTTCCACGACTGGATCCAGTCAAGGCAGTGGTCAGGAGGCATCAAAACTGTGGGGAGAAATAAGCATTTGATTAAGACTGAATATGAAAAACTTTTTTATGTAAATATTTGTACTGAACCTATAGATTTAACTCTTCAGAAATGGGTAGCATGTAGTGTTTTAGTATGCATGCGTGTGTGTGTGTGTGTGTGTGTGTGTGTGTGTGATTTGTATTCAGCAAAATTAAGAAGGCAAATCATTCTAATGCTATCCTGCAGGTTGAAATATTCTGAAATAAATCTGTGGCATCATTAAATAGTAACTTCTCTGCTAGTTTCTGTTTCATCTTTACTGTTACTTTTGATTAATTTAATTCGTTGTTGCTGAAAAAAATATTAATTTGTCCAAAAAAAAAAACTTACTGACCCCAAACTTTTGAATGTTAGTGTACTACACTCACCTAACAAACACAACGCAAATATAACCGTATGAAATATTGGCATGCTAATCCTCGTTTGAGCTGTTTTATGCATAAATAGCATGCATACTGTACAGACATGCACTGTACAGATGTGAGCCTTACCTGTCCCAAAGCTTGACACTTCTACAGGAGCTGGTGCAACAGCCAGCCGATATCAGAGCTGCAGAGGAAAAGAATATATTGAGCATACATTTTAGATGGTTAATTTAATATTGATGGTACTATTAGCAAAACAACAGCTCTTCTAATAACATTATATGACTATAAAGCTTTCCAGGCTACACCGAGTTCCTCAGAAAAATAGTGGGCTGACTCACTGACTCACTGATAATGGTAATTATTCACTTGTTTATAGAGCAGCTAATTAAGCCAAAGTACTGTTTTATACTGCCTTTTTGTGTAAAAGTCCTGAGACAACCTTTAATTTGTAGTTCTATCTTGTCTTTACATTTGTTCTGTTTGGTAAAATGCAGCGGCAAGACATTTATTGTAAAAGGGGAAATACAATGCTTCAATGTGGCAAATGAGGTTAGCAGCACTGTCACAGCTCTGCACAATAAACCTGGCTGAGTAATAGTGATCATTCTTTTGAATCAGATCTTTTTGATGAATTGTTTGAACCAGTTCACAAAAACTGTTCTTAACGATTCATTAATGAATCAGACTGAAAATTAATCAAACTGGAATTTTTATTTAAAGCTTTGTTTTAGAAATAAAATGTGCGGAAACTTCTTTTTCCAAATTTGCGTCGAGTTCAGTTTTTGTATTTCCTGTGTGTTTTGATACATTTTGAGAAATATAGTGTGAGCACTGTTGTAGAAATATTTCTCTGTCCTGTCTTTGCATATATTCTGTTATGTGCAGTGTCATTTTAGTATTATTTATATACTATGGTAGTATTTATTAATATTTTGAATCAGATTTTATTTTTGCATTTTCAGTTTTAATTGTAATTTTAAAGTTTTAGTAATTTTGTTATGTGCTTTTGTCATTTGTATTAGTTTTTGTTTAATGTTTTTAGCTTTACTTTTATTTCAGTTTTACTTTTAGAACTTCAGCTTTTCATATCATTTTTGTATTTTATTTTATTTCAGCTTTATTTCAATTGATGAAAACCATTTTAAATATATAGGTTTAGTTAACAATAACAAAACAAATAAATTAACACTTTATTTTGTTTCTCTTCCTTGAAAAGGAAGTGAATGTGCTAAAACAATGAGGTTAATCATGAATTACTATTGACATTTAATTATTGAATGCTTTGACAGCCCTAGTTTCCATTGATCAGTTATTTTGATAAACAGCCTTTTGATAAACAAGATATTGATTTAGTATTGATGCTAAGGTTTCAGAGGCTGGTATATTACCAAAGCCAAAGTTTGAAATTGATCCACTCCTATAGCTTCAAGTCACATAAAAGCATTAGCTCGATGTATATATGTATACATACAGTATAGCCACATTAATTGTGGATGCATTTGATAGCCATATTGTTGAAGAATAAATAAGGATGCCAAATGATAAAAGACAGCCTGCATGTTTTTGTCTTGTTAACACTGATGTTTACAAGTGCACATGCACACACCAAGAAAGGGGGTAAAAATAAAGGGGGAGAGAAAGAGAACCGGTGTGTGAGAGAGAAAAGCCTGCTCTATTCCGTGTTAAGTACAGTGTGATTGCACCAGCAGGAGGTGTGACCCTGAGTGTCTGCTGATGAAGAGTACCTTATGTCTAAGTCAAGTGTCACTTCTGCAGCCACTCTGTAGTGGAAGGACTCTCTCTCTGTCCCTCATGTGCTCATTCACACACACACACACACACACACACAAAGCTTTAAAGGGTTAGTTCACCCAAAAATTCAAATTGTGTCATCATTTACTCACACTTATGTTGTTGCAAACCTGTATGAATGTATTTATTTTGCTGAACACACAAGAAGATATGTTGAAGAATGTGGGTAACAACAGTCCCAATGGAGTTCCATGGTATTTTTTTATTTTCCATGCTATGGAAGTCAGTGGCTACCAGCAACTGTTTGGTTACCAACATTCTTCCAAATATCTTCCTTTGTGTTCAACAGAAGAAAGAAATTCATACAGGCTTGGGACAACTTAAGGGTTGAGTAAATGATGACCAAATAAATTTTTTGGGGTAAACCACTATCCCTTAAAGCATCCTTGTGATCTCCTTAGTCACATTCAGACTACACACATAGAAAGAGGTTAAGAGCTTTGTCAGAGTCAAACCAAAAGCAATTTGTTTCTCTATTGATTTACTTAGCTTAAGGCTTATTACAGTAATACTTCACTTAAGCCCAGGAGACATACCTCCAGGGAGACACTGCACACACTTCAATCTCATCTATCCTTACATTGTTCTAGCTAGCATTCTATCGTTCTGTTATTCATTAGTTTTAACTTTGAGTATTCTTTGTGATAAAGTGGGTTAATATAATTTATTTTTTCAAGTGTTACAATTGCCCCATGATGTGGCTGGTCATTCTAATTGTTCTAATGTTTTTATATAAAGACTGCAGTTAGATTTGTAGTAATCTGTGAATTATGATGGAAAATGTATACTGATCTTCGCTGCTGAATATCTCCTTACATTTGTCCTTGAGCATTTTTTTTTTTATGCTTTTGAAATGCTTTGACATCACACTGAATACTGAATAAAAGGGTGACATGACCACTAAGGGCCAATTAAAAATTTTTTTGTTTTAATGTTTATTTGAAGAAAAAGCCAGGCCAGTTTTGTTTATCTGCCTTAAAACCGTGTATTATACAGTAGCCTATATTGCTTTGCTAGGTAGCCATAATCATAAACATTCAATCATTTCCAAGCCTGCAGAGAGAATCAATAAGCATAATTAAATCAATGAGCTACCATTGCCTCAAAAATACAGTTTTCAATTCAATAAAATTTTATAGACCTTTTATAAAAAATACAGAAATAAAAATGTTGTGATCCTCTTCTAGAACACTGAGAACTACAAATAACTAAAATAAGTATGTGTTTTGGGAACAAACTTGGAAAGTGAATTATTTTACTGCAGAAAGATGCTGTTATGTGCCCAAATTATGCCTAAACTGAGTACTGTTAGTCAAAAACTCTCATTTGATGAAAATACCTGATCTATTTAAAGCCTAACAGTTGGCAGCGGTCCATCAGTGTAAAGTAATAACATTGTAATGGTGCAGAAGGGAGCAGAACAGCGGTACAAGCGATGAACGAAGGTGCTTAAACCTCTGACCCGCTTCTGTATGTCGCATTTGTCAATCTTTAATAAACACCCCTGAGTTCAAACTGTCTCTGCCCTCTGCAGCTTCAAATGACTGCAATAAATTGTACACTCACAAACACATAAACCTACCCTGCCCTGAGAGAGACACACACACAAATTCTGGTAGTAAGTAGAGATGTTTTATGGTGCAAATGTTATTTGTGAATGTAAAACATTATGTCTACAATAAGTGCAGTGGCTTGAAGTTGTTAAGGGTCTCAAGAAAGAAAAAAGTCCATAAAACATGTAAGCACATCCTGCAGTTCAATATGTTTGGAGTACAACCTTTTCCTCAGGCAGCAATAAGTTCCTTTTTATTGACAGAACTGGCTTTTTTAGCTTGTTTGTGACCTTGTTCTTCAGTTAAGGCATTAAGATGCAAACATAAACTAAAATGTGTTCTCAGGGATGGTGCTTGCATATAAAATATATTTGCATTCCCTGAAGGAAATACTAGTACTTTTAAGACAGTGAAAACATAATTATTTCATTTTATTTTAATAATTTATATATTTATGCTTAAGTTTAAAGCTTTGATTCTGCATAAATTAAATGCCACATCAGAGCATCTTAAAATCCAGCCGTTGTCTTGAGCGCCATGAGAATCAACACTTCTGTGACACAAATCAAAATCAGGTTGAGTCTGAATTCAGTAAACAAATATAACATCCACGATGAGTTATTTTGGATTATATCCATGTTTTGTCCAGAAGCTACGTTTAAAATTTGAAATGCCTAATGATGGATTTGTTTCTTACAGACATGCAGCTTTTAGCTTCACAAGATTTTTTTAACCGATGGACTGGATTACGTGTGGATTATTGTGATGATTTTTATCAGCTGTTTTATCACCCATAAACCCATTGTTTGATTTGGTGGACCCCTTTGAGTACCACTGTGCACAAAACTAAGTTTGAATACAGTTAAGTGGTCTGTGCTGAATTAGTTGCAGAAAATAATAGTGAAGATAAAGAATACACAGGAATAAGAGGAATTTCAATACAATGGCACAGTAATGAGCAGTGCAGTGTTGTTCTGGGAATGTATTGGAAGTGTCTGAGCAGCACTGCAGTAGACTCTTCATTAACATGGGAGGAGCAGGTGTGCTCCAGCAGGAGATGCAGACAGGACACTGATACTCACTTTCAGACTCCATGTGCCCATTTGCACTTGTGTGTAGATGCTGATTCAGTGATGTATGTTATCAGTTACCTATATAACCAATCCGCTTCTCTGACTCTCTCTTTCTTCCTTTTGTTTTTCCCTTCATCTCTGCTGTAATCAGTCAGTATAGGGCTTCTCTACAGTCCTTCACAAGGTCATCTGGGCCTCTCATTAAACAGTCCCATTAGCCATCTCTCTAACTCTCTCATCATCTCAAAAAGAATCAGAATCAGAAAGAGCTTTATTGCCAAGTATGTTTGCACATACAAGGAATTTGTTATAGTGTCACAAGCTTCCAGTACACGGAGACAACAACAACACACAGATAATAAAAGTGAGATGTGAATAAAATGCACATGCATAAATATAAACCACAAAAAAAAGAATAAATTGTATGTACAGGTGTGCTATAATGGAATAGGAATAGAATAAAAAAAATAAGTTGTAGGGATGTACTAGGGTTTAGGGTGATAAATAAGTATAAGGTTATTGCACATACTGTACTTGAATTGCACAATGGGAGAACATTAACTGTTCATGAGGTAGATTGCCTGGGGAAAGAAACTTTTATTGTGCCTGGCTGTCCTGGTTTTCGGTGCTCTGTAATGATGGTGAGTGGGGGGAGTGCAGGGGGGGTTCCTCCTGAAGTCCACGGTCATCTCCACAGTTTTGAGGGTGTTCAGCTCCAAGTTGTTAAGACTGCACCAGACAGCCAGCTCATTAACCTCCTGTCTGGCTTTTTTGTTCTGTGCTAGTTCACACTGCTGTCTGGTCAGAATGAGAACAGAATGAATATTCCTGTGAGATGCAATGTAGCAAACACAAATCAATACCTCTCAGTCTCTTAGAAAGAAGCATGGGACATGCCTGCTCCAATTTCAGGCTGACATGTATATATTTTCTCACATTTATGTTGACAGTGTAAGATGTGATAGTCTAGTGGCATAGTTTTTGTTTAGCATGGTTCAAATCCAGACATTTTTAAACATGAAAACTAGTGACCACCATGTATTTTAATTGTATGAAAATTAACATCATTGACAGTTGAATTTTGAGCTAGATCAGAGATAATTAATATCCAATTGTCCAAAATAGATTTATAATTTCTTCAGGGTCATACTGGTTGGACTCCAGGCGTATGCTCTCTGCTGCCATAGAAAAGCCTAAACCTTTCAGATCAGTGAATGGAAGCAGAGCAGAGAGTGTCAGAAAGGATAAAGTAGCCTTGTGAGTCAATAAGCATACAGGAACAATATGTTTCGCATCAGTCCACTGGACCTTTGGCCTGTTTGTTAGTGGTTGAATGGAGAGATGATAAAACAGAAGCGAATAGAGAAGCGACTGTCTTTGATGTCCTCTGAGCAATATTCTGTTGTTCAAAGAACTCTCTCTCGCTTTCATACACACACACACAGCCACTTTTTATGTGGAGACTATTCAGCAATTCCAAGGTGACAGCTCAGACAATATGACTACATCTAAATTTATCAACACACACACACTCAGTTCTCAGCATATTATGTGCAGTATCGTTATCGAGCAGAGAAACTGTAATCCAAAAAATAGCCCAAGGTGACTTTCAGGATACATTTATCAATATATTAAGGGCCGTCACTTGAATTCAAGGGGCCCAGGGCCAAATTTCATGGATGAAGGGTGACAAAACTGATTCAGTTATTCCTAGTATTTTTACATGTTTGAAGTGCACATTCAGATTATAGATGCATCAATATAAGTGCACCACAAAGCTCGCTGCTCTAGCTATATTAGTGTGTATTAAACTCCAGCAGTGTTGTAAGAACTGAAATCTGCATTTTAGTGATCCAGTGTTCCAGGATAGAAATTGTATATGCTAATAATTACAGTTTAATGTGATTTGCAATATTATTCCTTTCTATGGCTGCCAGTTAACAGATTTAAGTGTTACAATATTTCACATTTATATAATTTGTATTCTCATTGTTATTTATATTTCTGCAGACTATTTTCTGACATTTTGAGCCTGTAAAAGAGGTCCTCGGTTTAAAACCACAAATCGTAGACTACACTGTAAAACTTAGTGGACAAGGGTTGTTTTTATGTCAGCTGCAATGGAAACAGTCAGGAGTTCAGAATCAGGTTTGAGGAGCACATAAATATTAATGCTCTAAACGTTTTAAAACAAAACATAATGGTAGGGGATTTATTTCAAAGTGAAAAGCTAATGAGATGAGGAGAAATAGCCCGTTGGCCTACTTAACAGGATGTTCTGGGAGAAAACCTGATCGCTATCTTAAACGCACTATGCTCCCTGCTGCCCTTATGAGGAATGAATGACAATGAGGCATAACTTCCCACCTCTCCCGGGATCCTCATGTCATCCTATATTCCCCAATGGACAAGGTCAACCCTTAATGAGCTTTTTTGCAAATAAATCTGAAATCCGGATCCCGCTGACCTCACCAATTTCCTACAGGCAAAAGAGGACTATTTTTGTAAGTGCATCTGCATGACTGTTTTTTAATATCGGGATATGTTTGTATCCACACATGTTTGTGCCATCGTGGAGTATGAAACAATGGGAAGACATCAAAGAAATCAGATCAGTTAAGCGATTAAATCACAATTTGGGGAAAAAAAGGGGAGCTCAAATAGTTTATGCAATGTACTTTCCCTCAGGGTAAATTATACAATAATCACTATTCAGAGTGAAGACAGCACACAGTAACACACTTTCCTAACAAGCAAGGAGAGAGTTTTCCCTGAGGAGAACCTTTTCTCATAGGTGTGCAAAACCCTTATTACAAAGGAGATGAGGCATAGAATTCCCTTAGATGGCAAACAGTTTAAAACTGCGGTTTAAATGGTGAAATGCATGTCCTGATAAGAGAATGAACATATATTCTGACATATACGTGCTCACACACTGGAGGAGGGTGGGCTGCTTTACTGACCCAGCTTCTAGAAGCAATTTCCCTGAAGCACCAGTGTTCATCCCAAAACACAGCAGTGCTTCAGATTTTCCATAAATGCTATGTGTGTCCCCAATAGAGCTTAAGCACATGCTGTACTTTAAAAAATGACACCTCAGATAATGAAAACCTGAGTCTCCTCATCACTTGAAACCATGTGCACAAACTAAAAACACCCAAGAGGACATCTTTCTCCGTACATGTTCAAGTGCTACATTTTCACAATGGCTTTTATGATTATTTTGAAATCAAGTGGAAGCCATTTTAAAAAAGCTTCTCAGGGCTTTTGTGGGGAGAATTTTGAACGTATATTAGCTAATCTTATCTGTTGAGCAAAGATGGGTAATAATTAGGCTATATTATGTGGATTGTTCACTAATTTACACATCAGTCAAAAATGTTTACTCAGACCATTTTGTGAACTGCTTCAAGCAATTTACTGAAAAGTCTGACTCAAAAATGATTCTGAAGACACTAGTACACAAGTCATATGGACCACTTTTATCTATCTATCATATCTATGGTGTTTTAATGCTTGAATGCTCCAGTCAACAGTTCAATTCAACCTTCAAGGGGAGTTCGATTGACAGGCGATCTGACCAATCATAACGCCGAATCCGTCCGACAAACAAAACAGACAGGAGAGTAGATTAACGACAGTGGCCTTGAACTTGAAAAATGGTGTGTACTGACGTCTTTCTGTGGTTGAAACAAGCTACCTTCTGATGTTCATTTATGTTTATTTCGTGCTATAACTAGTAAAGATTATCAGTTCACATGCCGCTTGAACTGAGGCACTACTGCGATCTGTCACTACACATTAAAGAGCCACAAAATGATATTTATTGTTTGAATTTCTTTAAAAAATAACACAAGCTGAGACTTTGTTTCATACCAAAAGTAACCTCCTCTGTCTTGTCTGTTGCCGCGTTGTCAGTGTCCTCTTTGCTATGCAATGTACTTTTCATAATGTGTAGTGTGAGAGTGCCATGGCTTGTTGGACGTTGCAACAGTAACTAAGGGGGCCGGGTCTTTGCGAAGGTCAACTGCATGAAATATTTGTATTTGACAAAAATAGCGACAGCAACATGAGAGTGAGTAAACGATGGCAGAATTATGTATCTATTAAGCATGAAAAACATTTTGCCCGTGTGAATGGATTCTGCTGAGAGTGAGAGGAAGGGAGATGAGCAGCATTTGTTGTGACCCTGGCATGTCTGTTTTAACTTAAATATCTAAAGGTTGTGTGATTGATGTGTGCCGCTGGATTTAGCTGTACCGATGGCATCATGTCCTCCATGTTTGAATCCTTTGTGTCGTGACATTATATGTCAGTGCTGACGGCTTTGTTGTTAGTGCGCCCACATGTAGTGCAACTGTGCTTCCAGCGACCCGAGTTTGATTACCGACTCGAGGTCCTTTGCTGATGGGGACAGTTGCGAATTAATGGTTAGAGGTTGCGGGTTCGAGTACCGGCGCCTTATAATGTAGCGTCTATAGGTGCTCACTAGGTTTTGAAATTGAGTCTAAATTACCCATCAATACTTCTCACACAGCACTCTTTTGTATATATATCTCCATCCATCCGTCTTTTCCTCTGGTTCTGAAGATTGTAATTCCCTGATATGATGAAATTTTTATGAGCATAAATTGAAAAAGGTGTCATATAGTGTCATTTAGTCATTTAGCTGTATTTTCCAAACTCCGTCAGCACATTATGAATTTCAAAATGCATGTCAGGTCATGCATTCAGATGATGTATAAAGAGAGCAGTAGCTCTGTTTATGCTGAAGGGAGTCCATAAATACCCACAGTTAGCTGCCTGCACACTGCCCTCCTCCCACAGAGAGCACTGCATGCATAAGGCCACATTTTAATGGCCTTACCAATTACCTGGCTCTGTTGCCCAATTTCATTTTGTCTAAAGGTTATTTTATTGTCTGTGTGTGGATGGGGAGATGGAAAGCAAGGGTCTGCCTCTGAGCTGGGTGTTTCTGTGATAGCCGGTCTCTTCCATTTTCCATTGCTTCTATTACTGTCAACTGCATGTGTGTGCACTTGTGTAAATAGCTGTCCACTCGAAAAAGTAGTTGAATCACAGTGACTGATTTCATCTGAGTGGGTTTTCTAAAGATTGAAAATAAAGTGTAGCCTTGCCACACTACAGTGTGCCAGGAGGAGAATCAAAAAAGAAGTTTACTTATATTGCACACATAATGCAGGATGGTTGCGTAATATGAGGTAGACTGCTGCATGTGCGTCACAATGAGCACAGAGACATTAAATAATTTTATTACACTAAAACCACACTCAAAATCACACATTGCTGAAATATTTTTTGATTTTCATTTCTTTCTGACTTTTTCAGACTTTCATTGTACATGTTTTATTGTCTAAGACATAAAAATATCTTCTTTTGTGTTCCACAGAAGAAAGTCATACAGATTTGGAACAATTGTCATAGCCTATCACTTTAAACCTGGTATGTCAAGGTTGTTCTTGTAATTTTATTGATCTAATCTGTGGTTCCGTTGTTTAATGTTAAGTTGTACATGTCCTGAACAAGATCGACTGGAACTAGACATCAATTAATGCACGCGTGTCACCTGATCCACATATGCACAGATTCCTTTTTTCAATGAGCAATTTATGATATATTAATGCAGAACAGAACATTTTTATTCACAAACATGTCTGTATTTGCACAAATCGGTGCACAATCATTTAATCCAGAATTCCACAGACTCAAATTGAAAGGCATTTGTTTGTGGTTAGTAAGATACATGTATAAAATGTATGCAGTACATGGATAATTGCGCGTGCATCTATTAATCATTTTGAGTCTAATGTCATCCCATAGTCCTCCATCAACCCAGTCAACCCGAAGGAAGAAAGGTTTAGCACAAGAGCTTCAGAAGGTTTAGCACTAAAGCTGGTCTTCTTTCACCATAGAAAGTGTACACAGCATGCTGCTTTCTGAAGCTGATACATCAGTGTCCTACAGTCTTTTTCTGCCTATGCCTAGAAATGTGACCAGGCTGTAGGAGCCAAGAGTAAAAGTGCAGTGCATGCTTTCACCATGAAAAAGAGTTTCACCACACTCCCTATCCCGCTGTCTCAGTTTCTCTCTCTCAGTCCATCTCTCACTTTTCACTTGTATAGCACAGCAGTCTATTCCTGCCCATATCACAATACACAATACCTCCAGTCAGCAATAAACATAAACATTCATACTAAAACACATGCTAGATCAACGTGATAAAGTCCATATATTTCCTGAACTGACAGCGGCTAACTTCTTAAAAATACAGTGTGCAGTATTTCTACAAAATAAGCAGTTCAAGGTTTAACTAACAAACCTAGCTGCTACAAATGCTAGTGTTAGCATGCATGCTAAAAATAATTATTACTCCAGGATGGTTTATGCTGGTTAGTTTGGTGCTGACCAGCTTAAACTGGTTAGCCAAGGTAGCCTTCCATGTTTTTGGACTCTAAAAGTATCTTTCTCTCGTGACTGATATTCAAAAGTAGGTCTGTATTCAGACAGAATACATTTTTTCAATATAAATGGTCAATTTATATCTTTATATAACTTTTTTACTTTTTTAGTAAGGGCTTACATTTTGCTCTGTCTGCTGTGTTTCAAATAACAGCTTTGGATGGTCACTATAGCAGAGATGCATTAATGACAACTCTTACCTGGGCTTAAGCCCAGATCCCAAAGGCCCAGTGCTGCTGGAGATATGTATGAGATATTAAAATTGATCACCAGAATTTACAATGTGTTGCTGTGCTTTTGCTGGTATCGCTTAGCTTTGAGTGTATGGCTGTGTGAAGGTGGGGATTTGTGAAGTTGGGCACTGAACGCTCTTTCCTGACTGCACTATTGTCACCCCTCCTGACCATCAGTGTGAAGAGAGAGCTGCCGACGCAGTGACACAGCCAGATACAATGAATGCGATTTAATGAGAGTAGAGTGGAACGGAGCTAATATACAGCTACACACATAGTGGATATTCAGCATGTATCTGACCATTCCTTGTCTTGTACCTAAAGAATTCATGCTAACACTGAAAACTGAAAAGGTTCTATCCATGAGCAGGTCATCATATATAATGCAGTTGTGAGTTGAGTTGACAGCAGTTAGTCTTTCCTAGCTTGCTAATACCATCCTACTAATGTTTATTTTAGGTCTCCTGGCCTCATCTTTATCTCCTCTACTCTCTCTCTACATATATATATATATATATATATATATATATATATATATATATATATATATATATATAT
>NW_015505248.1:1701913-1713814 GCF_001515645.1 Sinocyclocheilus grahami | reverse complement strand
GTTTTGAGTTGATTAGCTGATTGGCATGTCACCATATTCTAATTTGTTGAGATAGTGAATTGGTGGGTTTTTGTTAAATGTGAGCCAAAATCATCACAATTAAAAGAACCAAAGACTTAAACTACTTCAGTCTGTGTGCATTGAATTTATTTTATACACAAGTTTCCCAATTTGAGTTGAATTACCGAAATAAATGAACTTTTCCACGACATTCTAATTTATTGAGACGCACCTGTATACTACTGTTCAAAAGTTTGGGATCAGTAAGATTTTTCAATGTTTTTGAAGGAAGTGTCTTATGCTAACCTAGGTTTTATTTATTTAATCAAAAATGCAGTAAAATAGCAATATTGTAAAATATTATTACTATCTAAAATAACACTTTTCAATTTTAATATATTTTTTTGGAATGTAATTTTAGCAGCTGAATTTGAACTTGAATTTTCAGCATCATTACTCCAATTTTCAGTGTCACATGATCCTTCAGAAATCATTCTAATATGCTGATTTGGTGCTCAAGAAACATTTATTTACACTTATTATTTTAAAAGCTATCCCTTTGATTTTAAGAACTAGCCCTTTAAAACTGAAATACCTACATTTGCATTGACCACATATGATGAAGCCACTAGTACAGGCTTATGTCACTAGCAAAGGTCAACAGACTTTCATAAAGACTTAAATGTACACCTTCCCATTAACTGGACATTAATTTCTCCTAGAATGAGATCCCCTTTCCAATGAAAGTAAACCTCTTGATGTCTGCATGTATTTTTCTTCTGCTTCTATAGAACACACAATGTTAGGTTAAATGTGCCCCTTCAGGCTATGAGCCCTTGAACGAGATCTGTAGATTGGGTAACAGCTCTGCAGGGACCCTGACCACTGCAAGCCCTCATGTTCCCTCTTTCTAAAGTAGCAATCAATGGTTTCTACCTTCTGCATTGAGCCAGCAGGAAGATAAACAGGGGTTCTAGGTAGAGAGCAGGCTGGCTGTGGCCCTCTAAGCATGAATTCCTAATATCTTACATAATCCCTCCATGTTACCGGACAGCACAGAGGCTAGTATTGGTAGAGATGGCACAGGGTTTCATTAGGAACACAAGGCTTTTGTTGGCACACTTGAACATCTTCCAGGGACCGGGATAGATCAAGGGCTAAATTTGACATGAATAATATATATCATTTTCACTGAGATTAATTATTATTGTAAAATATGGGCTCCAGCAGCAGCTAAAAACAAAGAAGCTGACTGTCTTATACAGGCTGTGTCTGTTACAGAGACCTCTGTTAGGATAACAACAAAGCAATAAGTAAACATGCTTTGTAAGATTGCACTGAGTTTAGATTTCATTACTGGTTTACATTGGTTATGCATGGTTTATAATTTCATTATGAGAACGCATCTTATTTTTCCTTTCAGATCTCAAGATTAATGCACAAGTGAGCTTATTCTTGGGAGAAATGGACAAAAAGAAATTCTGAAGGACACTGTGGAAGTGAATAATACTCTACTGATAAATGTCCAAATTATTAATCTAGCAGCAAATATGAAACTATTAGAAACCGAGAAGTTATTTTAAACTGCAGGAGGTAACAAATTTTGTATAAATTGCTCTGTGAACTGCAGTTTATGAAAAGGAGTAGTTCAATGCTCATTTTAGTTTAATTTATGCATTTGACAGACACCTTTATCCAAAGTGAGCTACTTTGCATTCAAGGTATACATTTTATCAGTTGACAAATTTCTTTGGAATTAAACCCCTGAACTTAGCATTGTTAGCATTAGGGATGCACCGATACCAATACTGGTATTGGTATCGGGCCCTATACTGAGCTCCTGTACTCGTACTCGTACTCGTACTCGTTAAAATGCCCCGATACCAAATGCCGATACCACACAGCATGCGATAAGTGCCGTATTCAGACAAAGATACACCGACAACAAAACATAGCATTAGGGATGCACCGATACCAATACTGGTATTGGTATCGGGCCCTATACTGAGCTCCTGTACTCGTACTCGTACTCGTACTCGTTAAAATGCCCCGATACCAAATGCCGATACCACACAGCATGCGATAAGTGCCGTATTCAGACAAAGATACACCGACAACAAAACAACAGACAGCAGAATGGTTATTAGAGATTAAATGTTAAAATTCTGTATTAACGGTATAGCTGACATGTGCGAGCTGATAAGCAAAGCTCACAGAGAGGGTTGAGCGTGCGGCGGCGCACATGCGCAAGCTTGTCAAGTTAATATCCCTTTCTCACAGACATCACTGGAAAGTTTGTAGTTCGGTCAGATACGCCAAAAACAAGTAAAACAATGCACAAGTTAATTAACGGTAGGGAGGGAGAGCGAGAGAGAGAGAACGATGTTCATGTTGATGTTCACTCACTTAGCACATGCATCATTTAAATTAAAACTAACCGTAAAAATAAGACCATTTATAGGGGCATTCACTATAAACATAATTTATTGTCAACCTTAGGCATACACGACTTTCTGGCGAAAGTGAATCTAGCAGCCTGTGTGAAATGCGCTAGGCTGTACTATTCTGCATCAGTACAAATACGTGCACACGTTGCGTGTGTTTTGCTTGCTTCATGAGAGTTTCTGCATTATATGAGTGGCTTTGGAATATAAATCGCAGCACGTTTTAGATGAAAAAAAAAACACGAACAAACTTCTATTTCTGAAAATATCACAGTTAGGAGATTTATAACGAGTGGTTCCCTGCATTATTACAGCAAAGCGCGTGATTGCAGTACTAAGCCGCTGCAATGGAGCAGCTCTAATGCTATTAAATGAAAGATGATGTACCATAGAGCAAAAAAAAGAAACAGTGAAAGTAACAAAAACTTGTAAAATAAATTTTAATGGGCATAATTAAGTGTGAAGATAACCAAAAGGATATACAGTCAAACCAAAAATTATACAGAGACCAGATATCATTTTTGATATTTTTTTACTAGTGGGTGCAGGACACTATAGTTCATTTATGTAAGTGAGGATAGCAAAATAAAGTAAACCGTGACAAATTATGCCCAAAAATTCTTCACACAGTGGACTACCAGTAAAACTGATATAAATTTGGGACTGAAACTGAAAATTAAGTACAGGTTTGCATGAAGCTGGATGACAGCATGCCCAGGAGACTACAGGCTGTCATTAAGGCTAAGGGTCACCCGACAAAGTATTGATAGTTGTGTAAATATTGTCATACTAACAGCTGTCTGAATAATTTTTGGTTGATTGTAATCTATTACATACCTTTCTATTAAAGCTATCTAGCATTATCAAGCTGAATTTGTTCTGACACAGTTTAACGCTTGAGTTCTTGTCATATTTTATTACCATTTTCTAAACTATAGCGAATAAACTGTGATAATGTGAGAGAAGTTGAAGGTGTCTGAATAAATTTTGGTTTGACTATCTATTTGATCAATTAAGTTAACCAACTAACATTATACATACTCTTTTTGTTTCTGTACCCAATATTTAAAAAATTTACAAATGCAATAAAAACATCGGTATCGGTACTCTATATCGGCAAGTACAAAAAATAAAAGTATTGGTATCGGGCGAGTACTGGAAAAAGTGGTATCGGTGCATCCCTAGTTAGCATTATGCTCTACTCTTATTGGTAGATGCATACACTTGGTCACTTTTAAAATCAGTTGAAAAGTTTTATTCCAAATGGTTCAGAGACTGAGACTTCTCCTTAGGCTAAAAATATTTTCAAAATTGACCCTTTTAA
Organism: Sinocyclocheilus grahami; assembly: GCF_001515645.1. Taxonomy (NCBI): domain Eukaryota; kingdom Metazoa; phylum Chordata; class Actinopteri; order Cypriniformes; family Cyprinidae; genus Sinocyclocheilus; species Sinocyclocheilus grahami. The sequence goes on along the minus strand of NW_015505248.1, from coordinate 1,710,046 downwards.
AATTTAAAAACCTCTATATGTGGGTAACATTGGGCAAAAAGACAAGGGATACAAATACATTTTATTTTAAAACAAGTTTTTTGTCAATTTTGTTAGACAAAATGTGAGATTTTAACATTTTTGTCTTGCTTATTTTGAGGGATGTTGACTTAGCATGGAAGTATGGCTATATGTATCCTGATTTGACATAGACTGACCTATACTGTGATTGGTAATTACTGTACTGTATATCAAGATGATTGCTGTTTAGTAATATTTAGTGAGAGTTCAGTGTTTGTTCAAATCTTGGGATAAATGCAGAAATTTCAGTGACTCAAGTATATTGATATCAGTTTTAAATCTTTTTCACTGTGTACCCATTGATAAGCAGTTATTGAAAGTTTAGCACCAACTGCACAACTTTTCTTTTAACTAAAATGATGCAGCAGTCAATGTTGTCAAATCATCAAAGTTATCTCATACTAAATTACTTTCCACAATCTATTCCACATATCTTAAATTCAACGTTTCTCTTTGTTGCAGCAGCAGAAAGCCTGAATCAATTGCTCACTTGTGCGCTAATGAGAGATCAATAAACATTGTAACTCTCCCCTTCTACGAGTGCGTTCACCTATTTACCCCAGAACCCATCTCATCAGCTTCGTTTTCTACACCACACGCAGCACATCGGAATTACTGTATGCCGAAGTCAGCATGACAACGAATAGATAATGGCATTAGCAACCGTACACGGCGATCACAGGGAGACTAAATTGCTGTCTGTTTAGGACAGCTTAGCAGGATTAGAATTTTTCGTTAAACCATAACACAAGCAGACAGTCATTAATTATGGCTGATCATTCAAGATCGGTCATTGGCCATGTCACAAAGAGCTGAGTAGATTTAATTGAGAACCAGGCTTCTGAGAACTGTTTCCTAACTGTTACACAACCCCTGGCTCACCAGCAAGAGAGCAAAAAAACAGCCGCCTGATGCCAGCCGCGATCGCCGGGGCCTTTATCTATTGAAATGAAAGGGAAATAAATTAAATTCCACTTAAATGTCAAGGCAAGCAATTAGAAATGTATCCCGCAGATTGCAAATTAAATTACTGCAAAGGGCCAAAGCCTTGTAACGCCACATCATCCTGGAACTACGACGAAAGCCCACAAAGCATGAAGCGTGAACAGCCAGCAGTACTTGTTCTGTGTCACATTACCAATGCAAATGCAGCTGAGCTACAGCATTATTTATTATTTACACAATGCATTGACGGATGGTCTGATTGATGGACGGTATGATTTCTCAACATCGGGTCCTTAGGAACACTTAGGTGGAGCCCCCATTTAAAGTAGATTTACAGGACACCTATTAGGGCTGTCAAAAAAAATTGAATTTAGAATATTTGTCGAATTTTAAAAAAAAATCCACATTCGAATGCAAAAACGTTGCATTCGAATTTAAGGTCTGCGTCAGCCGTCAGACAGCCTTATCAGTGGAGCACGAGTTGCGATGACGATGTATGTGTCATTGATTGCATTTGAATGCTTTTGTTAGTCTATCCAGTTGAACCCACTAGATGCGGCGCTGCTACGTTGTTAATTCATATATTGCGGAAAACGAGAGCATCAGTGTGGAGAAGATGTTGTTTACGTCAAAACTGAAACCAAGCCGTTCACACAGAATGCATATTTATCACATTTTCTAGAGGGACATCTATCAGCGTTGCACTCGCGTCTCGCAGAGAGCGGCATGTTTAAAAAGCCATGTAAAATTAATGCAAGTTCAACTTTTAAAAAACATGTCTAAAGACGTTATGGCGGTTTTTCCCCATCCACTGTATCTCATGTTTTTAAATGAAGAAAGTAGCCTACTCTTTGTGATTGGTTTTTGGTCCTTTGAATTAAACTATACATACATGCATAGTGCTGTTTTCTAATTTTTCTAATTGTTTAAGCAACTTTATTAATTATATATGGTTTATAAACATTATTGTAAACATTATGCACTTTTTTTTCAAAGATAGTCGAGTTATTTTATTACGCTTTTGAAGAAACGTGCATAATATTTTGCTCGATACGCCCTCTTGTGGCCTTAGGAGAGAAGCCAAAAGCTTTTTTCCCGCTAACTGAAAGTATGCCTTTTAAATTAGAATATAATTCGAATTTTGATCATATTTAAGTAGAAAATTCTAATTTAGTTTTTCAGTCATTTTGACAGCCCTAACACCTATAGGCTGAAGAGCTATTTTTAGGGAGAGGTTGGTCAAGGTCAAACGGAAGGTCTTCTGTGGGTCGGGTCAGGTCGGGACGTTTTGGAATGCACTTCAGTGCTCAGAAAACAAACTAAGTATTTTTTTACCCAAAAACGAAAATTGTGTAATCATTTATTCATGTCAGTTTAAACCTGCCTGCATGCCTTTCTTCAGTGGAAAACCATTTTTTTCTCTACATTCAATGAAAGTCTATATAGATAGAATAAATAGAGGTTTGGAATGAGACAAGGGTGAGTAAATGATGAGAGAAAAGTTTCTCGTTAAACTCTTAAATTAGACTGCTTGCAGCTGTTCTTTTACTGATATAAGTTTATTATGTCTAGCAATCAAAAAATCATTAGAAAGTGACCCAAGGGAAATAACAGTCCTTCATTTCTGCTTTTATCACAACTCTTGACAGAATGACAAAGCAAGTTTTGCATATAAAAAGTTTCATTGGTAAATCTGGGGAGGGGGGTTTGTAGCTTAAAAATTTGCTTTTTAAACATTCACAAACATCTTCTGAATTAGATTTGTTCTTTAATTCATTGAATATGAATCTGCCAACATGTGGCATACTCCAGAACCTTTCTGAACATATAGATCTGGACAGACTCATGTCAACTATAGAAGCTGGTTCGCTCAAGACCAAAAACATCAGAGTTACTGTGGACTGCAGGACACACCCCAGGAAGGGAGGAGAAAAAGAGAAATCCGAATATCAAAACCTTCTTAAGGGATAATCCAGGCTGGCTGGCCACGGCCAACAGGGATAAACTGTAATTCCCTGCTCAGAATGTGAGCATGTGGTTCGATGAAGAGTGTAAAATTATTTTTTCAAATGTGTATTTCTGACTAATTAGACACACTGGGGATTGTTAGTCTCTACTGAAATGCCAGTTCTGAGGGATCTGGAGCAGTAAGCAGATTGAAAAGTGAGGAGATATGAACCAACCCAGAGCATCAGTGGAAAAATTTAATTGGATCTGCACTATTTAGGAAAAGACAGTTTTAGTCTGAGGAAATAATGAAAGAACACAAATGTGTATCTCAAGTAAAGCAAATGACTGAAAAAAGGGGAAGGGAAAGGGAAAGAGAAAGAGAGAGAATACAATAGTTTATTCTCTCTTTGTTAGCTTGTGGTGTCAAAAGGCATAAATAAGTACCAGGATGGATTTCAGTACAGGCTGTCTGGTACCAAGCTTGCATACAAGGCCTTTGTGCACTCAAAGAAAAAACAAACCACAGGACATAAGATAAAAGTAGCTTCTAAATCAACCATCCCTCTGCCAGGAAGGATACTTCAATCACTCTACCATTTCATCATCATGTTTTTGTACAATATATAAATCAAAATGTCACATTTAGAACCATCCTTCATCAGAATAGCAGCACTATTTCTGTTTGAGATCAGAGCATCCATTTAGGTCAGTAAACTCAGGTGTTAATTAGCAGCTGTTATTTTCCTATTAAAAGCAGCGCAAGATAAACAGCACACAGCTTCAGGAAGAATCCCACGGCCTTGGCAAGCCACACAACTCAGCACTTTTCTCCTCCAAGAAATCATTAGCAGAATATAGTTGGAGAGAATGCTACACATCAGGAGGAGAGTCTGATATTCCTCCCTTTTGTTCTGCACACATTCACCTGGTTTGTCCTCCAATAATGTTCACTGCAGCTTTTTTGATATGTCAGCATCTGTTCACAAAGCTATTAAGTATCTATTCAAAGCAACTTCATTTAAATTTATAATTCACACCATGAGAATTCACACCATTTTTTTCTTTGTAAGTATCTCAGTAATCTAGTAAAGTGTAATTCTGACATGATGCAATAACTAGTTAGGTAGCTCAAACAGTAGAGCATGAAGTTATCAGCACCAAGGCCATCAGTTTGAACTCAGAAATAATCCCACAGAAACTACCAGCAAGATCACCAAGTTGATGCTACAAAAATGAACAAGCATGACAAGACCCAGCTGAGATCAGTACCAGCACCTTGTGGGGTGCGTGTGTGTGTGTGTGTGTGTGTGTGTGTGTGTGTGTGTGTGTGTGTGTGTGTGTGTGTGTGTGTGTGTGTAAGAATGTTTTTTACCACTGCTGAGGAGTTTATGAGCCTTACGCTGAGAGTATGTGTCAATGATGCTTACTGTAGGAGTTTAACCTATTCTGGGTGTTGTGTGCATATGTACAGTATATATCTGTGTGTGTGTAATTCATGAGCATTTGTGGGTTGCAACATTCAGCTTATGCACCAGGGTGGGCACCATTCACAACCAAATGGAGAATGCCTTTAAAATTCCAATTCAAATCCTGAATTTGAACTGAGATAGCAAACAGGATGCAGAATTGCAATTCGAATTTGAATTGCAAGTAGAATTAAAACTAACTAAAATTCAAAGAATAATATAATTTATTTAAACAAAACAATTTAATTTAAAAAGAGCAAAGTTTGACAAGCAAATTCTTTGTTTGGAAGTTTAGATAGTTAGAGTGACTCATGGGAACATAAGAAAAGGGTGATAGATAAACAGAAGTAATGGGCTCCTTCTCAAGTGCTGCTGACTCATACTTTGCCACTTCACTCACCTGTGTGCATATGGCAAATACAATGGTGTCCACTCCTGGTCCTCCTGGGCAGCACTGTCTTCTGGCTTTTGTTGGGCCTCTGAGCATTTTGGTCTTTCAATGATTGATTACAGTGTTCCCTCAGCTGGGTTCCAGAGCATAAAAAATGGCTTTGGAGGCACAGGTACAGAGGCTGACTTACAGGAGGCAGCAAAAGCCTGCTAAAATCATGGCCCGAGAGGACCAAGACTGGACACCACCGACCTTTACCAGAGATGAGATGTTCTGCTCAAGCCAGACACTAAAGCCCCTGCTCTATCTAGCCATTGCCTCTCATGAACTGAGCAAAGCAAAACTAGACTAAATGCAGATCATGAGTGGGATGGTTTAGTGCCTGGCTGGGAATTGGGGCTTTGCTGGCTCCAGGATGAAGGATGACCATCCCCTTTGCGTATGGTGTACTCAAATGGGACTTGGTATATCTCATTGTGGGTGCTACAGCAGGCTCCAGTTGGGCCCACCATTCATACCGCTATAGATGCTCCGGTGATGAGGGGACATCTCCTCTACACCTGGCCTCTTCTGTGCCACCTCTCGGCCGGGGCTGCCAAACTTGCCATGCTGATGCCTCAACAACTCAGGGCTCCCAGATATGACACGGCCCTTCTGTAGGTGCTCCGGTGTCCCTGATAGAATCTGTTTGGGCTCTGGACTCCCACACACACTACCCATGCTACCCCTGTGCTTGTGGAAAAGGTCCGGGCTGCCAGGCGGCTGAGAGGACACCAGCAAGTGTTTCGAGAACAGTTCTGGGCTGCCTCTCTTGCCAAGTTTCTCTGGACTGAGACCCCGTAGGCCCCTATGATCCGGACTGGAGAAGGACCCACAGCGAGACCGGCACACTTGGGGAAAGGTATGCGCTGCGTACTCCTGGCTGGTGCTATGTCTGCGGCTTGCTTGCTCAGGACCCATTGCCTCCTCCCCTGAGCCTGGTTTATGTAGGTGATCAGGACTGCCTCCAACCGGGCCACCCAACAGCTGCTGCTTATGTGTGAGATGGTCAGGGCTGTCAGTGCTGCCCGCGCTGGAGGTACTGCTCCCGTCACCCACATCTCTTAGTAGGCCAGGCCCAGGGCCGCTAGCGTGAGACAGGCTACTCTGGCTATCGATTGAATTCCTGCAACCGGCTGGTCCCCCGGTACCCGCTGACCCGCCAGTACCTCCAGAGCCCTTCTCCTCATCCAGCATGAGGCACAGCTCTCTCAGTTCAAGGTTCTCCCTCACCACTTCCTCCTGCCTCTGCTCCAGCTCTTTGAGCTTCTGCAGGTAAAGCGTCACCTCCTTACGCATGATTCCTGCACTGTAGCGGCCCAGGCGCTGCCACTCCCTCGACACCTTTTTTCCTTTCTGTCGGTCGTCATCCAGAAAGCAGCAGAGGTCCCTCAGCTCCTGGTTGTCCTCTTGCAGCTTCTGATTCACCTCCTGGAACAATAAAATCTATGACTCAACATTGATGTCTAAGCAAAGCCAGTTTGACTGATGAAAGTAAAGTTAATCAAATGCTGGCGTCAAAGCTGCACAACGGAGAAGGATAGAGTATGGAGAACACACACAACACACGAAGGTATTCTAGTAGTAATATATTCTAAAGTTTGTCAATATTTGTTGGCAAAATGTATGAAAAAAGAAAAATATATGTTTGTATTGATACTAACAATAACAGAATATACAGTATTATATGTATATATATATATAGAGAGAGAGAGAGAGAGAGAGAGAGAGAGATAATAAATCACTATTGTAACTGGACTTGCCACTTTACACATCTGGCTATAAAATTGTATTTGTATTTTATTTTTTACTTATTTATTTATTTTGCATAAGACAGGTGTTGCCATGTACTGTTCTATGGCAAAATTACATTTAAGAGGCACCCCGGGGGACCTTTAGCCCCATTATACCTGGTCATAGAGAACTGTGCAAGGAGCTATATATTAGAAAATGTTAGAAAAGAAAAACTATTTAAAGCTGAAAAACATGAAGACCACAGGACGCTTTAAAAATATATATTTTATACAAACATTTTAAAAAATAATAATAATTTAAATTAGCTTTTGTTTGTTTCGTACCAAAAGCGATGTGGTATTTATAATCATAATCAAAAGTAACCTAAGTGTAGAAGGGTTAATGCAATCGCTATTCCATTTCGCCCACATCCTTACCTTCAGACCCCGTATTTCGTTGAGATGCTGCTGAAGCCTGCGGTTCACCTCTCTGATGAGATTGCTGTGGTCCACTATGACACTCATCTTCTCAGCTTCGGCTCTGCGGAGCCGGCGTACCAGTTCCTCCTTGCTCCATTTCAGAAGCTCCTCATCCGTAAGTTTGGAAAGGTCCTCTGAGGGACCTTCTGCGTTCTTGGATTTGCTCGACTGCAGCTGAGGCTGGGTGGGCTTTTCCATTCTCCCGAGCAACTTATTGAAGTGCTAGGCTATGAATCAAATCACCGGCAAGCCAGTAAAATCCTTCGTTCGCGCTTTCCTGCAAATTCCCTCTTGTTAGGATCGCATTTTTGACACTACCATTTTTACGATAACAGTTCTGCCCATGCTGTCCCCTCTGAAGATAGGGATGCAGCCCTAGAGTATCGGCTAATACTTCTCCCCCTTATGCACTTGCTGTAGGGGTGGACCCTCTGTCTCTATGGCAGAGACTCTGTCTGTTTCCATCTGTCCGTCAGCATCCTGTCCAGCTCAGTGCGGTGCTGAACCCGTGGCCGCTGTCCGCGCTCATTAGGAAGGCGCACGTCTAGTCGCTTCTGTGCGCAGTTTGCGTGACAGCAGCCTCTCAAATTGCTCGACTGGCTGAGTTGTGATTTTCCTCTCTCTCCGTCTCTTTTTCGCTCTCTGTTCTGTCACACGCCCCCTTCTCTTGGAGACATACTTTTTGCTAACTTTTTGATATTGGGCGCCACCTGGTGATGTTAAATCAAGTCTACATAAACTTCACCATTTACGTAATTTGCCTATTCAGCATATAATAATAATTATTATTATTATTATTATTATTATTATTATTATTATTATTATTATTGTGGTGTATTTTGAAAATGTGGTGTTATTGATACATGCATTGTATTTGGTACCGAGCTTCCATATGTTTGCCTATTCAGCATATAATAATAATAATTATTATTATTATTATTATTATTATTATTATTATTATTATTATTATTGTGGTGTATTTTGAAAATGTGGTGTTATTGATACATGCATTGTATTTGGTACCGAGCTTCCATATGTTGGTGGCCGTGTACACACACACACAGACACA
>NW_015505248.1:1696396-1701859 GCF_001515645.1 Sinocyclocheilus grahami | reverse complement strand
TATATATATATATATATATATATAACTAAATTTAAAATTGATAAATATCAGACTGTAGGGATGGTCCTAAAGGATGGCTCTTTATCTATTTATTTATTATAGGTCATTGTTAAAAAGGTAATGTGTCTAGCTATTATTATTATTATTATTATTATTATTATGGATAAAAAATAATCTAGTACACTCTAGTACTCTTTTATGTTGTGCACACTGGCACTGGACTCATTGTAAGTGTTCACAAACAGTTTGGGATAAACTGTTTGGAATGACAATATGCATCTATGAAGATCTGTGTAGGTGGGTCTGTCAAGCAAGTGTCACATCACAGAGGTCAGTTTACAGAACATAACACTGTTTTGGAAAATGTGTTGCTAATTTGATCAGGTATTGTCTAAGATGTGGGTCAGAGGACAGGCTTTCGTCTCACATTATTCAAATTGGTTCTGGAAGCAGAGGCATCTTTATAAGCACAATTTGTGTTACCTTATACCTCACTCAAACTTACCTGTTAATAAACTGCATCCGTGCACATCTATTTCTAATTAAGCTTCCTCTAAAAGTGAAAATAAAAGCGATTTAGACATCTCACCTGAGCCAACATTTAAACATCATGAAAGTGTATGATTTATGAAGGGATATGTGGTGAGCGTGCTGAGCTGTTTTCATTATGAAAATTATTTTATGATTAGTGCTGGAAGAACACTGCATGGATCACTTTCAAGTAAATGATTGGCTCTTACCGGTTGAGCTCCTCTTCAGCCTACCAGTTTTATTTTGAATGAAAGAGCCAAATTATTTATGAGGAAATTTTCCACTTTTTTCCCCTTCATTTATATAACTCTGGTGATTCCAGCTGACACCAGACATTAAGCAAGCCCTAACTTTGCCAGTTTAGTCAGTTTAACAGTGACTCATTAGTCTTATAACTGACACTTTTATTCAAAGCAATTTACTTATTACTGGAGTTACTAATGATGAAATGCTTTGCTCAAGGACACACTGCTGATAGTTAATAGATCAGTGCTGTGGGGTTCAAACACACAAATGTAAGTCATTATTCATTAAATATGTGTCATAGTGCTTTGTAATGCTTCCCTGGAGTTTATAGTATATCCTTTTTTTGTGCCCTATCCATTTTAATTGCATGGAAAAGATCTACTCTTCTTTTACATTTCCCCTTTGTGTCTCATGGAAGAAAGAAAACCTGTACTCTCCTGTAGCAGGTTAATTGTTTTCCTGGTGTCATACTAGATGGTAGTTTAGTGGCGATGGGAGGGAGAGTTTTGTGAAGTGTAGAGGGGTGTGTCTACAGGATGAGGAGAACACCATAAACAAACAACCTGTGACAACATTTTTCTTCTTGCAGTGCAATGGCGAGGACTCTACTTTCCGTTCTGTGTCTCCTGGTTGGACTTGTATGTTTCCCAAGTACAGAATGTTGGGAAGCACCCTGGTTCTGTCATGGATGTGAGTGTCCTGCGTACACTGTGGTACAACAGTATGAGGTAGGCTGACGATTTTTGTTTTGTCGTTTGGGATATTTCAAATTCGGTCTTATCTATGTTAAATATTTATATCATTGTGTTAATAATACATAAACAGGGATTTGAGGAGCGCAACTATGAAGTGAGCCATTGGATTACCACTGATGTTGCGAGTACCAGCAACAGTGATTTAAAAGATGGATTTTGGAAATTGTATTATTTCAATCAAGGGCAAAACAGCGAGAGTAAGTAAGCTACACGGGTTACACTTTACAATAAGGTCTCATTTGTTAACATTAGATAATGCATTTATTAACATGAACTAACTAGGAGTAATACTGTACATTATTTGAGCATTTATTAACCTTTTATAGTGTTAGTTTATACAAATTGTCCACTGTTTATTCATATTAGTTCACAGTGTTTTAGTAGATGTACAAATTAACATGAACTAATATTTATAAATGCTGTAAAATATATTGTTTATTGTTAGTTTATGTTAACTAGTGTTACTGCTACACCAAACTCATGGTGCTGATTAGATCATATTTGACTTTTTATAAACATTCCAGCATGGTAATCATATTTTAATAATGTCATTTTATAATGATAGTGAATCATAATTTTACTTGTCAGATAAGGAGATTGCTATGACCAGGCCTGTGGGGGTCTCTGTGAAGGAAGCTGATGGTATGGGGGAGCAACAGGTGTCCATTTCCGTCTTTCAGTCTGACGCGGACATCCCTGAGCCCAACGATAATACCATCAGGAAAACAGTCATACCAGGCGGTACTGTCTACGTCAGGTTAGTTATTTTAGGAAAGGATGACAGTCAAAAACACTTTGACACTTTCTCATTTAAACATTCTCTCTTTGCTGGTCATTACAGGTCGTTTAGTGGTGTGACATCTGATAAAGACGCCTTAGAGAATGTGCAGCAGCTTAGAGAGGACCTCAGGGCTGCAGGAAAGGAGTTTGTTGAAAACAGATTTGATGCAGCTGGATATGATGCACCATGGGATTTGATCAACAGGCACAATGAAGTTTGGGTTCGTGCACCCTGATGACTTGCAGATCCTGAAAGTTCTGTCCCTCATTCCTACGGTGTAACCTCTTTTTACTTTAAAGTTCCAGTCAATTGAATATTTCCTTGCATATCATATGATAATATAGTGTTTCAATCTTAAACAATGTATTAATGTTTTGTTTTGTGCAATAAAAGTGTGGAAGCACTTTGGAGTTGTTTGACAGCATTATAAACTGGTTTTAGGAATGTGACGTCTGTCATCTACACAGGTTTAAATAGGTATACACTGAAAATGCAGTTGAATTTTACTGAAATCTAATGCTAATAGCTTTGACAATAACACTTTTGACCTCTTTATTCAAGACATTTTTGTTCTTTTTTATTATGCATTGTATGTAAGCCATTCTATTTTTCAGTTTAAGACAGTCTATGTAATTAATTCACCCAAGTTTATGGACTTATTAAATGATTGAAAACTGTGTAAAATAAATGCATTCCAATAAGAAGATGATAAATATTAAGACCTAGAAAAGACACTGAAACCCGATACATAAAATACAGAAAGTTTCCAAAATACAAAAGAGAAGCAGGTTTAGGAATGATCTGAATGGGAAAATTTTGATTTTAGGTTATCAGTTTTTGGTCATGTTACAAGAAACTCCACCCATTTAAACTGGTCTAACTAGTGATCCAGAACATCCCTTAAGCTGCTAATGAAACTATTTGATTTAAATAGCTCAATGCTCAGTGATAGACACTAAATAAATGTGAAGTTGAATGTCATTCCAGTTCAAATATGTAAGAAAGCATGTGACTTCAGACCATGTTTTTGTAATTTGCAGCTTGGTGCTTATTCAGTGACCTTAAAATACATAAAATAGTGAGTTGTTTCACAGCATGGTTGTATGGACCTGAATTCATAGGCCTGCAGCACTATGCTTGTGTGATTGTTTGTTGATGGGGGTTTCCCTCTTGTGTATAATATGGTAGTGTACTAGCTGAGAGGAAAACTGGGTCAGCCCACATGAGACGTTTTGTCATTGTGACTGATCTAAAGTCAGTTTAATTAGTCACATCTTCTCTAACAAAGCCAGGAAATGTGATGAGGCTGCATTTTCCTACGTCTGCAGTACCACGCTGCAATTCTTACACAAAATGGACCAGCAACCTCACCTGAGTGAGAGAGCAAACTTTGAAGTCTCTCTGAAAACTGTCTTAACTCACTCTCCTTGGCTGGTTAAATAGCATACAGAAGTTAGCATACCAACATTGAAAGCAAGTAAAACAATTAGCTGACCTTAAATCAAAGTTTTTATTTCATTTTCAAGACAGACTCATTTGCTAATTTAGTCACAAAGAAACATATAAAAATGTCCAAATATGATTAAATACTGACTCACTGGTCACTGAAAGCAAATACGCACTCTTGTGTTTAATAGCTACACATGCTAAGATTCATAGTTGTATTATTGTACACTAGGTGGCAGCACTGACTCGTGATGTTTCTCTAACCTCTTCTACTTTACATATGGCATCAAATTAGTCTACTCAGTTTGTACATTTCCAGTTTTCATAAAAATGTCCTCACCCATTTGCTTTAGCGCTAAATATACTGTTGTATCTAGAAGCACTTTGAGCTAGAAGAGCATGTGGGCAGTTCCTCGCTAGCCATGTCGAAATAAAACCCGCTACCCAGCATGCCTCAGCACTCACCATGGGAAGCTGGACACTCAATGCCCTCCACACACATTCACACAGTTTCCATGGTTACATTTCTATAGCAAGAAGCCAGCCATGTTCGTCAAAAACATTATTATGCTTCAGTGAAGTCAAATCTGTAATAACCTAGATGTGTTTTTATGAGTCATAAAGAACTTGCAGTGACTTACTTATATAGTGGTATTTTCATCAGCAGGCCTCAGGTCTGTTGTGTTCTGCAGTTCATTTAACACGGGGAGTTTATTCGGATATTAGGTTTTACGCTTGGAAATCAGCGCATGCTCGGTTAGCATTTGTGGAGGATGGGAGATGTTCACAAGAACTTAGAGACTGTGTAGTTGTGATATCTCGGATCAGCCTAATTATCTCATTTATCGGCACACATTTTTTATTTTGAAATTCTGTCTGGGCTCGTATGTGCCACCATGGTGTCCAATAAAAGCCAGTCTGACTTTGGCAAGTTATGTCAGCATATGTTTGCAGGCTTGTGAATTTTAATCTGCCCTGTTTTGGATGATGTTCTTGGTTTGGAGGCCCCAGCCAAGAGCCTGTTTGGACTGGCTCATGGGAATTAATCTTATCAGAGACAGGCCAGTTTCCTGAGAATATAGCTGGAGCACTATGCTGTCAGATAAGGCAATGTAGGAATGCAAAAGCGGTTGTGCATTTTGAGAGAGTTTTAAGCATGTAGAATGTTCATGCTTATGCCAGCCATGTGATATATGTGTCTATCTGTTGCATGATTTGTTTTTTCACCCATCTGCTTCGCTCTGCTTTGAGGTCCAAAACACCTTGTCAACTACTCTCTGCTTCTCCCATGAGTTGGTTTCATCTTTTTACATAGCACAAAAATACAGCAACTTTTGGTAAAGAACAAGTTTCTTTCTTTCTTTCTTTCTTTCTTTCTTTCTTTCTTTTTTGAGCTCTGTCTCGTTTTAAAATGCCCCTCATGATTACCCCACACTGTTTATAATTGATGATGTGCTAACCACGAGGACACCAAACCACAAAGAGAGCTGAAACTCATGGCTGTCACTGAAGCTCAGATGCTGAGAGCAGCAAATTTCAACTATAGTTTGGCCCCATCGGATTTGCAATGAATTATTTTTAACAGTCACTGCAGAATACATAATGGTTGGACTGTGATATATGGAGTATGTGTGTATATATATATATATATATATATATATATATATATATATATATATATATATATATATATGTATGTTGTGA
>NW_015505248.1:1645761-1695953 GCF_001515645.1 Sinocyclocheilus grahami | reverse complement strand
TGTGCGCGTGCCGTGAGAATGTGTGTGTGTATATATATATATATATATATATATATATATATATATATATGGAGTATATGTAAATACAATGATGTCCAAAAAAGTCTGAGAACACTTTGAAATCTTATTTTAATGTGGATAATTTTAAAGGAATAGTTCAAATTTGCTGAAGATGTAGATTAGTTTGTTTCTTCATCGGAATGGATTTGGAGAAATTTAGCATTACATATCTTGCTCACCAGTGGATCCTCTGCAGTGAATGGGTGCCGTCAGAATGAATTCAAACAACTGATACAATAATCCACAAGTAATACAAGTTCAGTCCATCAGTTAATGTCTTGTAAAATTCTCAATCTGTTCCAATGAAAAAACAAACCCATCTACATCCTGTTTGTGACACTGATATGTGAACTGTTCAAGTGGTCACATGTTCTTGCCTGCAAGTGGTATCACTCTTCCTCAATTACAGTGCTTAAGAGGAAGTGCTCTTACGTCTGTTGAGCTCCTGCAGCATAATGGATGTCATGTGGGACAGAAGAGCTCATAGCAACCCTTGGATCTCTTGAGGTTCAGCTTTAACTCTCCCCATCTCTGTGTCTCCTCCCCTCACCTTGATCACTCAGCAATTTTGGAAGCCCTCTCCCATTTGTGAATCTCAGAGTTTAGGGTAATGCATTATAGATTTGAGTTTTTCAAAATGGGATGTTGGGGATTTTATAGATTTTTTTTTTTTCCTATAAGCATTCACTCAGCTTTCATTAAAATTTAAGGATGATGTCTTTGCTTGACTTGAACATAAAATGTTTTAGTTTTAGTCACAAGAGTTTTGAAATCCTAGCCACAATTAAATGTCGACTTTGTTTACATTTAAGTATAATAAATTATAACTTTAAATTACATATATTTTGTCTGCAGAACATTACTAGTAGTGTTTGATACTCTCGGGTCATGACCAAATCCAGAGAGTAGCTATAAAAAAGATTGGCTAAACTTTTCCACTCTCGAATATCTGTGAAAAGTGATATGTCCTTAAGTGTGTATAAGATGAAAAGCAAGACTGACCAAGACTGCACATGCATTAGGTCCCTTATATCAGGAATGCTTGAACAAAAGATGCACAGGGACTGATTTACTGTACAGTACTTTAGATGTTCATCATAGTCATTTATGGCTTTGTTTGCTTTAGTATTGTATCTATACTCTCAAAGTTTCTATTGTAGTTTGTAAAGATTTTATCTTTAAATTTCATTCATGATACTCTATTTCTGTCTTTAAAAGATCTGAAACCACAACGAAAATCCTGGATTCAAAATCGTTCTAAAAATATTACAAATCATAATATAGTATAATATTACGGGGGGAAACAATCTTTATTCCATTTTATATGGTACAATAATACAATTCTGGAATGCAAGAGTAATATGTTTAACCCCAAAAATAATTCATTAAAACCTTATTTGAAACATTGCCATTTCAATTGCAAGTGGGTATTAACATACTTCTGTCAGGACCACTATCGTCAAAATGATAGAAACTTAGCATAAAGTTTGGTTTAGAGGTATGGTTCTGTTCTGGGCAAAAATCTCACCTGCATTAGAAGTGGTTTAGAAAAGATTATTTGCACAAATCATGGATCCTCTGTGATTTTAGGGCTGTGAGTCTCTCTTTGTCATCTGGAGAATAGATAGAGTTTCTTTGTCTTATGACATTCTGAATCAGTTTGGCTGTTATTCTGTTATTCTGACACCATCATCTGTGTGCAGCTGAAAAACAGTGTGTAGTCTTTTGTTTAAGCAGAATTTACATTCTGAATGTCACCTCAGAGTGCCTGTGCACAAATAGTGCTTACTGTGACCACATTATTATCTGTGACTGCACGCTCAGTTTGCATGCATTACAAATAGACCTTGTATGATGGCACATTTCCCTATCTCTCTGTTGTTGTTGTTGTTTTTTCTTTCCACCCAGTGCGACGCCAGAGTACAGTGATTTTCTTAGAGGACAGAGGACTGTCCAAACACATAAAAACTCATTGTCTGCCTGCAGGGCCTCTACTTGTCCTGTCAGGTTTGGTGTGTAGAGAAAAGTGGCAGTGGTGGAAGAGAGGTATATTTTGGATTTATCAGCACCCAGCTTTGCTTGTCCTTCTGATTGGTTGGACTGTATAGACCAGGGTGAAAAATCCAATTTAAATCAATTTACAGTGGGTTTATTAAAGTGAAATTGCATTTTATTATATTGTACTGATGCACTGGTGCATGGCTTGAATTTCACGTTTCTGGCAAATTTTGGCTGATGCACGCATGTTTTTAAGGACTAGAATTCAGCTTTGGTGAATGGTACCTAATTCAATAATGAATAAACTAATAAATTTAACCTTATTTTAAAGTGCTTATAAATGTATTTTATCCCACCATTTATTAAAACAACAGACCAAATAATTTGTAATATACCCTACTGTAAAGATGTGAAATCCTTGGAGATGCAGCCACTATTGTAAACCATCATTTTTATTTATTTTTTGCCAGATAATGCAAGGTTCTGCAGTGAGATCACAGTTATTTCCAGCAGGGATTAGATGATGAGTTTTCTCACAGTGTGACTTGCTTGAGGATTAGAGAGGCTTTGGGACAAATGTCAGAAGACTCCAGACTCTGCTTCCAGTACCTACCTGGCTCCATCATCACTAACAGTCATGCTGAGGAAGCTACTCTCCAGTGTGCCACTTTTATTAAAGACTTATGATAGATTGGATTGGTTAATACTGGGATTTGAGATTTGTAGCAGAGTAAACTAAACACGGTAAACCTGTGTAGCCGGTGTGGTAACAGTGGTAACGCCTTGTTTCAAACCACCTCCTGACAGCTGTCAATGAATTTTTATTGACATGCCTGTGCAGATGAAACATATATAATTGGTGACTGAATATGAGTATCTAATAGACTGATAGATTATTAGTTAGCATTGTATAATGTCTGTATGATTTGCACTATGAACTACTGTATGAATTGTAAATACATTAGATGCATGTGATTAGTGTGCATGACATGTTCCACTGTTGAACATGCGATTGTAACATTAGGCAATACAATATTACATATGCACTGATTACTTTTTTATGTAGCAGAGTAAGAGATTAATGATTCTCAGAAAATTCTGACTAGATCAGCCCAAATGTTACAAATGGACCATTTCATCCCTCTCTGTTTCTCTGAACTTTTAGTTTGACATGAACAGGATGCTGGCCAAACATGCAAAACATAAACAGATTGTGCAGATTGAATATTGCAGGTATATTAAAGGGGTCATATGATGCTTTTTTAAAGATCATTATTTTGTGTATTTGGTGTAACAGAATATGTTGACATGCTTTAATGTTCAAAAAACACATTATTTTTCAAATACTGTACATTATTGTAGGTCCTCTATGCCCCGCCTCTCTCAAACGCTTCGTTTTCTACAAAGTCCCTCCTTCCGACAAGCGCAGTCTGCTCTGATTGGCCAGCTGACCCAGTGCATTGTGCATTGTGCGAGCGTCAAATTTCAAAATAAATGTAAAGACAGAGCCCGAAAGGGGAGCAGAGTCCTGTGACAGACAGTGATGAAGCTGGTATGTGTTTGCATTACACAAGCCATGGTTAAGACCGCTGACTCGACTTTGATGTGACGCTCTCTCTCTCTCTCTCACACACACACGCACGCGCGCGCACACACACACACACACACATGATGCGCAAAACTCCGCATTTGAACAGTCAATAGCAAATACTTAAACTAATAACAAAACAGTAGCTGATTCAGAAGCGCCAGATTGTCATAGCAAAGTCAGAATTACCTCCTCTCCTAGGTTCACGAAACGGTCGTCCATAAAATGCATTGCTGTTCTGTTGTAAGTAATCTTAAAGATTTCTAAATGCATCTACTTTCGGAAGGCCAAAATAAAGTGATTTTGCTTTCGCCTAGAAACACACAGCGTCTCCCTGACATGGCTGCTTCAACACTTACTGCGGGTTCTGAAACCACACTTTCTTTCTTTGCGTGCACATTTGGGCGGCATTACGCATATATTTCCACATAGTGAGGTAGATATGTGGGGGCGTGTTAGAACGAGCCGTTTTAGGGTGGCGTGGCAGAGTCTTAACTTTGATAAAGCATATCTCTTTGGTTTTGAGACTTTAGTCTTTGCAACTTCAGGGATCTTATCTATGCACAATCAGCTTGTAACACTCCAAAGAGAAAGGAAAACTTGAAATTGCATCATATGACCCCTTTAAGATTGTCATTCATTACGTCCTCAGGCTTTTTGTCCTCTATCTGAACCTAGGGCAAAGTTTAAGTGGCCACAAGTGTCTCAATCTGCCTGCTACAAGATATAAGGATGAAAATATAGATTAACGTACACTTTTAAAGATCAATACAGCACAGGTCTGTATGTAAAGAAAGCAGAAGTCACATGAGACTATCATCAGCCCATTAGATATTGAAAATGATTCCCTCAAGAGTTATATGTTAGTATTTTTAGAGATATGTCATCATAAAATGTGGTAATGCAACTGATTTTGTTCTCAGAGCTCTATACAGAAACCTTCACATGCTGGTCAGTGTTGTATTTCTCCGAAACAGGTCACCTACTCTACTCTAGCGAGTGACATCACCCCTGTGCATTTCCCTTACCTTTCTATTTCCATATGTCTGTCCTACTTGTCTTCCCTCCAGGTGAACTGTCTTATTGAGAGCCGTCAAGGGGCAGCTCCCCCACCATCCCTTTCTTGTCTAAGGGGCAAATGCTGGTTTCTGTTCCTGCTAGTCCTCTGCCACCCGCTGTCTGTCCTTAGCTTGACTTTGGTTAGAGGTAATGTATCATTTTCCTAATATACAGAGAAACCAAAGACAATAAGACACTCTTAGAATAGAGCCTGATTGTGGAGTCCCCGTGGACGAGTGTCTGTGCTGATTTTAAAAAAGCAATTCAGTGGCAGCAGTGCACTATACTCCTCTCTAAATCAATATATCTGCTAACTGTTATGTGTAAATTTGTCCATGTTCTCATAAAATGTCTGGTTGCCATGTATATGAATTAAGAGTGTACAGCAAAACCATTATCTGTATGTGTGTATCTGTTGCAACGACAAGTTGCTGTCTTGTAGCTTATCATTTAAAAAATTATCTATTATTTTTATTACACTTTTATGTAATAAAACAGAAATGTAACAACAGTGTGACTTCTTAGCAGCACAACGATCTAAGCCTTTTCTTTAAAGCTTGGCTGTGTTTGCTTTGCTTTAAAAATAATTTGCATTTATTGTTCAGAAACTTGCACCTTTATCTATCTATCTATCTATCTATCTGTCTATCTGTCTATCTATATGTCTATCTATATATCTAGACTTCTTAGCAGCACAACGATCTAAGCCTTTTCTTTAAAGCTTGGCTGTGTTTGCTTTGCTTTAAAAATAATTTGCATTTATTGTTCAGAAACTTGCACCTTTATCTATCTATCTATCTATCTATCTGTCTATCTATATGTCTATCTATATATCTATCTGTCGATCTGTCTACCTATCATCTGTCTGTCTGTCTTTCTTTCTTTCTTTCTTTCTTTCTTTCTTTCTTTCGAAGTTCAATAATAGTGCTCTGATAGCACTGGCCATCCCTATTGACATTGTGAGTGATGTGTGTGTGTGTCGATAGTTGTCTTTTGTCCCCCACTGGGGAGACAGGCATGAGTTACAATAATCGCCACAGATCTTTGACGTGATGAGGGAATTGATAACTTGACAGTGGAAAATGGAGGCTTGTTTAAAAGAAAAGAAGGGCTCTTTTTCAGAAACAGAATACTTTAATGCACTTTTGAAGAAAAAGAATTGTAAATAAACTTGACAGTGAAAACTTGAAGTGGTTTGGCAGATGATGAGAGGATTTAGATGACAGTGTGTGAGACTGAACTGGGGTGAAGAGGATTGAAACAGGATTCTCGATTAGGGCTATTAAGCTCAAGTTTAACAGAGATGAGAGCTGTTTTAAGGGCAGTGTGGAATGGGTAATATTGATCATTTTGGAAACGTCAAAGTGAATAGCTGGATAATTGCTAAAGCTTTGTTTGTGTGTGTGTCTGTGAATGGATGTTTTTTTTTAGTTCATTTAAAGAAAAACGGAATACATATATAATGCTTGCATGTTTTGAATGAATATTGTGAGGTGAGACAATGGAGGGTTGAATATGCTAGATAAAAGGAAGACTGAGTCAACGAGAAAGTGCCAGAGAGAGAAAAAGAGAGAATAATCCCTCAAAGCCCAGGAGGATTTAGCATCCAGAGAGCATCACACCATATTACACTCTGTTGTTTTTAACCTCAGCTCAACTACCCAGAAACCAGCTCTCACTAATTTCAGCAAAGTAGGAGGAATGGAAAAGGTGTCAACTTCTGAACAAGTGCAAATAGCTGCAGTAGATTAGCTTTAAGAAAGAAGAAATAGAGGCTGGCAGAAACGCTGTGCGTGTTGGACAATAATCCTGGCTGTTTATTAAGAATGATTTCCTCAGATTCATTTTCATTCACAATTTAAAATGTATTGTCACTTATTGCAGCTAGAGTACTTGTCTGTATTATTTTGACTTTTCATTTATAATAGTTATTTGTGTTGTGCTTATAGATATATCTCAGAAAGCCTGAGATATATCCCATTCATCTCAGCTGCCATTGAGATGAATGGGAATGCTAACGTATAGGTTTCTCCAGGTATTGTAGACCTTCTTTGTTGATTTCTTCTCAGTCATGATAATATTGCAGACCTGGTCCTCAGCTGTGCACACCTGGTTCTGTCCTAGTCCCCTGGTTAGTTCCTCATTAACAGTGTATATGTATACCCCTGTGTTTGTCTCTTGTTTTTGATCAACATGGTTGTTGTTATATGGTATTGGTTGGTGGATGTTCCATATTGTGCTATGCAATAAAGACCCATTCTTTGATATAACCAGTTACAGAATGCTTCATCTGTGTCTTTACAATTCACATTACATAATACGCTTATACTTGTGATACATCACAGTCACAGTCATCTTAAATATCTTAAAGTTAATGGCAGATGTTTCTCATTGAGAAAGATGAAAGTTGCTTGCATAGGTTTCAGGAAGCACTGCCTGTGATCTGATGCCCAGTGGAGGAATTGACTGGTGGTTCATGAAAGAAAACTGGAGCGGTGATACTTAAACTCTCAAATGCTAGACTTATTGCATAGCACTAGTCCCCTGGTTAGTTCCTCATTAACAGTGTATATGTATACCCCTGTGTTTGTCTCTTGTTTTTGATCAACATGGTTGTTGTTATATGGTATTGGTTGGTGGATGTTCCATATTGTGCTATGCAATAAGTCTAGCACCAAAAAGACTCATGGCTGTATTAGATCAAAAGTGTGCTTCTACTAAATACTGAGCAAAGGGTCTGAATACTTAGGACCATGTGATATTTCAGTTTTTCTTTTTTAATAAATCTGCAAAAATGTCAACAATTCTGTGTTTTTCTGTCAATATGGGGTGCTGTGTGTACATTAATGAGGAAAAAAATGAACTTAAATGATTTTAGCAAATGGCTGCAATATAACAAAGAGTGAAAAATTTAAGGGGGTCTGAATACTTTCCGTACCCACTGTATCTAAGAGAAGCGAGAACAGAGTATCTTCCATTTAGATACATTGCTAATCCGTATCTATGAAATTTTTTTCTGTGTCCTTGACTGTGAATCAGAGCATCTCTGTGTGTCCTTGAGTAAAATGCCCTGATCTCAGTCAAAGCCTTTGCTTGAGTGTATCTATATCCAGCAGCTGAAAGCAAGGTGCCATACAAATGGAAAATTTACCGACCCAGCTGGAAGAATACGCTAATAATCATCTCTTTGTTTGCAATTGTGGATGCCACATAAATTTTAATTCAAACCCTCTCTAAATTATGCCTCTGGTGCCTCTAAATCCAAGTATTTCACTTTGGGCTTGATCAATAATATGTGGTACCTTTTCAACCAGATCTCTTTCATCCTAGGAAACACACTTCTTGTACCACAGCTTCACTCAGTGCTGAAGGACGTCTGTATATATGTGGAAGACCACTCAATATAGGTCTGCAATGACAACAACAAAATTTATATTAATAAATTGTATTTATTACAATTAGATCCGAGAAGAAGATGAAATCATTGCTAAAAACACATTTTAATTAAATTAATTTATTGTTGCGTTTGTTCTCAGTTGAACATGTGAAATCTAGATGAAGAAAGCCATATGCTTGATTTTTTATTTTTTTATTTTGTGTGGATATTAAAGGACGATTATTTCTGTGGTAGCATTCACAGACACTAACAAGCTCTTATTTTTAATACTTTTTCTCCAACTTTATTTTCTTAGAACAACCGTGCTGCTTTGCACACCCAATAGCTCCCTTCCCCTCTTCTCTTTTTCAAAATAAAAATACATCCAGAAACAAAATATATATTCATTGTCAAAATACAAGATAAATTCTATCCTTAATTTATACAACAAATAAATTATTTTAATTCAATATTCATCCATTTTCAGTCTTACAATAGTTAAACTCCAGTTCTACAGTAGAAATGAATATGTTTTCAGTTAAAGTACATGGGCTAAGTGAACCAGCCTCTTTTTCTCAGCTGTTGACAAGCATAGCATCATGAAATGACAGCTGTGAAATGCCACAGGTAAAATGATGTCTGTTTTATAGATTATTTATGCATTATATATTATAAACATCTCACTGAGATGTTTTATATAATAAAGTCTTATGTACAAAGATAGTCTTGTTTTATTGACAGAAATATATCAGATTGCTTTTGTTACATTTACAAATTGATATAATTTTGCTGCTAGGCTGTAAGCAGACTTAATTATTGTGGAGCAAAGCAAATTGTTAAATCCCAAATCCTGACGTGAAGCATGTGAATGAACTGTAAAATGGATTTATAACATCACACAGTTTGATATATATCACCAAAATGAGAGCAGAAAAATGATTAAATGCGTTAATAATGTTGACTCCCATGTTACCATCTGACTATGAAGACAGAAATGGGGAGAAATTGAAAAACTTTTGGGAAGGGAGAAAACATTCAGGATTTTCATTGAAAATACTATACTCTAAGTCATTTTGAATAATAAAACACTTATTTCTACTAAATCACAGTAGCTTAAAAAAAAGAAAATAGATGAGAGAAAAAGAGAAAGAGGTGTCAACAGATGGATGGAATGGAATGACAAGATGCATGTGTGAAAACTTCAAACCTTTCATACAGGTGCATCTCAATAAATTAGAATGTCGTGGAAAAGTTCATTTATTTCAGTAATTCAACTCAAATTGGGAAACTCGTGTATTAAATAAATTCAATGCACACAGACTGAAGTAGTTTAAGTCTTTGGTTCTTTTAATTGTGATGATTTTGGATCACATTTAACAAAAACCCACCAATTCACTATCTCAACAAATTAGAATATGGTGACATGCCAATCAGCTAATCAACTCAAAACACCTGCAAAGGTTTCCTGAGCCTTCAAAATGGTCTCTCAGTTTGGTTCACTAGGCTACACAATCATGGGGAAGACTGCTGATCTGAAAGTTGTCCAGAAGACAATCATTGTCTCCCTTCACAAGGAGGGTAAGCCACAAACATTAATTGCCAAAGAAGCTGGCTGTTCACAGAGTGCTGTATCCAAGCATGTTAACAGAAAGTTGAGTGGAAGGAAAAAGTGTAGAAGAAAAAGATGCACAACCAACCGAGAGAACCACAGCCTTATGAGGATTGTCAAGCAAAATCGATTCAAGAATTTGAGTGAACTTCACAAGGAATGGACTGAGGCTGGGGTCAAGGCATCAAGAGCCACCACACACAGACGCATCAAGGAATTTGGCTACAGTTGTCGTATTCCTCTTGTTAAGCCACTCCTGAACCACAGACAACATCAGAGGCATCTTACCTGGGCTAAGAAGAAGAAGAACTGGACTGTTGCCCAGTGGTCCAAAGTCCTCTTTTCAGATGAGAGCAAGTTTTGTATTTCATTTGGAAACCAAGGTCCTAGAGTCTGGAGGAAGGGTGGAGAAGCTCATAGCCCAAGTTGCTTGAAGTCCAGTGTTAAGTTTCCACAGTCTGTGATGATTTGGGGTGCAATGTCATCTGCTGGTGTTGGTCCATTGTGTTTTTTGAAAACCAACGTCACTGCACCCGTTTACCAAGAAATTTTGGAGCATTTCATGCTTCCTTCTGCTGACCAGCTTTTTGAAGATTCTGATTTTGAAGACACTGCCAAAAGCACCAAAAGTTGGTTAAATGACCATGGTGTTGGTGTGCTTGACTGGCCAGCAAACTCACCAGACCTGAACCCCATAGAGAATCTATGGGGTATTGTCAAGAGGAAAATGAGAAACAAGAGATCAAAAAATGCAGATGAGCTGAAGGCCACTGTCAAAGAAACCTTGGCTTCCATACCACCTCAGCAGTGCCACAAACTGATCAACTCCATGCCACGGCAAAAGGAGCCTCTACCAAGTATTGAGTACATGTACAGTAAATTAACATACTTTCCAGAAGGCCAACAATTCACTAAAAATGTATTTGAATTATGAAGTATTCTAATTTGTTGAGATGGTGAATTGGTGGGTTTTTGTTAAATGTGAGACAAAATCGTCACAATTAAAAGAACCAAAGACTTAAACTACTTCAGTCTGTGTGCACTGAATTTATTTAATACACGAGTTTCCCAATTTGAGTTGAATCACTGAAATAAATGAACTTTTCCACGACATTCTAATTTATTGAGATGCACCTGTATCAGTCACCTGACCGTGTTACCACTTTCAAAATTCAGAAAGCAACGTTCACAACCATTTATATCATTTAGTATGTCCTGTTTCTATTCTTCCATCACATTGTAGATATGCCATTAAGTGTGTGTCAGTGTTTGAGCCACTGCACAGAACATCTACACTGATCTGCTTCCTATTTTAACCTCATTTCACCAGGCCAACTTTGTTTATCTGTTACTCTCTGTTTCAAACAATATTCATATTTTAACATTCTCTGTAACTTTCTTTAAATGTTTCTTTCTTCCCAATCTCTTTCTAACCAATGGTGAAAGGAAAACTGCTATTAACCGTTTATTTCATTAATCCATAAATTTGTTTCTCTCTCTTAGGCCTTGCAATATGTAGATGAGTTTGTTTCTTCATCAAAACAGATTTGGAGAAATTTAGCTTCACATCACTTGCTCATCAATGATGCTCTGCGGTGAATGGGTGCCATCAGAATGAGAGTACAAACAGCTGGAAAAAGCATTGTGTTTGTAATAAACAAATCCATCAAGATGTTTTCAGCTTTTCTCCTCAATCCGCAATATTGCTTTCTCCAGTTTAAGTTAAAATGCCTTAATGATGATTTGTCTCTTACACACAGCTTTTCACTTCACAAGACATTGATCGATGGAGTTGTTGTGTTGATTACTTGTGGATTATTGTGATGTTTTTATAACCTGTTTAATCTCTCATTCTGATGGCACCCATTCGCTGCACAGGATCTATTGGCGAGCAAGTGATTCAATGTTAAATTTCTCCAAATCTGTTCCGCTGAAGAAACAAACTCATCTACATCTTGGATGGCCTGAGGGTGAGTAAATTTTCAGCAAATTTTCACTTCTGGGTGAACTATTCCTCTAAGTAACAAGAAACTGACCAAATCTGTGACTTGGCAGCATGAGTGAACAGAATAAATGCAAATCTAATAACTGTGAATCTGGTTTTAGCTTAAAAAAAAATCAAGTGTGTGACCATTGATCAAGTGGTTTATCACCAAAGACATTATAGTCAGGTTAACAAGAGCAAATGACTTGAAACGTATCATGGTGAGTCACTCATGTCATTATGGAAATCCACCTAAGGCATCTAAGTTCCACATGAAACACATGTGATATTTACATAGTGATTCTGCCTGCTGCATTCTGACCTTTTTAAATGCATATTAAAGAACCGACCATGGTGATCAAAGGTGTGGGAAAAAATTTTTTATTGGTAAACAATTACTACACAGATGGATATGAAACATCAAGACAATATGAGGCTAATAGCGCATCAAAAGACAAAGTGAATTACACACAGATCTATAGCAGAGAGAAAGAGAGAGGGGGAGAGAAACAGGTGAAGCACAGATCACAAGCTATAGATGAAAGCAGAAGGGGGGCTAGAAAAGGACCAATGTCACATGGGCTGGGTAAACAGTGGCTAAAGAGGTTACACTACCTTGTTTTAATCCACCATCCTGTGTTAATGTTAGGTAAAATAACCAAACAATATTTTCACACTCTGTCCATCTGACTCAAGCCTCTTTGCTGATGCAAGCAGACTGAAAAACCTCACTTCAACAGCTAACTCATAATTCGGCATGTCCCACTGGAGAATCTGAAACTCTAAAATCTTCGGTTCTGGACAGAGATTACATTCAATCTGTCAGTATGTGCCCATTGCAACACGGTCCAGTTTAATCCAATAGGCTCATCGCCCACTCTTTGTTTCTCTCCATAAAAAGTGCATTGTTGTCCTAGCAGTGGCATTAGGCACGCAAGCCATGTGGTCAGTGGGAGCCAACCCAGCTGCTGACACAGGGCTGGCTGGAACAGTACTCAGTATTTGACGAAGGGAACACAGAGCACCGAGCAGCTCTATTCCTGCAGTGTTTAACATATTTCAGGGAGGGGGAAAATGATTTCTGCTATTTAAACCTGTAAAGTATTTAAAAAGCAATACCTACAAGATCTGCAGCTGTGTAGCTTTGAGACAAACTCAGCAAGCAAGTATTATGGTGCATGACGAAAAAATACTGATCAGGTGCATGGAACTACTGTGACTCTCTAGCTGGTGAGATAGTTCAAAAAGATATAGGGGAAACTGAAGCAAGTTGTCACACCTTTTGCAGTTAATATTTCATTATTTATATAATATTTCGTAATATATCTTCTTTTGCGTGCGTGTGTGTGTGTGTGTGTGTGTGTGTGTGTGTGTGTGTGTGTGTGTAGACACAGACTGTACCTTAAAGTTTGGGCTATAAAAAGCTATTAACATGTCCAATGATGTTGATTATCCAGTAAATACTAAATTGTATAATTGTGTAACATTTGAATAAAACATGACCAATGAAAAAAATGTGACAACTTGCCCCTGTTATTACTAAATTGTATAAATGTATAACATTTGAATCAAAAAAGGCCAATGAAAAAATGTGGCAACTTGCCCCAACCTGACATTTATGACGAATAGCCTTGTCCTATGAGCACAGTTCAACCTTTTGGGTGAAAATGAACTTCATTACATAGCTAACTGAATAACTGAACGCAGGTCTGAATGTATGCTAGTGTGGTTTCATTTTACTTTATCTTTACAGCTGTAGCAAAAATATATTTTATATATATATATATATATATATATATATATATATACAGTGGGGGGGAAAAGTATTTAGTCAGCCACCAATTGTGCAAGTTCTCCCACTTAAAAAGATGAGAGAGGCCTGTAATTTTCATCATAGGTATACCTCAACTATGAGAGACAAAATGAGAAAAAAAAATCCAGAAAATCACATTGTAGGATTTTTAAAGAATTTATTTGCAAATTATGGTGGAAAATAAGTTATATATATATATATATATTTATATTTTTTTTTTTTTTTTTTTTTTTTGCTTTATTTTAATTTTCATTGAAACATATTATATGATATCAAATTTTTCATTGATTTAACTATTTTTGAGAACAGAATTCACACACACACACACACACACACAAAACAAAATCTAAGACTTTTTTTTTTTAAAGGGGTCATATGATGTGATTTCAATTTTTCTTTTCTCTTTGGAGTGTTACAAGCTCTTAGTGCATAAAGAAGATCTGTAAAGTTGCAAAGACTACAGTCTCAAATCCAAAGAGATATTCTTTATAAAAGTTCAGAGTCAGCCACACCTACCTAAAACGGCTCGTTCTAACACGCCCCCACATATCTACATCACCATGTGGGAAGATTTGCATAACGCCGCCCAAATGTTCACGCAAAGAAAGAAGGCGTAACTTTTATTCTCACTGTAGTATTGTTGACGCTGCAGCCATGTCGTGAAGACGCTGTGTGATTCGTTGTGAAAGCGAAACTACTTTATTTGGCCTTCCAAAAGAGGACGAGATCCGCTTCGTCATGCCTAGAGCTGATCTGTGCTGGTCGTTGAGGGAATACATCAACTTTCACCGTGGACAAAGCGGAGTCCAGCCCGGGGTTGTCACATGTGGTTGCCGCTCATTCGTTGCATCCGCCGGGCGCGCCGTTCTCGACCCCGCCGCCTCAGCTCACTCTATCCCGGCCTCAGCGCACGCTAAGCCGGGGCTTCGGCTCACGCTAACCCGGCTTCTGCTCACTCTAGCCCCGGCCTCAGCTCACTCTATCCCGGCCTCAGCGCACGCTAAGCAGGGGCTTCCCCTCACGCTAGGCCGCTGTGTTTTTCGTTGTGAAAGCGAAACTACTTTGTTTGGTCTTCCAAAATAGGACAAGACTACAAATCAGTGGTTAAGCTGTATTTACCACACTGTTCCAGAACAGTTTAACCCAAATATCCAGATGTGTGCAGCACATTTTATGGAGGACTGTTTACTGATCCTGGGAGAGTAACGTTAGACTACAATGCCGGCAGTTCTGACTCACGTAAGTAAGTTTATAATGGGTTTTAATGTTTTTGTCTCCTCGCTCCGGCCGGACACGGCATCAACAGTATGTGAGGGGCGTAACATTTCCGTCTCACGCTTAAGGTATTCAGCCAATCACAACGCATTGGATAGCTGGCCAATCACAGCACACCTCGCTTTTTCAGACCGATGAGCTTTGTAAAAATCGACGCGTTTCAGAAAGGCGGGGCATAGAGGAGAAATAATAATGTACAGTATGTGGAAAATAATGTGTGTTTTTTTTTACTTTAAACCGCATAAACACATTTCATTACACCAAATACACAAACTAATGTTATTTTTAGCAGCATCATATGACCCCTTTAAGAAGGAAATCACCATCCCAAATTACTGCCAGAGAAAATACATTTTGGACGTTTGACTCTAAACCTTATACTTACTAACTACAGTGACTAGTAGGCTTGGTCTAACCTATAGTATTTGCGGCGCATGTCAATAAAATAATTTTTTTGAAGAATTCTAGTTTATATCTTATCGCATGTATTGGCTAATAAACCATGCAAATGCTACCAATAGAGGGTGGCGATGAGCAGAGGGTTTTGTTTGCGGTAAATCAGACTAGCTCCTCCTTTTAAATCCACCAACAACTGCCTCTCTCTCTCTCTCTCTCTCTCTCTCTCTCTCTCTCTCTCTGTGCATGGACTTCATCCTAGGTAGTTCACCATTCGAACCGCTGCGCTCCAGTTTCTCCGTCTCTCTCGCTCTCTCCCCGACTGCGTTCACTTGCTTACTTTCAACCCTCCCTCTCGCGCGCTCTCTCCTCCTCTACATCCTCAGTCTCTCAGCAGCAGCAGTTTGTGTCCTGAGAGAACTGGCACCAAACTGACGCATCCATGGGGCGCGCGCAGCATCTTTATTTCCCCACTTTACAATTTGAGGTCATATAGGCTAGGTGGAACATTCACGTCAACGCAGCAAACACACTTGAGTCGTTCGGCGTTTCATCTTCCGTCTTAAAACTCTCAGTCGCACCATATCTGCTTGTATTTGTGACATTTGTAGCTGTGTTGAACTGTGGTGATGGATGGGGATGCGTGTGTTCGCGTGTGGACTCGACCGCTGCAAGTGATGCTCCAGCAGAAGAAGATCAAAGCGCGGAGGAAAAAGCGCAAGGAGTTGTTCGGAGGACAGATGTGCTTCGTGGGACTGCTGCTGTTGGCGGTGTCCTGCTTGTCCAGTTTGGTCGAGAATTCCGGTGAGTTTCGGTTCAGGATTTGTCAGGAATGCGTGTTTGTGAAGGCGGAGGGGGGTAATGGAAAGTTTTACGGGAGAATCATACTCGCACTCTAAACTGTTTTAGTTAGAGAGCCGTACTCGCACGGAGTCAAAGGGAAACATGCAGAATCACACTGAACTTTTCAATGGTTCTCTAAAACTGGTAAAGTTGACAGAATTACACAGCTGTTTTAGATCATACACTGCTTAAAGAGTCAGATAGCCTACACTCACCGCCTTAGAGATGCGTACTTAAATCTGTTAACTGTTTTAAAGAATCGTAATTACACAATTAACACTTTCAGAGAACTGTATACTAGCACTATGAACTGTTTAAAGAGTTTTTACTGTTAACTATTATTATTATAAAGAACCGTTCTCACAATGTTAACCATGTCAAGGAAAACCGTTCTATTAAATGTATTAGAGAACTGTACTCAAACTGTTAACCATATTAACAGCCATACTTACTCTATTAACCGTTTTAGAGTGGTGTAGTTATTGTTAACTCTATTAAAGAAACATACTTACAATATTAACTGCTTCGGAGAAATGTAATAGCACTAGAGAATTTAACCGTTTAAGTGAAACACACTCTACAATTAACTGTTGTAGAGCACTGTACTCAAACTGTTAACAGCCATCCTCACACTATTAACCATTTTAGAAAGGTGTAGGCCTACTTAAGACTGTTAACTATATTAAAGAACCATATATTTACAATATTAACCGTAATAGCACTGGCAAACTTAACTGTTTAAGTGAAGTATACTCTACAAATAACCATTATAGACAGCTGTACTCACACTATTAACCATTAGGGTGGTGTACTTATGACTGTTAACTATTTTAAAGAACCATACTCACAAAATTAACTGTTTCGGAGAACCATACTAGCACTCTAATCTTATACTATTAACCATATTAGAGAGTTGTACTGATGACTGTTAACTATATTAAAGAGCAATACTTTAATTACTTGAATTTAATTACAGTTTAAGACAGCCATACTCTCACAATTAATTCAGAGATATCCATGTACTCGCATTATTAATAATTTTAGAGAATCATACTCACACTACAAGCTATTTTAGAAGTCAATCATACTCACACTGTTAACTGTTTAATTTCACTTTTAGATTAATTTGCCATTCAAATTATAATCTTGTTAGTGTTAACAAGATTGTGGTGTTGATGCATTGAGTGGATTGCTATTAACTTCTGTCTTTAATAATAGACTGATCTGTTGCAAGGCAGTTTCCCCCTGCAGTGCTGATAAAGTTTGGGTTCTGATCCATAATACATAGATTGTAGTAAGTCTGTGGTGGTTTACCCACTGATTCACAAGCACTGAAGGAATTCATTTGTACTGAACATAGATTATTGTTAACTGAAACAGGGATCACTGATGATCAAAATCATCTACTTAGATTATAACATTATGTGCGTCACTAATTTATTAAAACTTTAGCCAGGACGATGTGGCAGTCACTCTCACAGACAGTAACAGTGTCTGTACCTATTGTCTCAGGCTAACATGTTAAAAGCACTTTATCACTTATGTTTATGTTATAGAGGTCAGGACTTGAAGGTTTCTCCTTAGAAGTTGGCAAATATTAGCATAGAGGCTTTACTTATCAGCTTGTCTAGATTTGTCCGCTCCCTCATCCACGATACCGTGCAATCTGAATCCATCCACATGCACTACACTCCATCTGGCTGTTTGTATCTTTGCAACTCGGCACAAAAATAATGACTCTTCATAATAATCTTACTATTAAATGTATCTCTCTAAAAGCCATTCAGTGTTTGTGTATCTGCCGTAGTACCCTGACATCATACAAAACAAAAAATGTTTTCTTATGCTCTGCATGTTCATTTAAGAGCACCGTATTTGTAGATAATCTTGTTGTATAACTTAATTTCGACAACTGTGTACATTAAAGCTTTTGGATGTAATGGATAGCATATTTCATTACATATACAGTGGTTTAATATATAGAAAGATGCTCTTTTGCAAATGCCAGAAGGGAAAGCAAATGAAGAGAAGTGGAGAGAGCAAAGAATTTGATTTGGAGGGAGGAATAGAGAATGATGAAGGCAGGGAGAGCTATGCCGAGAACCTGCCAGCCAGCACAGACACTGATATGAAGTGACTGCTCTGTCAGTTGCTGACTTGCTCTGACAGACATGCTGCCTGCATGTGCGCCAGCAAGTCGGGCCTCTGAGCTTCTTTGTTGTTTTCTGAGGTTATTTATTTATTTGTCCTTTCTTTTCATCATTTCTCATGTCCCCCATTTTCTCTCTCTGTCGCTCTGTGTTTCTCACTGCCCTTATCTCTATTGCAGTATTTGGACGGGATTAGTTTTTCAAACGGCTTGAGTCAAATTATTAACAGAGGACATCACAGATGTCATGTACTGATTCAGATGGGATTTGGATCTCTGTAGTTTTTTGGATTTCTGTCATTTTACCCAGATAAAGTCTAAATCCATAATGAAGGTGCACCAGATAGTGATATAGCTCTAGTTATGATATTAGACAAATATCATATAATTAATGACAGACCGATATAGGTTTTTTGGGGGCCGATAACGATACCGATATTAGGGCGTAAAAAAGACAGATACCGATATATCAGCCGATATTCTTTATGTGTAGGCTATATTATAATACAGTATAGTCAAAACTTTGGACACACTTCCCATTCGTGTGTCCAAACTTTTGACTGGTACTGTATATAGAATACAGTATATAGCCTACATAAACATAATATATATATACATAAACACATTTTTTGCAATGATAACTCAAATGTGGTGATCAAACACTTATAATGATGTGACAAACATAGGCCTATGTAGTGGAGGCAGGCTATTTAACAATTTAACAATAAACTTTATAATTAAAAATGAGTCTGACATCAGTGCACTTAACAGTAAACTTCACTTCACTTATTATAAATAACTTAAATAACACAAATAGAACAAAATATATGTATAACTTGAATTAAGAAATTAAACTAGATAACTGTGTAGGGCAAGCAAGATACTGCCAAACCAACAAGGGTAGGTTTATGCAGGAAGCACAGCTTTTCCAAATGTAAACATCTAAAATGAATAAATAATAATAATGAATAATATTCTTTTTCACAAACTCTGTGTTGTGTATTTTCTGGTAATCACAAACATGCAGAACATTCGTATTTAAATCGTCTTTTTGCAGTTTAATATTCACAGACACAGTCTATGTATGTATATATATATATATATATGTACTGATCTGTTTTTTATTTATTCATCAAAAATAAGACAAATTCCATGAAATTCCGCGTTATACAGCAAATTCCGTTTTTATGACTGGATTCCGCAATTCCGTTCATGTTTTCTGCATCGCGGAAATCATAGAGCCCTACTAATATACATATTATTTTAGTAGCATATACAGCAAACAAATATGATAAGCTCATTGTTAGGTATAATTTTTAAAACAATAGAACAACATATAGTCACCTCAATATTAAAGTATTTCAATATTTCAGCCTTAGTATTTTAGATTATTTCATTTTAATGTCCTTAGTACTGATTCACATTCCTGAATCTTCAGTCCTTTTGTCACTTGTGAATATGGAACTATGGACAATAGAACACCTGAAAAGACTGGTTCTCAGCAGAATGACTGAATTATGTTCAATTGAATGAAAGTCATTGTGGCGTGTCAGACAACTAACTTAAGCATGCAGGCTTTCTCCCATAACATTAATTCTCACAGTCTTAGCCCTAATGTAGATAATGTCTCCATTCTATAGGTGACCTAGCTGCTTAATTGATTTTTGCATAGCTTTCCAAGTAGGGTTACTTCTTGTTGTTCTGCTCTCTCTCTCTCTCTCTCTCTCTCTCTCTCTCTCTCATTCTCTTCTGACCAGCTCATTTATCATCCACTCTGGCCCACACCTTACCTAGTCTCTATTTGGAGCAGAGCAGTTCATTATTTTAGCTAGTTTTACACCACGCTGGGCCATGAGCATGACAGCAAGCTAGTCCCAGATGGATGACTTGAGATGGATAAGTGCCGTAATTGTAATTCTATACTGTGCAGACAAATTGAAGGTTTAGAATATATGTGAAATGTCAGAAACCTAACAGTGTTCAGGTTACAGATTTGTGGCCATTGAAGCCCATGCACAGGTTATTAGGTGTCACTGACTGAAACAATTGGTGTAAATTAAGTCTTCAAGGGATATTAGGGCCATATTGGTTATCACAAGGTTTTTGATTTATTGGTCTTAGTCAGTAATGGATACATTTATCAGCTGGGATCAGATATTTAATTTTGAATGCTGCTTTTCAATTATAATTTTTTTTTGGATCTTATTTTACTTTTCCCATCATCTACTGTACTATTTTCAACAAAAATTTAAGCGATATTTGTTGAGCATTTTCTTATAATGCAAGTCCCAAGACTTTTTTAACAAACATGTCTGCAGTCTGTACTGTGCTTTGTGAAATTCACTTAAGATTTAATTTGCCTCTAACAAAACAATTGTCTTTTTTTTATATAAATTTTTTCCAAAATTTGTGAAAAATTAGTAACATTTGTTTTTAGTGTAGAATACATTTTTAATATCATAATTTATTCGTTTTAAACCAACGAAAACGATTTTTGGCCAGAATTTAATTTTTGATCATTGGATTCCTAAAGACTTCTGGAGGTTACCAAATGGTAAATTAGTTAAAATTAACAGCATGTTATTGTCAATTTTCAGTAGTTGAATATGTTGTTATGGTCATTGTGATATCTTTTGACAAAATTTTCTGTCAGCTTTAAAATATACTGACTCTGCGATTTAGCTTTCACTTGAGCTGATGAATGGAGCCAGTAATGTTGTTGTCTGGGGCAACATTACCTTTAAAAGCCATGCTTACACTCCAAATCAGCCTCTCTCTACATGCCTTTGACAGCTAATCATTCACAATTCTGTTTGAAACATGGCTTTACATGTTAAAGCAGAGTCTCGGAACTACATATACACAGCACAGGC
Source organism: Sinocyclocheilus grahami (assembly GCF_001515645.1). Taxonomy (NCBI): domain Eukaryota; kingdom Metazoa; phylum Chordata; class Actinopteri; order Cypriniformes; family Cyprinidae; genus Sinocyclocheilus; species Sinocyclocheilus grahami. The sequence goes on along the minus strand of NW_015505248.1, from coordinate 1,674,930 downwards.
TGTCGTTTCTGCTGAATTTCTGAGATGGATTCACAATGAATAAAAATCATCCAGTCATTTGATCAAGTGCGAAGAGCAAATAATGGCTCATCTTTCAGTACATCACAGTTGGCAATTAAGCTTCCCGTTCAAACACTGATTACAAAAATCATCTCAACACAGTCTAAATGTACTGCAGGAGACTCAGTAAAGTGAATATTTCAAGCTTAAAGAGGCACTGCACATATTTTGAAGGCTAAAATATATTTTTTTATGGCTCTCTCATTTTTAACATGATAAATGCAAACTTTAGTTCCTGTTATTTCTCAGTAGTCTGTTTACACCATGAGGAGATTCTTGTCCATTAATAGTGTGCAAAATCAACACTATCATACAGATGTTTTGTAGAGGACCAACAAAGTAAACAATATACACAGTAACCTCGAGAGTATTTGCACATGCAGCACAGCAGCACATTCAAAATGTGTGAATGCCATTTCATTATATAACAAAATGTCAAAACAAATGTGGCATTTATTTGTAAAGAAAGATAGCACAATCTCACTTCACTAGCGAAATACTTAAAAAGGAAAACTCTAACATCATTTGTTTGCAGATGCCACCTGGTTTGATATTTTGAGGCTAATTTAATATACTTATAAAAAGTCCAAAACACTCCACCAAGAATAATATACGAGATAAAAGTTTACTGAGAAGAACAAGGCAACAAGGCAAATGTTTCGGTCACTTATTGATAATTTTCAATGCCAAGCTAACAATGTTAGAACTAGAAGCCATCTTCTAACATTACCATTGTCCATTGTGAGTTCTAACATTGTTAGCTTGGCATTGAAAATGGTCAATATGTGACCGAAACGTTTGTTTTGTTGCCTTGTTCTTCTCAGTAAACTTTAAAGGTACAATATGTAATTTTTTTGCCGCTAGAGGGCACGTATTCAAAACAAACAAAGAAACAAAGGCGTAGTTAGATGACGCCGTGGCTGAGTGTGGAATCATGGGAGTTGTCGTCTTCATCCCCACAGCCGAAGCAATCCGATGGGACTCGGGCAGAAATCATGTTCATGGATGAGATAATGTATTAAAGATTTATTAACGTCGTAGTATGAAGCAGTGTGAGGTGGAAAGCTGGCGAAGCAAAACGATGCCGCTGAAGGAGTACAGGGCTCGAAAGCAGCGGAGCTTTTATTATGCCACAGTCGACCGCTTCCGCTCCTTCCAGAAAGCAGCGGTAGTAAGCAGCGCTGTTTTATCATACTAGATACATTTGAATGTTCTGTTATAATGCTACTGTGTCGTCACCTGTCTAATAAATTGCAAAGCATATTAAAGCGTCTGTAATGTTTCCATGTTTTCTACAAAACAAAACCGGAAATCGAGGGTGTATGACGCCATTGGCAGGTGGCACAATGACACTATAGACACGGTCCATGTCACTAGTTAAAATGGCTTATTTCTCTGGATTTAAACATTCTTCAAAACATTTGGGATAATGTAAGTACACAAGTCAGCAAAATATATAAAACTGTTCTAGTGGTTTTTGGTTATTTTAATAAAAAAATCTTACATATTGTGCCTTTAATCTCGCATATGATTTTTGGTGGAATGTGCACACTTTTTTCAAGTATTTTACTTTTTGGGAAACCTTTTTAGTCTACACACCTCAGTTGGATTGTTTAGAAGGCGCTTTATGGCTGCTTTCAAGTCTAATTGAATGAAATTCCAACATTAAGTGTGCCTTACATATTCAAAAGTATCCATTTATGGCAAATGTATATTACGCATCAGAATGAAGAAATTACATTGTTATTGACTGTGCGGAGCTGTTTACAGAAGTTAACATAAACCCTGAACAAGATGTCTGTGTTGGGCTCTTGAGCTGGACTGTTTGATTGCTAAACATATAATCAGAAATAATAGAAATAAAGATTTAAGTGGTGCAAAGATGACAGAAGCATTATCACAAGTGTGTGGTCAGCAGCTGTTTATATCGTACTTGTGTTGTGATTGGCAGGATTAGATAAATGTGCTCTGAACTTTCATTAAGAAGTTCATAGAGAGAAAACATCATCTAATTCTTCATCATCATGTTCAAATGATATAAACATGATCCATCCATTCTTGATGATCCATTCATGCTCTCAAAATAAATAAATAAAAAAATCCATAAAAATAGGGCACAATGTGCATTAAAATGAAAGAATTTTCCATATTGATGTTTACAGGTGTTTTAACTGTATTTTGAATTTTGCACCTCATTGCACTGGATAATGGATAATGTCCTGGCAAAAAATTACCAGTACTTTTTTTTACAGTGTTAAGTGTAGAAAATCAAAATGTAATGCATGCTTAAAAATACCGTCCAGTGATTGCTTATATAGCAATGGTAGCACTGTGCATCAAATCAAAAACTGTGCTATTAAAGACAATTCCAAGGTAGATTTACTGAATTCAGGAATCCATTTTCTTGACATGTTGAGCAGCACTGTCTCAAGATTTTATTTTTTATTTTTTAATTATGACAAAAATCATAATTGTCGATTATTTCCTTGGAATTGTAATTGCAATTATTAATTATGATGATCACAATTTACATTGAATGATGTTTATACAATAGTTTGAAGCAACTGCATGCCATATTTTTATATGAAAATAAACAAGCTAAAAAACACTCTCAAACTGTCATGCTCCGCTACTGTGAGGAGCATGGAATGAGGAACGAGGAGACGAGGAGTTAACTTCAAACACAGAGACTTTAATAATACTCGAGGAACCAGGAAATCACACGTAGCGGGGAAAGACAACATTCAATACCGGACAGCAAACTAAGAACGGGAAACACTTTAAATGCATAGGACATGACGAGGGGAAGACGAGAAACACCTGGGATCAATAAACATAATAGGAACAGGAAACAGAAAGGACCAAATGGAGGGAGAAACTAGGACATGGGGAACAAAACACAAGACACAGGACTGACATCACTCCTCCCTCCCGGACGCGCCCCACAACATCCAACGGGGAGGGGGCGCTCTGGAGGCCCCTCAGGACAGACATGGGACGGTAGGCCTCCAGAGCGGTACCCATTCCGGGACCCATGGCGGATCAGGCAGTTCGGGACGCCATGGCGGAGCAGGCAGACTAGGAAGCCATGGCGGAGCAGGCAGACTAGGAGGCCATGACGGAGCAGGCAGGCTAGGAGACCATGGCGGATCAGGCAGTTTGTGGCGCCATGGCGGAGCAGACAGTTCAGAAGGCCATGGCGGAACAGGGAGCTCGGGGAGCCATGGCGGAGCAGACAGTTCAGGAGGCCATGGCAGAACAGGGAGCTCATGGAGCCTGTCCTCGGCACTCTCTGGGCTAATATCGGGGACTGGAGCCCTCTCTGGGCTAAACTCAGGGACTGGGGGACTGGAGCCCTCTCTGGGCTAAACTCAGGGACTGGATCTCTCTGGGCTAAACTCGGGGACTGGAGCTCTCTCTGGGCTAAATTCGGGGACAGGAGCCCTCTTTGAACTGGATTCGGGGGCTGGAGCCGACACTGGAGCGAGCTCTGGGGCTAGGATGAGGGCAGAGAACAGTCTTTTTCTCCTCATCCTTTGATTAGAGGTGAATGGCGCGGCCGATGGGCTTGACTGAGGAACAGCCGGCGGACTTGACGGCGGGCTGGTTCTGGCTCGGGGCCGGACGCTCTCCAGACACCAGAGGATCCCTTCCCTCCAGCTTAGTCCCGTGGTCTGGGAGGTCCACGGGGCGATGGTAGTTGGCCCCGTGCCAGAACAGAGAGTTGATGGTGGCGTCATCTAATGCCGTCGTCACAGCAAGCCCGCAGAACTCCCTGACAGGACATGACGAGGGGAAGATGAGAAACCCCTGGAATCAATAAACATAATAGGAACAGGAAATGGGCAACAAAACACAAGACACAGGACTGACACAAACTCACTGAAAAACTCTCAACTGAAAAAATTGTATTGCTTTCCTATGGTATTAAGCCTCAAATATCAACTATACATTGGATTGTTTTTTTCTTTAAATAAAAAAGTAAAAATATCCATTGTATTATAATGTTATACTAAAATTAAAAACAATGGAAAACCCTTAAGATAACCTGTAGAAAGAAAAGAAAACACATCTTAAGCACACAGAATAACACAAGTGGACCTAGAACGATTAATTGCTGCTTTGAACGATTACATAATTGTGGCATCCGTAATTGTTATCACAATTAGAAATTCGATTAATTGTGCAGCCCTAATTTTACTTCTGTAATGTGACATATTTCCTAGTGAAAGGCTATTTAGCAAGTAAAAATGTACAGCAGGACTTTTAGTGGTTGTGAATTGATTGTATTGTGAAAATTCAACGTTACATACCAGAATGGAGCCAGACCTGAACGTTAGTTTGCTAAAATAATGGTTAATAGCTAGTTTGATTAGCGTTATCCAGTAATATTTGCAGCCTCAGTGGCATTAGCAGAAAGGGAAAGTCTTTTCAGACTTCAAAACTTCAGACTGAAAAACCTATGACATTGAATTTAAGAAATTTGATAGATTTTAATTTGTATTCCATGATCGTAAATAAACCTTTTAATAATTACATTACTGTTAAAAATTTTGGGGTTGGTAAGATTTAATGTTTTAAAGTTTTTCAAATTTCAGAGGAAGAGCAAGTTATTGTCATTTAATATATTTATTTAATTAAAGATTATAAGGATAATGATCTTATTTGTAATAATTACAAAGATCTCTTCCTATGATTTAAAATAAAATCAATGTGAAATCCAAATAGCAACCTATTTTACTCCTGTAATGTTTTCGTAAAGTAAATATAGTAATATTTTCATTTAATTTGGACAGTTTGTTAGTTTCTTGAATAACCAGAGAGAAAAATTATCAGTAGTTTCTCAGTAATTAACTAAAAGTACTGAATCCCCCCAATAGAACGTCCCTAATTAATACAATAGCTTTATTTTAGGCTAGCGGTCTATTTTGGAATACACAAGACAATTTAGTCAGGACGGAGGCAGCTGCCACCCTGGAGCGCATGACGAGGTGAAAAGGCGATGGAGAGAGAGAAACAGCAAGGGGTTTTCTATCTGCCGGCTCCTCCCGAATCCCTCCACATGCCTCTCCTGCCGCTGCCCTCACGTGTAGCGCAGGTCATTAATTCAGGGAGGAGGGGGCGCCCTACATACCTTTTCTCTCACTACATATATAGCATGCTCTAAATGTCCTCATTAGAGGTGTGATTTATAATGCCCCTACACTCCACCTTCTTTATGTTTGTGCTGCGGTAAGAGCGGCTCAGGCCCTGCATTGCATCTGTTTATGGAGTTTGCTAAAGCCAAAACCGCTCTGACCGAGTAAATCAAATGCAACACACAGTTCAGCTGAACACAGCAAGACCACTGAACATCTCCTAGAGAGGCTCTGGCCAGCCAGTAAGCGAGCAGACGGATTGCACACAGATGTTTAAAATATTTTAGACATATGGAGATGAAAACCAGCCACACATTGTAATGTAGCAAGGACAATCATGTTGTATGGGCACTCTGCAAACCGGGATGACCTGCCAGAAATGTTACGTACTGAAAACAATATGTTCTTCAGTTCCCATTACAGATACTAGTATGTTGATGTTTTTCAGAGTGGGAGGGGGGGGTAACCTTGAGTCTGATTGCCTGTGTGCGGCAGCCCCTATTTGGTGCTGTGAGTTGTGAGATGAGGTTCCATCTGTTTAAATTAGTTAAGCCAGACAGAGAGAGACAGACTTGAGAAGTTGTTCCCATGTTTACTGTCTTTATCTGTATTTATTGCAAGTGTTATGCAATAGAGAACCATTTGAACATTTGTTGAAGTAACTATCCATAGTTCTTCTTAGATGATGTTACAGTATGTTCTTGTTTTAACTGTAGTAGCCTGCATTTCAATGGACAATGGTCATTTATTCCTGTGATGCAAAGCTGAATTTTCAGCAGCCATTACTCCAGTCTTCAGAGTCACATGATCTTTCAGAAAAATGCTGATTTGCTGCTCAAGAAACATTTCTTATTATTATTTGTATTATTATTTCCAAACATCCTTAAAAGCCTGTACATTCACTTTTTTTAAGAGGATATTTCTTCAGTTAAATTAGTTTTAAAGCATTTGATCAATGCAGTAAGATAAAATAAACTTAATTCACCATATATTCTCTGAGTCTAATTGTCTTACACAATTTTGCATAATAATTTCTCTTGTTTTAAGGATTTTTTTTTCTAGAGAACAAGATCAAACTGATTAAGTAAATGTCTTTGTTGAGTATTTGACTGAATTTGTTGACATAGCAACCTATAATATGCTCCTTTTCATATCTCTCAAAACATATAATTATGATAGCAGTGGCAAAGCTAGAGTTTTATACATGGGGTGGCCAAGGCTAATTCAGGGGGTCCATAGACCATGACAGAAAATCAGTGTATAACTCCAACCTGGCATAAAAAAGCATGAATAAATCCCGCGATTGCTGATTACTACCCCACATTAGCTATACATTCCTACCATAACTTCAAATGTTAGTCTATTGGAACTTATTTCTCTTATTTCTATCATCTGATTAACCAGCAGTTGGAGCAAAATATCTAACATTAACTTTATGTGAATTTTTTAAATATTACAAACCTAAACCTAAACCTAAACTAAACCTAAAACTTCAGCTTACTTCAAACAGGGTTGCCAACTTTTGAGTTCAACCTGGTGTGAGAATTATTCAGGAATAATTAACAAGCTTGTGATTAAGTTTGATTAATTTTTCTAAACTAAACTATACAGGGAACCTTATTGTTAAGGTAAAAAGTAACAATTGATTTGTATACAAGTTCATATTAGACCATTTTAATTTCTAATTTGTTTTATTAATTATAATAACAGAGTAATTATGAGTAAAAATATAATAAATGTATTTTTTGCTAAATTCTCCTCTTTAGTGTAGATTTTCTTGCTATGGACACTGAATGGTTATGTGACAATGTTTTTAAGCTGCTGTCTTTCCACGGTTGAAACACTCATTGGGTGATTACTTGAGACACTACATTCAGTAAGTTGTATTTTCAACATGCCCTCAGATGTTCATTCATGTTTATTTCATGCTAATTATAATGCAGTCCTGCTTTGCTTGAACTGAGGCAAAGCGGGAGCGCACATGAACCGTCACGCCACTAAAGAGCTCCAAAACTTTATTTATCATTTGAAATTCTTAATAAAATTAACAGAATTTGAATGCCGAGACTTTGTTTCGTATTATCAAAAGTAACCTGCTCTGTCTTGTCTGTCAGCGCGTTTTCTATGTCCTCTTTGCTCTGCGATGTTTTTCACTCCGTAAGAAAATGAACGTGTGATGTGAGATCGCGTACATAAAAGTTAGCAGAGGCTGAAAGCTACACCGAACTGAATAAATTCTTCTTTCAGTAAGATTAAACAAAGAAAATGAAATAGTAACATATTAAATTTTGGGGTGGCACACGGGGTGGCCGATTAGATGTCAGGGGTGTCCAGTGCCACTCTGGACACCCCTCTGGCTTCGCCACTGTATGATAGTTGAACAAAAGTTCTGAGTGATGATATAGCACATTTCAAATAGCTAAACTGCTCCGCTGTCAGCAATTAGCATGGAACCCAGTGCACACTGTGAGTGCTAGCACATTCAGATAGCCTTTTACCTGCACTAAGAGGGGAAGAAAAACTGATTAGCTTTTTAATTGTCTGATTTAGATCAAACGTGAGCTGACTACCATGCAGTGTAGTGCAAATTCCGAGTAAGGATATGAGAAGCTAGCTCATTACTTTTCACACAGGATTACCTTTCATTGAAATAAGCATTTCTGCTCAGTAAAAAAGACAAATATGCTTAAGATATTAAAAATCCACTATGAAAGAATAATGAGTTCTAAGCCTTTAATCTTTTGACTGCTTTGAATTTATATAAGCCCTTGTTTGATATTCTGTCTGATTACATAAAGCCCCAGTTGAAACATATTTGAAGGTGGTATGTTTGGTTTGTAATGTAACCTGCTGAGGAAGAGAGTACTGACAATAGATATCTGTTTTGGTGGAGTTGTGATTGTCCCAAGGTGCCTGTATGGGAGGGTGGCCAAAACAAGCAATGATGTAGGAAGACATTTTGTGCCACCAAGACAAATTTTGTAAGCAAGACAAAATTCAATGCAGTTTTGTGCACAAATGTAAAACCTAGTGTGAGTAGGGCTGCTTTTCATCATCTGGGACTGTGTATCTTGTTAAATTAGAAGGAAGAATGTGTCATCTGACTACCCTTACCTCAACTACCTTCAGTAAATCTCTAAGATGATAAGAAAAATGGTGTGCAAGAATAGGCCCGAACAGTATCTGAAGCTGGTAAATACTTGACTTGTTATTGCGTCACAATGTGGCACTTGAAATGTGGGGATTGAAGATAAAATGGCATGGTTAAAGAACTGTAAGTGTAATGGATATGACGATGTTGTGCAATTTGTCCTATAGAGTATGATTGACAACATAACTGTGGCAGTTTATTAACATTATTTGTGATCTAAGTCATTTTAAATTATATTGATTGAAGTTTTGTATTTGATAATAAAAATTTAATTTTGAAGTATAAGCAATGTGCATTAATGTGTAAACCTGTTTTCTAATTTTATCTTAATATTCAAAACTCTTTAACTGTTCATAACTGTATTATTATGCTGGTTTTGGGTTTACCTGGCTCTAATTGGACATGACATCAAAATTAAAATATACAAAATGTGGCTAAATTAGTCAACCTCATTGCTTAACTTGACTAGTCGACCACTGAGAGCTTTCATTACTGTAGACAAATATCAGTGTGAATTTTTGTGATTTAGTATGCATTTAGTATGATTTAGTAGTGAAGCTACACTGAGTGACGTCCCAGAAACCATCTCTCTCACTGGTTTGCCCAGAGCCTCAAAGCTTCCTGACTACCCTCCAGTCCTTTGAAGACTGATTGGTAGAGATGGGGCTTTTGTCCAGCTCTTCTGGCTGACAGCAGACATGCACAGCAGGAGCCACACCACCAGCAGTCACTAATGAGACTATTAATGGCCTGTCACATCCATAAACGAGCCATTACTGATACCCAATCACTGACTTTATATATAACCACCATAGATTCACTTCTGATAGTTTGGTTCCCATGCTTTTCCTGAGACCCACCTCTATCTCCAATACTTTCAAGAATCAAGAAATCCCAAATGGAGTTTATTTCCTTTATATGTATTGATTCTGTATTCACCTTTCCCCTTGCAAAATATTGCCTTCCTTTTAAAAGAACAGTTTGATTTTATAAAGACAACACTTTATTAAACTAATAAAAATGGCATTTTGTCACGCCCCTGGACTTTTTTGTGTTGTGTTTTCCCTCCCCAGGTGTGCTGTGTTCCCTTTAATTAATCATTCCTTGCACCTGTGTTTTCCCAATCACCCAGTGTTTAAAAGCCCCAGTCCTTTCAGTTAGTGTTTGTCGGTCCTCAAACGTCATTCCTTGTGTTCCAGTGTCTCCTACGTTCCCCGTGTGCACATTAAAGACTGTGAATTGAAGTTATCTCCGTGTTTCCTCGCTCCTTGCCTCCCGAGAAGTGTGACACATTTATATTGTCATTTTGTTAAATCCAAAAGAAATGGTTATTACATATTATATGGATCTTTTTCTTAAATGATAGATAGATCTGATATTTTCTGCTGACTCCCTAGTAATCCCTTGGGGGTCCCTGTTTCCCATCCAAGCAGATGTTTGCCTTAATGCTGTAACGTCACTAATGTAATACAGTGTTTCCAAAACCCCTTAAATTCTACCTTCCTTTTCTCTTCTGGTTTCTTTGTACCTCTCCTCTCTCTCTAACTTTGTTTGACTATTACTGTGCCATATTCAAGTTTTCGCCTAATGAAGATAAACTAGGTAATTACGGTTTTGACAGAGTGGAAGTATGTAGTGTTATATTTATCCATTTTGACAGTATGGGGTCAGATGTGTAAGGGCACTCTGAATCTATAGGATAGAATTTCCCGGGTAGTTCCTCTTCGCAACAGCTGCTATCTGGGACAGTCTTCTGTGGGACAGGTCCTCAGGTGATGTGCTGCAGATGTGGCTAGATAGAGCAATCTAATTTCTTCTTGTGCGAAGTATATAGCACAAGCATCTGCAAGCTTTCTTCTTAGAAATAACACTGTGAGTGACAGGCTTTCTTTGTAGATCATTACCAGTAAAAGTAAAGTAAAACATAGTTATATAAATAACCTTTTTTGAAATTCATTTCATTTATTGAAGCTAAATAGTTATGTATGGTTAAAGGTGAAGAATGTGATTTCTCCACCACTAGTGGCACCAAAAGGAACTGCATTCTTTTTATTTCAGAAAACATAATTGGTTCATCCAAAGGTGTGAATTTGATATGGGATAAATTGTTTGTCCAAAAATGTTTTGTTTGCAATTCTGTTTTGTGCAACTAGTTGCACAAATATTAAACAGTGTATGCTTGAGTGAGAAACTTCAATTAACTAAATTAGTGTGATATTGCAGGTATATAGCTTTTGATACTCGGCAAATAATGGAGGACTCTTGGGAATGATGATCAGTACTTTCTGTGGCTCTCTTTGGGGCATATGCACCTAGGGATCTTGTTATTCATTACTTAGAAGTGAGTAAAATACTACTGAGAAGTAAATAAGACCCTTTCCATTAATGATGCTGCCCATTACAGTATCATATTTGAGTAAATCTTTAATGAGCATTATTGTTGGATGACAAGTGCATCGAGTGACACTAAAGTCTTTTAGTTAAGACTTTTCCATTAATTTATAGTTTATTTTGTAATTTGACCTCATTCAAGATAATTTTGCATCTGCAAACAGCGACCCCTGAAATAGCATTGCAGTAAAAAGAGTAAAGTTGCATAATCTGTCTTAGTCATGTTTGCTCTCTGTGAAATCACCTTTGATGTTCAAACCTTGAACATCAGGACAAGCACTTTACGGCTCTTTCTTTGAAGAGGGAGGTGCTTTGCCATAATGCGTCCTTGCCTTTCAGCTAAATTTTTATGCTGTTTTATTGTAAAACTCACACATTTAAGGCATGTTTATCTCTGGGGTTTGGGCATTTAACATCATGCTAGAGGCTTTTTGTTTTATGACATGCACCATGTTGTCTTTGTCGATATAACAAACAAGGGGGTGAAGAACCTGGTTATGTAATATGTTATATGTAGTTTTTGGAAATGGTCATTGTTGTTTTTTTGTCTTTGTACATTTTGTAATAAAGGTGATTAAGGTGATGGTGCAAATGTGCTCTGGGCTGGTGCAGTAGTGCATAGAAACCTTATTATTCATTAGATATGTCTAAACTGCTTTTTCTATTTATGCTTGATTAAATATATACTGTTTCTTTTTCAAATAAATGTTGTTCTTTTGAACTTTTTATGCATCAAATAATCCTGAAAAAACAATCACCACAAAAATATTAAGCAGTTTAGCTTTGCCATCACAGGAATAAATTACATTTTAAAGTCTATTAAATAGAAAACAGTTTTTATTTAGCCTTTGACTGAAATATGTATTTATATATTTATTTATTAATCCTTATATAATAATCTCAAACTCAAACGGCTCAAAATCATGAAAGTTGACTTTGGTCAAAAGGTGCGTGAGGCTTGATTGTTACAAGTTATTCATTTTTATAAAATTTTTATACAAGTCACCACATGTGCATTTTCAATCTCAGTGAATGACTCTCTTTAATGGGGTCTCTCGCAGAGGTGCTTTGGGCTCTCTGGTGCAGCTGCATGCTGAGACTTTCACATTCATTACTTAGAAATGCCTAAAATACTTCTGTATCTCAGACCTTCTTGTGTTAATATAAATGTTTAAGAAGAATTACAGTTATTTGCATCCAATGACACTTAAGATGTAATGTAAAAGCAATATTCTTTTTTTAAGAGATTGAGTTTGTGCCTTATCATTAGTATATTCTTTATTTCATGCGTTTTTTTTTTTTAATCCTCTGCACATGTACTGATGTGTTTTCTGTGTGCGATTAGCCGTGTTCATCTGAGCGTGATGTCGTCACTGTTCTCCTCTGGTCCCTGTGGTTACGTCACATCGCCATAGTAACTTCCTGCCTCCCCCCGCATGTGTGTGTGCAGTGTGCATTCTGGCTCGCTGCACAGGTAATGCCATTTCTGTGCAGCATGTCAGAGAGAAACACACTATTTCCATTGAAGCTGGGACAATGAACCTAAGCTCTGCTCATTCTAATGGAGCCTACATGGTTAATTACTTAGCCAATTAGTTGCGTTTTTAGCCCTGGAGAGTGAGAAATAAAGACTCACTAAACATTTGGGCCACTTTACTGTGCAAAAACAGCTCACTAACCACCCATAGTCCAGTTTAACCAGGTTCTAAATTGGGTTGTACCATACTTGACATTTAACCAAAATTAGAATCAAATGATGTACAAATTATGGAGAAGAGCATTTATACAGATATACACAAATGTGTAAGCACACATTTACCCATCATTGAGCATCATACATTTCAACATTTAGATTAATTTTTGGTACCATTTTATTGCTGATTTGAAATACTGAAACAATCTGTTTTTCACCATTCAGTTATAGGCAATCTACTTCTACCTGTAGACGATGGCCACCATTTAAAGACCATGTATTTAGCAAGATTTACTCATATTACTAGTAATAGGAAAAAGTGTGCAATACATCAGAATAAGTTCCACCTTCTAAAAAAAAAAAAAAGAGGCAGTCGCCAACTGGTCATTGCATCGCTGCAGCTGCTGTTAGAAACTCCAGTTCCCATAGAAACAGTCAGTGTCCTGAGCCACACGCTTGGGACTGCACATGTGCATTCGCTGAACCAACTTGAAATATGCTTTTTTAAGTGCTATTTGAGCTTAAGAAATAACATTTATGGGATAGTTCATGCCAAATGTTGTAGCTGATTTGAAATACATTATTTACATGTGAATTTGGTAAGTTTTTGATATTTCAGTATTTCCTTATTCAAATAGATAGGATTTATTCTTGCATGCCTGAAACAGCTGCCCAGACACATTGCAATTATGGCCGCTGAGTGAAATGACTTTCCTCGAAAGGGACTTTGACTGACTAGCCTCAAAAGGACTTTAGCCCTAGCCTGCTGCATCCTCCGCAAACTAACACTCAGAACTGGCCTGCAAAATCAAGAATTTCAGTGTGCAAATTGCATTCAGCATATGTTTTGTGTGCACATTTGTGCTGCTATCTAATTTATATAATTCCTAGTAACAGAGACAGCGTGTTCAAATAAGCGGCGCAGTGAATTCCCCTCTGAAAGATGGAGGGAACATATACCAATGAAGCATCTGTGTGGCTCAGTTTTGTGCTTCACTTGCTCACCTCTCATGTCCTGGACAGATCGCTGCTGTCTCTTTACTATGAGGAAGACGCTAAGGTGTCACATTTTCCAAAAATGTCACAACCGTCTTCACTTCACTACATGATTCTTTTGGCATCTCAGGGGATGATGAATTTTTAAACAGTTTCCAATAGGAATGTCAGTGCTTGGATCAGTTTTTCCTTTTTTTGTCTTTTTGTTGATGAAGACAAACTCAAGTTTCCTATCAGTGCCTAATAGGGCTGTCGCGGTGAGGGAATTTCCCTTGCGGTAATTTTGAGTGGCTCAATAGCGCGGTATGCGGTATTATCGCCATACGTACATACGTACATATATATACAGTGGGTACGGAAAGTATTCAGACCCCCTTAAATTTTTCACTCTTTGTTATATTGCAGCCATTTGCTAAAATCATTTCAGTTAATTTTTTTCCTCATTAATGTACACACAGCACTCCATGTTGACAGAAAAACACAGAATTGTTGACATTTTTGCAGATTTATTAAAAAAGAAAAACTGAAATATCACATGGTCCTAAGTATTAAGACCCTTTGCTGTGACACTCATATTTAACTCAGGTGCTGTCCATTTCTTCTGATCATCCTTGAGATGGTTCTACACCTTCATTTGAGTCCAGCTGTGTTTGATTATACTGATTTGACTTGATTAGGAAAGCCACACACCTGTCTATATAAGACCTTACAGCTCACAGTGCATGTCAGAGCAAATGAGAATCATGAGGTCAAAGGAACTGCCTGAAGAGCTCAGAGACAGAATTGTGGCAAGGCACAGATCTGGCCAAGGTTACAAAAAAATTTCTGCTGCACTTAAGGTTCCTAAGAGCAGTTAAGCACTTAAGACGAGGTCATATTCAGAAGACAATGAAACTGAAACCAAATAGCGTTGAAACAGGAAGTGAAGTAAACAAAAGAGAATGACAAAATAACGGTCCGTATAACAGAACATAAACCTGACATTAAGATCGTTAGTTTATCGTTAGCCTAGTTGTAATCTGATCTTCTAATCTGACTGGACAAGAGACTTTCTATTGATATTTCCACCTGCGAGCGTTCTAGACGGGCTGTCAGTCAGTGCTGCGCCACAAGGTGTTGGAAAGGGACTGTCATTCAATTACACGTTCAAAAACGCTGATTCATTCAGTCAGTCAAAGAGACATAATGAAACACACTGTTGAAATCATTTTAACTTTGAGCGCCACTTTAGAAGGCTCAGCTGACCAGCTATGCGTCGATGCTAAGACAGAGATTTCACTTTCCTTGGACATGACAACCTATTTTCACAAATATATATGACTCGGCCTGGAGGACAGACGCAAGTAATCGCACACGCGATCAGTCGATCTCTCTCTCATTCACTGTCTGTTTAGGCTTGTTAAGTGCAAATCTATGGAGCCTGTGTAAAACGAGAAGGGCATAACCTTACGAAAAAATAAAACACGTAAAAATCGCGATTGCTGCGGTTCTTGCATTCCTCTGCGGTTTGTTCGTCAATAGCGCGGTATTGCGATATTGTGGTTATCGCGACAGCCCTAGTGCCGAAGAAGAACAGGGTGTTCTGAAGCTCTCCTTACAACTATATCCCAGTTCTGTATCGCTATTCACATCACATCACAATGTCAAAATGTGTCAAGTCATAATGCGCCTTGCAGCCCTGAAGTCCTATCGTGAGTGCTGTTGTTTTTTGTTTTTTTTTATAAATATAGAGGTTTTATTTATAGCGACTTGAGCGGTAAGTGGGGTCCGGGCTTTCTGAAAAGAGTAGCGCAGGAAGACGGTTGAGTGGAGTGGAGTAAGGGCAGAGGCGCTTTAGGACAGAGCGACCCAGATGACAGTGCTGCCAGAATAATCACCCCCTCCCAGCCCAGACAAGCCAGGACAGAGGCGCTGCCGCAGGAGCGTTCGCCGCGTGATGTCACTTTTATTACGCCTCGGCTTCACTCCGCACCACAGACGGCCCTCATGAATATTCGCCAGCAGACTTCCGGGGCTCTGCTGCTCACAGAAACACAAATGAGAAGTGGAGCCTGTGAGAGTTTAACAGTATGTAACACATTCCGGCTCGCTATGTCCCTGTGAATGCAGTGTGAACAGGAGATATCACACAGTAATACTGGGCTGGACCGGTCAAACCCACCCAAAACAACACTGTGATGAGCCTAACTTAGATCCGTGACTGTGAAACTCAGCTGTGTTGAGAATTTTAGTTTGTATTATAACTCTGGATAATAATAGATTAGGAACAAGTACAAGACAAGAACGAGTGTCACTCACATCTACACACATCAAGTGTCTGTCGGAGGTTTGTGGATAAAAGCGACTACTTAATAAATGTGAATGACTGTCACACTCACAGAATAAGTATGGAAGAGGGGTGAGCGACTAAAATACTCTCTCTGTCTTTTCTATGTGAATATGTTTGTTATGAATTTGTGCTGTCCAAATTACATTCAGTATACAAACTTATCTGCATTCTTTTTTATACTGTAGTTTTTTGCTGTAAGTTTAAAAAATGCTTGGTTACGCAGCCAGCATGGGTATTACTCAGCATTTGCAATATGTTTAGACTCAATAAATACATTAAATTGACCAAAAGCAACAGTAAAGATTTTACATTGCTGCAAAAAAGTTATCTTTCTATTTTTATTAAAATAGAAAACAGTTATTTTAAATTGTACTAATATTTCACAATACTGTATTACTATTTATTTTATATAATAAATGCAGGAGAATAAGAGTCGTCTTTCAAAAAATTTTTAATAAATCTTACCAATCCCAAACGGAAGTGTTAATTATATTGGCAGATTAGAGGCAAAAAAGTGCCAACTTAATAGAAAGTGAATATTTTTTAGATAATACTTTACACATAGACTGTCATATAATTATTTTAATTTGTGTATATATTTATGTTTTGAAAGTGGGCCCCTTGTAAGGGGATTGTAATATTTGTGTCAAATATGAGAATTCGTCATATCTTTTGCAACCAAATTAAGTCTGCTGTAGGTAAATCTTGCCATGATTAATGGAAATGATTTTTCCATGTGTTTTACAGGTTATGGCATCTCCAGTCTTTCAGCTGAAGATAGTGAGAGGTGGGAGAGTCGCAGGCTGCTGCAGGACTTTGACATTGACAGCAACTATACTGATGAGGTGCAGGTTGGGCCCAATGCTGAAAAGAATTGCACACCGCCCGGTAAGAGGTTTAGCACAACATACACATAAAACCTCACACAACCTACCAGCTCTTTTGGTTCAATAACACAGATGAAACAGGAAAATTATTGTTGTTTGTAAGGAACTTAGCATGACAGATGACTAATGTCACAATGGAAACAACACCTCAATATGATTAAGCAAGAAGTCATGCCAAGTTTCACTTCTGAAAATCTGTTTTTGAGGGTAGAATTTCCATATTGGGATGTGTATCGGAGTGTGAACTAGGTTCTATGAGCTTTAAGATCAAGTGATGTTTTCTAAAATGAAATAGTCTCATATCTTGTATTTGTTCTCCTCTGGTTTGTGAGTCCACAGAGGTGTTAGTCCTGTATCAGGACTCTCCTGTCATCAGTAAGTCAGACACTAACTCTTTTGTTGCATATGAGGGAATCTCGCTGGCACAGACTTTGCTATTGTTTCTCTTGGGGATCGCTGGCTAGAGAACATAATGTGTATTTCAAACCATAGAGACCCATGAGCAGTGACCAGTTCAAAGGTTAACAGTGGATTTCTGGCCAAGGTGAAGACCAGACACGTCACCTAATGAAGACATTAAGGCTTTTAAAAATATTGGTGCTCTAAGAAAAGTCAGCAGAACACAACTCTATTAGCTGCTATGACCGAGTTTGATTTTAAATTTGGTTAATGTCTGTACAAGATCTCATGGTAAACACATTCACACCCAATTTTAATTTCTGACAGAATTAGTATAAAAAATTTGACATTTCCAATCTGTTCCTCATTATTTTTCCTCATTGTTATTCATTGTTTATTTGCACAGTTGGTGTAGATCCTCTGTGTAATTCGATGCACTAGGCTACATCGTTCTCCACACACTTGGATATTGTGAAGAGGCCAATTAGAACAGTTCTGAGGGAGAGGCGAGGGTGAACAAAGATACTGTGCGGGTCTATTGATTGACCATCTCCCTCTTTCAAAGCTCTCCTCTTTCCCCCTCTTGCAATGTGTTTACAGTAGATGGGATCTACTACAGCACACTGTTAGTATCTAATTCCACTCCACTGCTCAGTTTATTTGTTGCTCAGGAACTTCATACATGGAACTTTCATATAGTGGCACCAAAAAGTATTTGGACAATGTTGAAAAAAATAATGCAGTATTTTAATACAGTAATGTTATGAACAGGGCCGTCCTTAGGGGGGTGCTCCATACCTCGCACCGGGCCCCACGTCAGCTAAGGACGGCCCTGGTTTTGAAATATTGTTTCAATTTAAATTTGTAATAAATATTTTCTATTTTAATATATCTATAAATATAATTTATTCCTGTGTTGGCAAAGCTACATTTTTCAGCAGTCATTACTCAATTCTTCAAAGTCGCATGATCCTTCAGAAATCATTCTAATATGCTGATTTGGTGCTCAAGAAACATTTCTTATTATTATCAATGTTGAAAACAGCAGCGCTGCTTGATATTTTTTGTGTAATACTTTTTTTTTCCAGAACTTGTAGATGAATAGTAAGTTTAAAAGAACAATTTACTTGAAATAGGCATCTTTTTATCAATTTAATATGATAAATATAATACTTTCTTAAAGTCTTTGTTGAATAAAAGTATTAATTTCTTTAAAAAATATATTGCTGACCTCAAACTTTTGAACATTAATGTATATTCAAAATTGAGACAAAAATTGTTTAAAAAATAGGCAAAAATGGCAAAAAAAAATTAAAAATGAAAAAGTTAATTGTGGAAATTACTTTATTGTTATTTGTTTGGAGAAGTTACTTAGTTTGATATTTGGTTTCCAATGCAGTGAAATAATGCATATATTTTTAAATGATGCTTGAGCGTCCAAATACTTTGGGGCGACTGTATGTCATAAATACTGTTATTTTATATGTGTTGGCATGACTTTTATGTTTTATATGTGGTTAAAGTAAAAAAGTGTTTTAGGCTTGAGGGGAACACTTAATCTGCAGTGAATACAGAGGTATGTCAAGTCTTATGGATGGTGATATAAACCAAAACTTATGATTTGACATCTCTCCAGAAATAAAACAGAGCAGGAGGTCATTTTCCATGGTGAGACATTGTATTTGCAGTGAGCTCAGTGTGTAACGACCCGGCTCTGCTGTTAGGAGGTGTAAAGGGAGCAGCTTTGCGTCCGTAACACAGCGTGGCCTGCCTGCTTTTGTTTGTGTTTTTTTTTTTTCGTGGGCGGATTTGCGTGAATGTTTCCAAGTGGGGTCCTGGTGTTTTAGGAGGCTGTGTTTCTTGCCAAGCATCTCCTTGATCTCGCCGTTAAAGAGTGAGCTGTGCTCTTAAGCTCTCGCTCGTGTCCAGATGCCCGCTCCCCCACCCGTCTCCAACACCAGCCTGGCGCCTTGGCACAGGTTGAGGGTTTCCTTACTCTACTGTTTAAAACTATTCTTCCTTTAATACAGCTATAGAAGTCTACACATTACACTAGAGAATAAGTCTTGCTCATATTCTGATATTCAAACCTGGTTTTTACTACATGTACACAAATTGGGAATAACAACATTGTTTACAGTAAATGCATGAATGAATGCCCTAAATGATCATTACAGACTGCAAGAGTCATTCCTGAATTTACGATAATTGACAAAGTGATAACCAAAACCAAGGTTCCCCTTCAGGAACTCGAGCTGTGTCGAAACGCTATTTCGACGCAGCGTCTCGTTCCCTTCGGGGGACCATGGTTACAACAGACGTTTTAGTCTCATGTTTTAATTATTATATTATAATCATGTTTTCAATTATTAAGAGCACAAGTGTTATCAATTTAGTCTAGTTTCAATTGAAGTACCAAAATAATTAAACTATACATACTATAAATAATAACTAAAACTGATGAAAAACATTGATTTACCCAAAAATGAAAATTCTGTCATCATTTACTCACCCTTATGTCATTCATCCAAACCTATATGACTTAATTTATCTTTCAGTCAGGACCACTCTGTTTGATTGTAGAGGTCCTGAACATTATTTTGGTGGCAGGCTTTGCTCTGAAGGGTTCAGATTCTGAGCTGTCCACAAGCAAATCTCAGTGAGGTTTGAAACCCCAATTCTAAGATCAATCAGGGAGCGCAGCTACTCATTCTCTGTCCAATCTTAACTTTTGATGATGCTCTCTTGTCTCAGCACAGCGAAGATAGCATATTTAAATTATAATCGGGAATGCTGTTCTCGGGTAATGTTGCCCCACCCCCCCAATAAAATGGAGTATAACGGTTAGCTTACTTGAAGATAGGCGATCATTGTCTCCTTAACTGCAGGCAATTGCCAATCATCAAAAGCCTGAGCAACAAGTATGCTTCCAATAATACACAAAAAGCTTTAATCAACAGCACGTTTCCTAAACACAGCTTAGACAAACAACGAAAACGTTCCAATGATAAACACAATTTGCTAAACAGTATATGCTCCGACAAGCACGTTGCCAATAACCTGTTAACTTTTAAGTATGAGCATAAAAGGAAAACTTAGCTTAGCTTATGAAGACACATTCAGATGAATGGAGAGTGAAGTACATTCAGATGTGATGAAGATGCTTGATTTTACTGATGTCACACTTCTTCATGTAGGGAGGGCTGATCTCGACTGAATTGTTCTGAAGTCACTTCCAACCAGGCCGCTTATACTGGTCGATGCAGTGAATTGTGAGTTCAAGATCACTAAACTGAATCTGAAGGGAAATTCGGCAGGGAACAAATCCCTTCATCCATTTGAAAACTGTTCTGTGTGAGTGTTTGTGATGAACTAATATAGTGACTGAAAGCTGACTTAATGCGTCTGTCCGACAGAACTCAAAGCTGACTTAACATTTGTCTGTGTGACAGGAAACATTCAAAATAAAATTTAGTTTCTCAATATATCTCCTCCTCTCAGGTTCACATAGGGTGGTGAAATAATCCTTTCACATGGTTAAAACTAATGAATGTTTCCTGACGCCGATTACGTTTCCCTCCAGTGGGCGTAGTTCTCTAAAAACATGGTTCTGGGTTTTTTAGCTTGTTTACTGTACACCTTGTCACATAGCAGCTTTTAGACATTGTTCTGTTTTTTGTTATAAGTCAGAAATGACAAGGAGGCAGCTTCCCGCAATACAAAATCAATGGAGAGCGTTGGATTGTTTTCCCCCCGGTGGGCGTGGTTTTCAGATTGTGACGCGTGTCGCTCTGTCTCTATTTAATTGTAGTGGGAGGAGTTACGCCGTGGTCTGCCTGAACTACATTTGAGCTCCATTCATCACTCAAACTACATTTATAAGAATGTGTTGATTATTTTTGCCCATTCAATGAAAGAATTGCTCCTCAGTGACTTTAATTGTATAGGCAAAAAACATTTTTTAAACAAATTTTCACAGAAGAACCACAGAATTGTCATGTTAGCACTGTGGGTCTGATTATAAATATACAAGTGTCCCCTTACACAAGTCTAAACATGCCTGAAAAGATGATACAAAGACAACAGCAAGGAATACAGTCACATAAAAGCCATGAGACAGAGAAGGGACACCAGAAAGAACAAAAAACAGTGATTAATCAGTGGGATGCCCATGTTGCGATGCTGCGTGGGTAGTTAGGCAGGCGGCTACACTGTACACACATTCACAAAACACACACGTAGAAAACAAATACGGCACATTATGAAAGATGAACATTCAGCATGCGGCACACAGCTTGGTCATTTAACCACTTTCTACCACTTGAACTTTCCACAGCTGTTCATGGAAAGCTGCAACATTAACTGACTTACCATTTTTGGTTCTGCACAAATAATAAAAGCCTTTATCCTCCTCAATAGTGAACATTTTGTGGTGGGAGAGAGAGTTTTTTCTTTTGTTAGTCATATTCATGTTCCTCTAATGAGCAGAACTGCTTACTTGTCAAACCTCTACATTTATCCTACAGTGTCTACTGTAGACACATGGGAGCGGTCAGTGTTCTCATAGGAACTTCTGATTTGGACAATGCCTTCTGAGTTGTGTGCTCTTAAATGGCCTTTGTTTACAGTTTACACCTCCCTCGCCTCAAAGGCTCAGTTTCAGATCTCTTTCTCTGGCTATTTGAGCTGCATTTGCACAATCAGAGTAGAGAAAGCACTGAAAATGTGCTTACTGTGCGCTTTAACGAAATGCCAATATTGCAGTTATAAACACAGCTGGTCTCTCTCTTTTAGACTGTCACTCACTCTTTCTCTCTGTTTGTCTGTTTTTCCATTTTAATCCTCGCTCCTACAGACCTACACACTATGAATGCACCAAATAGCACATTGGTTATTTACCATTATTAGACATTTTTTAATTTACACTACTGTTCAAAAATTTGGGGTCTGTTAGAATTTTATTCATGGTTTTGAAAGAAGTTTCTTATTCTCACCAACTGTGCATTTATTTGATCAAAAATACAATAAAAATGGTAATACTGTGAAATATTATTACAATTTAAAATAATCATTTTCTATTTTAATTTATTGTAAAATGTCATTTATTCTCGTGATGGCAAAGCTGGATTTTCTGCAGCCATTATCCCTGTTTTCAATGTCACATGATCCTTCAGAAATCATTTTAAAATGCTGATTTGGTGCTCAAGAAGCATTTTTATTATTATCAACGTTGAAAACAGTTGTGCTGCTTAGTA
The DNA here is from genome assembly GCF_001515645.1 of Sinocyclocheilus grahami. NCBI lineage: Eukaryota > Metazoa > Chordata > Actinopteri > Cypriniformes > Cyprinidae > Sinocyclocheilus > Sinocyclocheilus grahami. The sequence continues at coordinate 1,652,631 of NW_015505248.1, read as the reverse complement.
TTTTTTGTGGAAACTGAGATACATTTTCAGTATTATTTGATGAATAGAAAATTTGAAAGAAAAGCATTTATTTAAAAATATTTTGTTACACTATTAATGTGTTTACTGTTACTTTTGATCAATTAAATACTTGCTTAATAAAAATATTAATAAAAAATATATATCATGCTGAGCCCACTAGAGCTTCTATTTTTACTTTTATCTTACTTTTGTCATTATCTAACATTCACTTAAGTTTAGTATTTAATACACTAATCATCTAATAACACTGTAAAATGTAATCTTAAGCAAATATCAACATTTGCATACTGTACATTTGAATGTTGTAATGTGTAAATTCATTTGTAGCATTTAGATTTTAGTTGTAAGTGCTTTATTTTTGACTTAAACTGTACAATTTTACAATAATTGCGGCCTGTGCAGATTTCATTTATTTATTTATTGTTTTTGTCCCCCCTATACTGGGTAGAACATGAGAACATCTCCATGGAGACCCACAGATCTACTTCCACTTTGCTTCAAAGCCATATGCTTTGGCCCAGCCTCCCTCCTTCCACAAGTGCAGAGCAGAGAAAGAGAACCCTTAAGACGCTTTTTTTGTTTCCATGTTTTACCTAACCCATTCTCTTTCTCGCTGACTCTGAGCAACCATCAGACAAACAAGTAACTCAAAGTAAAAGCGCATCACTCCGAATAAACAGAGGCTTTCTCAGGAGACATTCCCTGGTGGCTCAACCTGGATCTTTTAGACACGCTCAAACAGATGTTTGTTGTCCTCTTCACTGTGACTAACCTGATTTTTCCTATGACTCTGTAAGTTCGCTGATACACAATATTTTCATGCTAATTTATTTAATTATTTACTTACTTAGTTTCATAGCCGGAGAGTGAACCAACTCCAGGGTAAGGCTAAAAGCAGCCTAATGTTAGTGTAATCTATTAACTATTGACTACTAGCATATGGATGTCATGTCATAAAATATTTTTAATATGACTGAATTTGTTTTTAACAATTTAATAAAAACATTGTAAGTTATCATCGTCATCATCCTCTTCCTAATTGCTACATCCCAAATGAATATTGTGCATGTTAAACTCACTGCTTGATGCTAGGTTATTAAGATGTTGGGTGTTAAGGTGTTAGGAGTTGTTGCTTAGGTGCTTTTAATGATTGTTAGCATTTGGCTATCCTGTTGCTCAGATTAGTCAATCCGCAACTTAGTCTGTATGATATTCTCATCCCTAAATGTTTTTTTTTTAGTGTCAGTTTATGGTTATATTTGCCATTTTTTTCCATTTACTAGGCAAAAATCATATACATTGAAGAACTTGCAGCATATCTCTCCTCACATATGGGATATTTATGCGGCAAAGTTTAAAACGTATGATACTTATGTATACTTATGATATAATTATGATTTTAAAAGTGTGATTTGGGGTTGGTTTGATTTTTTTTTTTAAGAATACTCTTATGCTCACCAAGGCTGCATTTGTTTGATCAGAAATACAGCAAATATTATTACATATTATTACAATTTAAAGCTGTTTTCTATCTGAATACATTTTAAAATTTCATTTATTCCTATGATGGCGAAGCTCAATTTTCAGTAGCCATTACTCCATTATTCAGTGTCACATGATCCTTTAGAAATCTTTTTTGTTTCTTCAGAAATCATTCTAATATACTGATTTGGTACTCAAGTAATATATTTTTTTTATTATCAATGATGAGAACAGTTAAGCTTCTTAATATTTTTACCTACCACTGGCTTTTGAACAGTAGTGTAATATTTTTATACTTGCATTATTGTTCCATTCTGTTTCATATGGGAATAGTTGTGTCCTTCCATTACAGCATTCTACTTCACATGACCAGCAAGTGTGTTTGGAGTTAAATAAAACATGCATGTAAGTTGAGTGTGTGTATACTGTATATAGTGTGTGTTTGATTGTGGTTTTGTGATGTAACTCTAAATAAAGAATAGCCTGCGGACAGTATGACAGGCTGAGGACAGCAGTAATGTGGATTCAGGAGGATGCACTGGCCCGAGGAGCTCTGTCACATGTAGAAGTAAAGGTCAGAATGTGCAAGACTGTGTGTGTGTGTGTGTGTGTGTGTGTGTGTGTATGCACATGAGGGAAGTTGTGTAGATTTTTTTATGGAAAATAGATATTAAAAATCAGAATTCAAGATGATGCACACACAGACACAATATTTTAAAGCAAATAATGCAAAGCAATTTTTATATTGTTACAGGTATATAATTTACATTTGTATCATAAATGATTCTAAAAGGATATATTTGGCAAGTGCTGAAGTATATCTTTTCAAATAAAAATGTAAGAATAAATATTTATTTAGGCTTTGCATTAAAATGTGTTTTATTCAGGTTATTAAAAGGTTAATAGTGGAGTGAATCAACAAAAATGGATATTATACATTTACATTTTACTTTTTTTTTTTCATTTAGCAGATAGCGACTTACAAATGTTATGACATTTTTTCCTAGATGTTTAAGGTATTGGGCTGAATCTGAGTTACCTGTTTTACTTTGAACTTTGTGATATATTTTGGCAAGAGTGCATGAAAGTTGCTTGTATATTATTTCATGCTATCTGAGCACCACTGAAAATGACAGGAGGACTAAATGCACACAAACACATTGTTCACACACATGAATTAGCTCAAATTAATGCAAATGGATTCTCTTAGTTTATGGATGTACACAACCTAACAAGTCTTTACATGTTGGTGAGATTTAACTATGCAGAAAGAAAGATGACAGTAAGAAAAGGTTATTGTATTGAGTCCAAAAATGTCTTATCACTTTATTAGAACGTCTTTTATAACTTAATGACTCGTCAAATTGCACATTATATTATACATTGTCAGCGTGTTGAAGCTGGAGGTATGATATTTCCGCTGTGTTTTGTGAGGGGATGTGGGGTGGGAGGCGTGTGAGGGGGGCTAAATGTCAAATTACTCAGCGCAGTGACGACGAAGCCTGTTACACGCAATGTGTCGCTGCGAATCAGCATCTTTTGCTCTCTCTCATTTTCTAAGGGTGTATCTGTTTTTGTGTATTTTTGTGGGTTTGTACACACATTTGAGCTTTGCTATAAATGGACATAGAGATGATTTTGCACAATGTTGCAAATAGTTTGAGAAGGCCAACATCAGAACATGGCAAACATTGCAATCAGTCATGCAAACCCAGAGTCATAATCTAAAGATGCAGCCAGAAAAGGGCCCAATAATTCATCTGTGTTATTGTGCATATGAGAAGCATCATTACTCTTTGCCTTCCAGGCGTTTAGATGACATCCACACCTACATGAAATCAGGATTTGCATCATCTTTGATGATGAAATGTTCGGTCAGGTTTAGGCTTGATTTACTGTAGCTGTAATCTCATCTCACAAATATTTGCTTTTAGCTGTCAGAATCATTCCCCAAAGCAAGTCCGTTTCTGAGGAAAAGCAAGCATGTATTGGAAAAATGTACAGTACTAAATGTAAATTACTACTGAGCTTTTTAAATGAAATCCTATTAGACTACAATTACTGTAATTTTGAATATCTCGGCTTATTTAATTCTTTAATTGATGTGTTTGTTATTAGTGGTACAGAAGATCATCAAGGTCAAAGAAGAAGGGATGATGTGAAGTTTACTGTAAAGCGGAGTATTGTATAGCCTGAAGAGTTTAGAGTAATTCTGAAGAGTACAGTTTGCCAGGTGTAGAATATAATAGGTCTAGTGTATAATTTGTAGCATATAGATTGTAACAGTGCAGACCCACTTTTTCAGTGGCCCTGGTTCTGGAAGTATTTTAAAACCAGAGAAAAAGAGAAAGTTACAAGACTTTAATTAAGAAATTCCAATCTTATTGAGCATTGTGAATTACATAATTAAAAAGGATAAAGAAATATACACTCTTAAAAATAAAGGTGCTTCACGATGCCATAGAAGAACCTTTGTGTCTAAATGGTTCTATAAAGAACATTTAACATCTGAAGAACCCTTCTGTTTCACAAAAGGTTCTTTGTGGTGAAAGAAGGTTCTTCAGATTACAAAAAGGTAAGAAAGAGATGCTTCTTTAAAGAACCTTTGACTGAATGGTTCTTTGTGGAACCAAAAATGGTTCTTCTATGGCATCGCTTGAAGAACCTTTTGAAGCACCTTTATTTTTAAGAGTGTATAGCTATTAATTTAAAGATGTTGATAATATGTAGAAACAATATATTTTATGTTTATTGAAAAATGTGCATATATATATATACAAATATTTAAGTGGTTCGAGTGCATAGGGAGAATGGGTGGGTGCTAAAGTGTTCTTTTGGCACAATTTGCTTGTCACAGTTCTCTAATTGGTGGATATTTCTTTTTAGAATCATGGGTAATGTAGTTTTTCACCTGGAATTTTACTGTAAAGCTAAACACGGTTATTTAAATAATACAGGCTGATGGGTTTAACACAACCATATATCATCGCTTAACAACCTTGTAGCCCACATTATAGGTCTGTCCTAAAAGGTTTATAAATTACTGTTAAAATCAATTCTCCTATGGAGAGAATGAAAGGGTTTTTTACTTCCACAACCCGACTGTTAAAGTTTTCACATTGTAGTGTGTAGAAAGTCGTATATAGTGTGTAAGATGTAGCATATTGTGTAACCTGAAGGTACTGTACAGTGTGTAGTGTATAGCTCATAGGTTGTGGCATATAGGTGTAGTGTATTTATTGTGTAACATATAGTGTTACATGTAGTGTACAGGGTGTAATGTTAAAGGGATAGTTTAACCAAAGATGAAAATGACCCCATGATTTACTCACCCTCAAGCCTAGGTGCATATGACTTTCTTCTTTCAGACGAATACAAGCTCTTTCAAGCTTTGTAATGGCAGTGAATGGTGGTCGAGATTTTGAAGCCCAAAAAAGTGCATCCATCCATCATAAAAGGTACTATCCCTTTAAGTGTGCATTGTGTAGTGTGTAGGGTCACTAGGTTGTTGCATATACAGCCTCTGTCATAAATTGCTGTATAGTGAAAGCATGTGCAGCTGCATGCAATTATCAGATCTGTCAATTATTTCTGACAACAGACTCTTTTTCTTCTTCTGTTCTATGGAGAAAAAAATCACTACATAGCACGTATACTCACACAAACAGCAACGACACACACACATGCTGTAAGCATACACATGTGAACATGCACACTCCACCCGCCCACCCACACTCTCGCAGATGTTGTGTGGCAGTGGTGTGAGGTTTTCTTGTCCTTGCGTGGGTCTGTGTTCTGACTCATATAGTGTACCTGTGAGCCGAACCCATCTACAGCTCTTTCACAGGCCACCATAATGAAGCAACTTTCCGCATAACAGCCTAGGGCACGTCACTCTCATAGTATCGGTACTTCCAGGTACAGTAATTGCGTAATTAGACATTCTCATAAAATGTTGCTGTAATCATTAACATACACATTAACAATGTTACATTATGAAATGTGTGCAAATTATGGCAGGTAGTAGTGAGAATTATCTTATTTTCATCTCAATGCAATCCTCTGTGATCTCGGGACTCAGGAACCACCACCGTTGTTGAACCTTGTGACATCTGCGGGGACGTTCTCATCAGTGCTCGAGCATCTAATTGGTATTTCTCGGCATGATTTGCTGTGTAACAGGAGCAATAAATCACAGTAAACATAGACATCTTTGCACACCATTAATCTCATTAATGCAGTTTTTCCTTTATAATGAAAATTAATTTTAACTGACTCGGGACATATTTGAGCTGCCTCTACCAGGGAGACTAAAATGGATAGCCAAGGACAGTACCTCAAGGGAGGCATGTATTTTGATAAATTGAATTCACCTCGAGGTCACAGAGAAACGTCTTGAGACACTAAACCCACTGAACTTCCTGAACTATCAAACCACAAGCATTAAAAAGTGGGTAACGCTTTAGATTACAACCCGCAATGTACTGCGTAAGTAAACAGAATTTACAGCATAACTTTTTTGTAATTACAGTGTACCTATTCAGTACCTCCATGTAGGTATAAGGTAACAATATGCAACGTTTGGAGAATAAAGGAGTAATAAACTGTAAAATTACAAATTATTTCTACTGTATTTTGAAACTAAGGGGTACCTATTCTAATATTACAGGGTATGTATGACCTCTTATATTTGCAAGCGATTAAGCAAAAACATGTGCGACAAAATTCGTGACTATGGTGCTTAAGACGGGAACGTGTAGAAAATAGGAGAAAATGAATTGAAGCGCAGACAAGGGACAACTTTGAAACTGTCTGGAGTGTGTTCCTTTAAAACTGCAGCAGTGAATGTGGTGAGTGCGAACTGAAAACAGCTGGAATAGCGCATGAGACGAGTCTATCCGTGTTTGCGGCGCTCATGACAGGAATATGTGTAGAAAATACAAGAAAACTAATCGACACGAAGAGGAGAGAGATTTTTGAAACTGACTGGAATGTGTTCTTTTAAAACTGGAGGGTTTTGTTCGAGTATGTTCTCACAACATTGAGCAGCGACTGATGAGCGGTAAAACCGGGAACTGAAATATGTTAGTCAAAATGGTGCTTGAGGACATGGATCAAAACGGTAAATCAAAGACAGTAAAATCCTGTCAGTTCGCTATAATAAACAGTTTAATCTTGACTTTCAGTGTTTATTACTGTGTGTTTATTGGCGTGATGGTTTGGCCATAATAGTTTAATTAGTCATTACTAGTTAATCAATTAGTCATTAAGTCAGTGGGTGAAAAACATGAACAAATTGAACAAAATCTATCCTTAAGCAAGCTTTTCAAAAGAATTTGGTTTAACTGTATAATCTGTATAAGTATG